>NC_085866.1:49571642-49596642 GCF_034702125.1 Engraulis encrasicolus | reverse complement strand
CACTGTTATTTGCTTGCACTCGAACAGGAAAACGTTGTGCATACGCCACATTTTCATGCACGCAGTAACAAAAATCTCACACACAAACTACTTTGACCTCGCACACACACCACTTTTGCCTCTCACACATACACACATTACACTCATACGCACAATACTTTTATTTGCACATGCACGCCAAACGCTCACACATAATTAGACTTTACTTCGCACATATCCCACTTTTCTATGCACATACACCCTTAAAGCTCGCACACATACCAGTGTTACTACGCACATGCTTGACTTTTCCCTCACGCACATACCACTTTTTTCTTACACATCATTCAAAATCGAGATTTCAGATGGTGTTTATGACAGGGAAATGGTATATGTGCGACGACGTTAGTGTTGTGTGTCTCTGAGAAAGTGGTGTGTGTGTGTGTGTATGTAAGTTGTAGTGTGTCACACAAAAAGTGTTGTGTGTGCGAGCTAACATGTAAATTAAGGGCCGAGCTCCGCCCAGGTGCCAGCTCATTATGCAAATGCAGACCGAGTAAAGAAAAGATTGAATATTCTGACCATTCTGAACGTTACCCTTCTATTATGTAAAAAAAATATATATATATAAATAATAAAATGAATGGTGATACAGTTTCAGAAATAAAAATATTAGCGTCCACTCAAGACAGGAAGTGAAAAAACAACAACCGGAAAACTAGCCCAACCTACTTTCTTTGCCTGAATGACTAAAACGCGGGAGGTGAACCAGTGAACTTGCGGTCGCTGGCACACGGACATAACGGCTGTGTTGGATGGCTGCTCCACAAGGGACAGGCATGCCATGGAGCTGAATGCAAGCCTTCAATGCTGTATCGCCAAAGTGTTATTAAGAGGAAATGTTTTGTTGGCATCCAATCTTTTTTGTTTAATTTCTACAATGCATGGAGAGAACAATGTTATATTTTCAAAGAGTAACTTTGTTCAGATTACTATGCTGTTACTGTGGTACCAAATGCCATTTCTTTTTTATGTGTAGGCCCTCCTGGATAATGCATAGCATACAGCAAGTGTGAGTCATTGTATTTTCAGGCCAGAAGTGTAATTTGCCCCCCTGGTCTCCGTTTAAAAAATCTGCCCCCCTGACCAACTTCATCCTGGCACCCCTGCCAGATCCTGTGTAGGCCTTAATTGAAACACCAGGGCTGCATATAGAAATGACTGAATATAGATATAAATGTGGAATATATTGTTCAGTCCTTTTACTGGAATAAATTTGGGAAAGTGGCCTTCAGTGGTTTTAATTGTAGCCCTACCCCTGTAGAATGTGTATTTGTGTGTGTAAAAAGTATATTCTCTGATTAATATGCATCTCTGTGTTAATAATGAAGCTACGTCACGAAATCACACTGTGCTCCTGAATTTTTTATCTGTGCTCCTAAATTTTTCACTTAGGGGCACGTGGGCTCCTAATGAAAAAGCTAAGCGTAGAGCCCTGTATGTAGGCAATAATTGAAGGATAGAGGATGAAGGATAGTTGTGGCAGCGACAGCACCAAACCCCCTCGCGGCGGCAGCGAACCCCTCCACCCCCTTGCGCCATCTTGTGCCCCGAAAGCTTACCACCTTGACTAAGCAATTTCCTGCGGGAAACACTGAATTATATGGCAAGGACCTGTATAACGTGTTATTTTCTGGCCAAGATGTGAGGTTTAACTGAACTGAGAATGTTCTCATGACCGCATCTGTTCTCTTGCCATCCAGACCTCAAAACGCCATTAGGCCACAGCTGGGCGGAGCTCGGCCCTTAATTTACATGTTAGCTCGCACACACAACACTTTTTGTGTGACACACTACAACTTACATACACACACACACACACCACTTTCTCAGAGACACACAACACTAACTTCGTCGCACACATACCATTTCCCTGTCATAAACACCATCTGAAATCTCGATTTTGAATGGTAGTGATGTGTAAGAAAAAAGTGGTATGTGCGTGAGGGAAAAGTCAAGCATGTGCGTAGTAACACTGGTATGTGTGCGAGCTTTAAGGGTGTATGTGCATAGAAAAGTGGGATATGTGCGAAGTAAAGTCTAATTATGTGTGAGCGTTTGGCGTGCATGTGCAAATAAAAGTATTGTGCGTATGTGTGTATGTGTGAGAGGCAAAAGTGGTGTGTGTGCGAGGTCAAAGTAGTTTGTGTGTGAGATTTTTGTTACTGCGTGCATGAAAATGTGGCGTATGCACAACGTTTTCCTGTTCGAGTGCAAGCAAATAACAGTGTACGTGCAAACCTTTCGGGTGCATGTGCGAGGAAAAGTAATGTACGTGCAAGCTTTTAGCGGTGATGTGCGAGGAAAAGTAAGGTACGTGCAAGCTTTTAGCGGTGATGTGCGAGGAAAAGTAAGGTACGTGCAAGCTTTTAGCGGTGATGTGTATGCAATTCCTGACATATTGGCTAGGCGGCGCCTCATATGAAGTTGCAATATTAGACGTTTCAAATCTTGCGATGCGATAATCGGTATGGCTTCTGGCTACACTCAATTTACATTTTGTCAGAGCTTGCACATTAATGCAATTCATCCGATCATCATTTAAAAAAAAAAAAAAGAAAATTCATTACATTATTTAGGCTATTCTTTTTATGACTCTTCCTACTTCCTGGAGGTGTTCTCACACAATTTATAGGCATGTTGTTATCCGCTGAATCGGTGCGTGCTGGTGAATATGAGCATATATTAATATGCCGTCAGCATCGTCTAAAACATTCCAAGCGCTCCCAAGTGCCACCTGGCGGTTGTTTGGGTACACTGCAGCTAGGCCCGGTACGTACCGAGGTGGATGACGTGGCATTACCTCGGTAAAGGGTGTGCATTGTAGGGGGACCGACTGTACAGCCTCCCGGGGGACACTGAGGAGACGGCTCAGAAGGGGGCCCTGAGTTGCAATTTCCAGGCATTAGACTACTGTATATCATTGTTTTTACTAAGCGAGGCATTGGCAGGCTTATGACGAGGTCAAGGGGGGATTGGGAGGCAAATGATGAGGACAAGTGGGCGTTTTCTCAAAACGGGTTGAGAATTACTGACCTAGATTGTCACATGTACTGTATATGCTGGTGGTGATGATCTTCATTCTTGATTTTGAAGCGAAGAAAGGCCATGCTCAATCAAAGTCTAGTGTAATGGCCCTGGTCCTGTTCTGTAATGTACATGTATGGGTGTGTTTTTTTAATCTGTTCATTTATTATCATTGCCTATGTATAGTGTGGCTGTCCACCCACAGAGAGCTCTAATTGGTTCTGTTTGTCACACGCAGCGAGCCTGGTTCTCACCAGACCACTGTGTGTGTAGCTCACGAGAGAGGGGGTTTGATGATTCGTTGACATGTGACACGTGCCAATGAAATGCGCAACACACCAAAGTGGCATGTCGATCCAAGTGCTGTCGTGACACCATTCCCGGTCATGGTAGGGTACTACGGCACTGAATAGTTGGTTTATCATTTGAATGTATGGTTAACGTTTTCTTTTATGGTACAGTTATAATTGCTGTTTACTTTCTGAGTAACTTCAGGGTAACAGAGATGTTACATGGTATCTAACAGGTAAAAAGGGTGTAATTACAAACTAAACTAGATTGCATTCTTGCAGAAAATGCTGGAAGCGGGCTTGCCTTTTGGGGCAGAGCTGAGCAGTTTTATTTTTGATATCTCTATACCTAAATTAAAAACAAACTACTATTGAGAAAACAAAGCTAAAAGAAATGTGGTAAAAATCCATCCACCCAGTCAGAAGTTTTGGGCCAAACAATTCAGCCGTTTTGGATTCAGCCATCTTGAAAGTGTTGTAGCTCCGCGTTTTGGGGATATACTAAATGACATACATGCTATTTTAAGTTGGCTAAGGAACACTGCATATGATATAATTTTGAAAATCAACATGGGTCCGAGTGGGATTCGAACTCACAACCTCCATATCTCTAATCCAGCACCCATTGATACTAAATGACATACATGCTATTTTAAGTTGGCTAAAGAACAATGCATATGATATAATTTTGAAAATCACACATGGGTCCGAGTGGGATTCGAACTCACAACCTCCATATCTCTAATCCAGCACCTTTGCTATTGATACTAAATGACATACATGCTATTTTAAGTTGGCTAAGGAACACTGCATATGATATAATTTTGAAAATCATCATGGGTCCGAGTGGGATTCGAACTCACACCCTCCATATCTCTAATCCAGCACCTTTGCCATTGATACTAAATGACATACATGGTATTTTAAGTTGGCTAAGAAACACTACATATGATATAATTTTGAAAATCAACATGGGTCCAGGTGGGTTTCGAATTCACAACCTCCATATCTCTAATTCAGCACATTTACCATTGAGGCAAGCAGCTGGCAATATCAGACAATATCACATTGCATTGAAGAGCTGTAAAATAGAATTCTAGAATTGTAGTGCAGCCGCTCGCTCGTTAAGAATAGAATGTTGAGAGAAAGTGACAGTTGAGATGGAATCCTTTATTGGCAGCACCTGTTCTGATTGTCTGTATGGCAGTTAGTATTGTGCTCTAAGGCAGAGGGCAGCATCAAAACAGTTTCTAGTTTTTAGATTGCTGTTGTTACAAAACTAAAAAGAATTGGCACAGATTGGAGTCATGTGATCTTTCTAACAGTCCTTGAATGAAGTTTATAGGTTAAACGGTTCAGTCACAAATGGACCTCTTGTGGAAGATGTGCTGACCTCTTCAGAAAGGCACTTCAAGAATCAATAGGGAAAAGCCATTGGTCCACTTTTTACACACCTGCCATTTAAAAAGTAATGGGAGTTGGGACATGATCTTTTCACCGTTTGGAGTCATCTCATGGAGCTCGCTAATAACGCATCAACTAAACTTCTAGGTGCAAGTATTGATGTTTTATGAACAAAAAAGCCTCCTACACTCTGATCTGTAGAGTGGACGGAACTCTGTCTGTGAAGGTTCTACCATTGTTTTCTATGGGGACCCAAACTTGCACAAAATCGACGAAAAAGAAAAAACGACAAGGGGTATGGACACACAAAGCTTTTGAAATCTCCAAGCCGAGCCGGTCGTTTTAGTGTTTGAACGGTGTCTCTATCTCGAAAGGCCTAGGAGGAGAAGCGATTTCTATTTTTACAGCCCTGCACAAGAGAAGCAAGCATAAACTGTACTTAGAGATTACTATAAGCGTGGCAAGCCCGCTTAATAACATGTATTTGCCAAGAAAATTATATTAGTAGGCTATGTATTTTATGGGTAACAGTGACAGAGAGATGTTAGATGGTTTCTTTGATGTTAGATGGTATCTTTCTGTTATCCTCTTGTTACTCGGGAAATACAATGTAATTTGTTTATCTGGCAATTACAGATTACAAATTAACTACCCCATTTTTACCCATTAGATATCATGTAACTTCTCTCTGTTACCCTGTCATTACCCAGAAAGTACATAGCAATTACTGTACCATAAAAGAAAGCACCACCAAACAGGTTGATCACGTTTAATTACGTAATCACGTCACGTCATTTGTCGTTGACATTTGGAATGACATTTGTCTGCTGATCAAAAAAATGAAATAGGCCTAGTAAAGGTGCCTTAAGCAAAACTCATTCCTAACTCTAACCTGTCAGCGAACAATATGTGCCCACCAACCTATTAGCCTGTCAAACTGTGCCTAGAGCAAACTCATTCCCAAAACCTAACCTGTCAGTGAACAGGTGTGTGTCCACCAACCTTTAAACCTGTTTAGTCTTCCTTTGACATGCCACTTCCGCATGTCACTGACGGCCGGGTCACATGTGAACAAATGATGCCGCCCCTCGGAGCCTGAAGTTTGCGAAATTGCGTGTAGACACAGGTCTGGTGAGAGTCGGGCAAACACTCAGATGAACTAATTTTAACAGTAAATAAGACAAAGCAATTCGCTATCTTTTGTTTCAGACACGTGAAAGTTTTATCCTTTACCTGACATGTTTCGACAAAAAAGAAGACAAGCGGACTACGTAATGAACACAATAGGCCCTACATCTATTAAATGAAGTAAGAGAGTCATAGAGTCTCTGTCGGTTTGGAATTGTAGGCCTACTGCAAACTGTCATTGCACATGGACACCTAGTTATTTCCAGTACTACACAGCTTGCGAATTTGCATACCGCAACGAGATCTTTTCTGTTTGTAAAAAGATATCTGGATATTGTCATGTCCAAAAGATGAAAAACTGCCCAGAGGTGTGTTAAAAATGTAGAATTGCTAATTATAAAGTTTTATTTTTGGTTAATTACCAATTTTTTTGCCATATTTTAAAGAGCGATGCCTTTTTTTCTTTTTTTTAACTTATTGTGCCTGTCCCACTTGTTTTAAAAGTTGACTATGCCTTTATTAAAGTCCACTTTGGAAAGGCTATTTGTTGCCCATTTGTAATTATTGCATTTAAAAGAATCCTAGGGACACATGCAGGCGAAACGAGTGAAGTGAAGGGAGGCGAAATTCAGTGTTCCATTCTGACAGCTCAACTGTCATCAGGGCGTCGCAGCGAAACAAATGTTGTTGATTTGATTGGCCGCCGCAGGTGAGATTGGCTCCTCCTTTGCATATTAATATTAAACTTGGTCAAATATTTTCACTTCGCTTTGCTCCTGTTTGCTTGCCTTCGCCTCCCTCATAGGAATGAATGACAAAATTCACTTCGCTTTGCCAAATTGGCGTCATTGTGTCCCTGGCGTAAGAGGTGCAGGATGAAGAAGCATGACATGAGGAAAGGAGAGTCTGCACACTTGTATAGCCCACTGTAGGACTAGTTCAAAACGATCAGGGCCTTCTTTGATTAAGCTGCTGTCAAATGCACTTATACAAGTGTGAGCACTGTTTTCTCCTCATTGTTCCTAAACATGGTGTGTTTCAGTGACGTGTACCTTTCATGATGTTTCGAGAGAAAAGGGCCAGGATGATTTGCATTTACTACCAAATATACAACAGGTACTGTATTTCTAGGTGTTCTTAGTATTGGATTAGCTCCCAAAAGAGAACCTGATTCAACTGTGTCAACTGCTGTTGGGTACCTTTTCGTGGTGGCCGATGGGCCTCTGCAGTTGAGAATTAGCAGCACCTAATGTAAACCTCAGGGCATTCATATTTACAAAACAGTGGTCTTTTATCATTTGAAAGTAAAAAGGCAGCATTTTTCACAGTCTGCTTTGTTTATGGAAATGCACTGATGGAAAAGGGAAGTCTGCAACATTGCCATCACCTCAATACAGAAAAAGATCACTTGAAAAGCTCATGATTGTTTTCATGATCGTGTAACCTGATATTCTGTTGTTGATGTTCAGAGGGGTACATGGGTGACAAGGAAGACAGGTTACAGTTGGCAAGTAAACTTCTTTTATTGACCAAACAGCAAGCCAACTGCAAGGCAATTCAGCTCAAGTCCCTCACCTCTCGTGTCCGCAATAATCATAAGATTCATAATAATCATGATCAACAATAATCTTAAATGCCGTTGCACAAACATAAAACCCATCATGAATAAAATGATTAATATTTGGCTATACTGCACAACCTAGAATTAATAGGTTAACAATTGTATCAGCTGACAGTGCCTTTGAAAGCTAAAATGTACTTTCATTTGAACAATACATCAACATCCTTTCTCCGTAGTTAATCTTTATAGTAACCGTGTTGTGTATTTTTATACCAAATAGCGCAGACGGATGACGTTCCCTCCCTGGGCCACCTGGGAAGCCGAGTCTCCCCTCCCCTTCCCTTTACCAAGTCACCTGTATAAAAAGATCCCCTGCCCACGAGTCTCTCAATCATCCAATTTTGTGTCCATCCCCATTCAATAATTTCCAGCTGTTCAGACGGCAAACATCCCTCAGTCCAACCCCTATAGCGAAGTGTATTTACAAACAGCAGTTTCCTTCTCACAGCATGTGGACTCAATTTAAAAAAAATGATCAGCAACGCTCAGCAACTTAGGAAACTCAGGACATTCCAAGTCAGCAAGGACATTCTGACCCTAGTCTACCGTTCTCTCATAGAATCAGGCATTAGAAAGACAAAAAAACTTTCACATTGTGAACCAAGCACTCAAAAACAGATAGGCCTATAAGAAGTACTTCCTCCCCTCAGCTGTAGCCCTACTCAACAAAAGATGAACAATGACCAGCCTCAACATACATGCATTGTCTTGTCTTGTTATGTCCTGCTTTGTGAAGTCTCATCTAATATCTGTGAGAATGAGCCACACCAATTTTCTGTTTCATGTGTTACAGACAATAAAGCTTTCTCATCTTATCTTCTCTTATAACAAAACATGCAACCGTGAAAAAATCAGAATGTGACACACCATCAATTACTTTTACTTTTACATTTTACACTTCTGATTAATAGGCTTAAAATGGTCATTGCGTATTCATACATTACCATCTGTGTAAAGAAGACAGCTAAAGTAGTTACCGATTTACTGAGTCCATTGGAGAGAGCTCAGTTGACTAAGAGGGACTGCATACCAGAACGACCCCACTAGACTGCCAGATTAGGCAGTTCTGTGTCTGTTCCTTTAGGTCATGATCAGACACAGTTTTGTTCAAGAACACACCAGGTCGACTTCACATGCTGTTGACACTCCCCCGGGGAAGTTAAAGTTGAAGTTGTTGAAACTGCCGCGTTTGAGAGCTTGTGGCTGGCTCCTATTAGTGGACAAATATTTCCCTGTTTCTGTGAAGTCAACTCTCAACCTTTCATGAGTAGCCTCGATAGTAGATGCATTAGATTGCCTACTAATAACCCTAAATATACTTTCGCTGTTTCATTAGGCCTATATTTCACTGTGAGACTTAATTTATCTTACTGCGACCTAGTTCACTAAAGAGGGAAAAGGCATGCTGCACATTGTGTTAAGTTGTCTAAACAAAGCCACTGTAATCTGCCCTACAAAGCAAAAAGGCAGTAACTGCATTGCTGTTTAAAGTGAGTTACTATGACTTTAGTGCCATATATATCAAAGTCTAAAGTTAAATAAAATAATTAATCTTCAAAAAAGGTGGTAATATAAAGTAACAAAACTGTCACATGCCAATAATCTCCCAAAAAACACTTAAACTGGATTGCAGTATCCTTTTAAAGTCAACTGTCTCAGTTTTGAGCTCTGTGCAGTTACTGCCTTTTTGCTTTGTAGGGCAGTAATGTCGTGCTTATGAAATTCCCAAGTAGACTTGTGAGTTTACTAAAAATGGCCCTCCCACGTCCTGCTTGCAGTTAGCGCAAACCAATAAGAACCCGGCATGGAGCCCCATCACCGACGCACTTCTGAACCCAACTGAACATGTTGAAAGTCTCTCGACGCAGACCCATGGGCACCGATGTCCTCCAACTCCCCCAAACACACCGAGATACACCGGGGTCAAAGATGTCCAACATGACACTGTCCTACAGTGTATAACAGATGCTTTTGCTTACTGTAACTGTGAAAAACATGAATTTTCAAAACATTTTTTTGAAAAGTGAATGCATGAAAGCCAAGCCAAAAAAATAATTTCAAAAAAATCTCTTTTTTTGCATTTACAGTAAGCTTAATAATCCGTTGCACTGAAGGACACGTCTTTGACCCACCGAGCCAATTCTTACAGACTGTCCCCAAAGCCTGTCGATACCCTGTCAGCTTGGCCTTTGACATTGTGTGTCATGTTGTTTCCTTCAGCTCTCCTCTCCATTCTTCTGCTTTTCTGTGTGCTGTGCAGAGCTTACTTTCATTGTTTTTAGCCCAGCATCCCCATCTCGCTTAATCTCCCTCCTCACTCAGTCAGACCGTCAGACCGGATCTGATGCTCTCTCCCCACCACCACCACCACCACCATCGCCATCGCCCGGGTCGCCAGTCATTGTGGGAGAGAGAGAGAGAGAGAGAGAGAGAGAGAGAGAGAGAGAGAGAGAGAGAGGAGAATGTGTGTGTGTGTGTGTGTGTGTGTGTGTGTGTGTGTGTGTGTGTGTGAGTGTGTGTGTGTGTGTGTGTGTGTGTGTGTGCGTGCGTGCGTGCGTGCGTGCGTGCGTGCGTGTGTGTGTGTGTGCGTGCGTGTGTGTGTGTGTGAGTGAATGACAGTTTGGGGTGGAGTCAGTGGGAGTCACACGTCCACATCTCTTGTATACATAGGTTTTTGGTTTACAAACATTCGTGTTGTGAGGAGGGGCAAGATGTATGCAGCCAACCATGTTAGCTCATTTTTTTTGACTAACAGGCCTCCACCCCCTTATTAAGGTGCTGAAAAGAAAAGAATCAGGGCAAGGAGACAACAGTCCGAGCTGCTTGAGGTTACAGCTGCAGGTAAGGGGCAGGATGCATACTAATTTTAACAATACAATTTTACATAATGATATAATGAAAGACGCAATGTTTTATTTTTGTGTAAATTCTAGGGCTGTAATGATATTACATCGAACCGTAATACGAAGGGACACGACAATAAGAAGGCAGTATTGTGCTATGCCCTTTCAAAGTTCTGATGCAATGTAAAAAATATCAAAATGGTTTAACGTGAAATCATAGCTCTTTCAAAGTTGATATGATGTGATAGTGCTTCCAAACTTCCAATCAATTCCTCATGATTATTTAATATATATATGTATTAAACCATAGGTCAAAAATCGTGATACGATCCGAATCGTGAGATGAGTGTATCGTAACAGCCCTACTGCATACCTACTATATTTGTGTAATTCAACTACTTGGCATTGAGGACATTTTTTTCATGACATACCATGCACAGATATCCGAAAGAAAGAGTTAAACATAAAAAGTGAGTTCTCAGATTGATCAAGTATACCTGGAATATATGCCTATGTTTGACTCAACAAAATGCACAGATATTTTCATTCATAAAGTTTCACTTTATCTTCATCATTTTTGGATTGTGTGTAATGTGCATATTCCAGTATATTATGCCTCATTCGCATATGTTAAAAAAATACAATTTCAGACAACTTGTCTGAACCCCTTGGCTATGGGCCAAGATGCGCTTTTTTATTTTCTAAAAGTGATGAATGATTTTGTTTCACTGAAAAGGAAGATATGTTGTCTAGACCAGTGGTTCCCAACCTATGGGTCGGGACCCAACCTATGGGTCGCTAAAGATCAACAGGGGGTCGCGGAGCCCTCTTGATTTCAAGGGGTTTCATTTTAAACACCATATATAGCCCATGTTGAATAAATGCAGTGGTGTAGTCTATGTAGAACGCAGGTATACGGAGTATACCCACTTCTAAATTTTAGGGGCTTCAGTATACCCACTTAAAATTGATTGATCCATTATTTAGAATAGCATAAATATATACAGTATACCCACTTCCAAAAATTCTCGAATTTACAGTATACCCACTTCAAAAAAAAGTAGACTACACCGCTGAATAAATGACAAAGCATTTCACTAAGAAGCATAGAAACAACACATTGTAAGTGCTACATTAAACATGTATTCTATATTTGACCAAAGACGAATTGAGGAATAAAATAACTAAAATTAGTTTTCGCAGGAAACAGAGGGCATCTTGTGACTCTGTCTCGTGCGGAAGCTCGCGTGGTTGGGTCACGAAAGCTTACCATAGTAAAAACATGGGTCCCTTGAGAAAAAAGGTTGGGAACCACTGCTCTAGACACAGCTGGAAAGGGCGAATCCTTGTTTTCATCATGGCGGAGTTGACATTTTTGAAATGGTTTTTGAAACGGTTCACAAAATTCACGGTTCGGTTCATATCACGGTGTCAAAGTCACGGTTTTCGGTTCCTACGGTTCTTTTTTTTAGTTAATGATAAATGATGCACTGAGAATATTAAACAATATTTTGATGATGCCAAGTTGAATTTGACCTTTTACATGTGTCTGAGAACTGCTTCTTGTGCTAACCTGCGCTTGCACTTAAACTGTCGTCAGCTGATGTGCGCTGTCTGAGCGTTCCAAATGCCCTCTTTCAATTGGCTAATAGAATCGGACTTATTACTTAAGCTGGGCTTACACTGCGCAACTTTTGCCCCAATTTGGCACTCGCACGACTTTTTGAGATTCGGGCCGATTTCTTGCTCAATCGCAGGTCAATCATGAGTCTCTCATCGTGCAGTGTACTTGGGGTAACGACAAGCGATTTCGCCTCACGATCTTGCAATCGCAGACCTGACAAGACCTGTTTGGTCTCATTTTTCACTAAGTGATGTTTCTTAAACTCAGTTCGGTGAGCCAGATGAGTGATTGACAGTTTTTGTCAGATTTGTATCACTAAAAGTATGCGTAGATCTGTTGTTAGCTAGCGCCCGGTGTATCATTACAACGGAGTACTTACCTCACATTTTTCACTCAAGTAGTGGTTAGTGTTGCAAACATGTTGTGACGGTATGTTGACACTGTCTGACACTAGAACATGATGCGATGCCCATTATGCAAAAAAAGAGGAGTTCTCTTGCTCTGTCCAAAGCCTGTAATCTTGTATACAAAATTCCAGTGGTCCTAACAGGTTCAGGGGTGCACAGGGCTGGACTGGTGGAGAAATGGGACCCGAGCACTTTTGGGTCTAGAAGGGGCCCCTCATCTGGCGGGGCAGAACTGACTCACCACACCCCCTATTTTCAGAAATGTAAAAAACCAATTTGGGGTCCACCGGGAAATGCCTGATATGCCAGATGGCCAGTCCAGCCCTGTGGGAGCAGGTAGCTGCCAATCACATGGCTCTGCTGGTATTTTGGAGGACGGCACAGGAAGCTGAATACTTCTTTATTTTTTGGCTACGATTATGTGCATTTGGAAATTGTGTGCATTTAGCACATATGGACTGCACATTCATGTTTCATTCGTGCACAGCGTCCAAATCAGAATTGAAACTTAATGTAGGGTCTAGTAAATCAAAAGGCAGTGTGGCAGATATTTTGGGGGACTATAGAGAATTATGTTATGTTATGTTATGTTATGTTATGTTATGTTATGTTATGTTATGTTATGTTATGTTATGTTATGCTATGTTAAACACGGTGCACTGTGAAAAAAAAAAGTTCAAAAGGGCACGTTTATCCATTAAGGTAAAGGGGCAGTACCTTTAGCACTACCTCATCCCTATCTGTGCACACACCCACGTATATGTCAACTGGAAAACTTACAGACGGCCATTTCATCATGGCAAAATTGACATATTTGTGTTTTTATCATTGTCTTGTTTTTTATTTTGGTACAGAATTCTATAGTGACAATTGGGAGAGGCAGAGGGATAAAGGCCTGCGTAACTTCGCTATGGGACTGTCTCAAGACCTGTTTGACAAGACCTGTCTGGTCTCATTTTCCACTAAATGTTGTTCAGGATGAGTGATTGACAGCTCATAATCCCTCTTGCCCTTCTCAGAGATTTAATCTCTCCTTCCCATCTGTCCTAGGGCCCCGGAACAAGTTTTAAAGTGGTGGTGCATTCTTTTCTTCATTCTTTATTTCTTAACAATGTTATTGCTCCTGCACCCCACTCATTTGTCTGCAGTAAAAATTGAGAGCCCAAAAGTGGTGTGCAAATCACCACTGCATCCCCCTTTCCGGCACCTATGCACCTGTCTTTTGCCAAGGCCCTCTGGCAGTGTCCAGTCTGTGTCTGGCTTGCATTCCTATGGCCCACCTGTCTTTGTCCCTGAGGACTGTAGTAAACAGCATCTTAGGTTTGACTGCTGGTGTGAGATGAACTATAAAATTTAGACAGAAAATGTGATGTGTTGCAAATATAACCATTGTCACAATCTGCTGCTCCTCTGTGCAGTGCCAACCGTATCTCTTTCATTTCGTGAAGTATTCACGAAATTAATAACTTTAATTTTCGTGGTGCATTCACGTTATTGCCCGTTTTTCATGGTTGGGCAACGAAACGCTGCCTATTCATTTGAATTGCCCGACTGCTGCCTAGCGACCCACTAGTTTGGCTCTTTTGACCCCCCCCCCCCTCATAACTTGTGAACGGAATACGGTATGACCACCAAACTTTGGGGAGATGATCTACATATGGACATCTATGAATGACATCATTTTTGTGCCATTATCTGGTATTATGACGTCATTATGACATCATCTAATTATAATGCCCAAAATTTCGCCATAATGTATTTTCCATGAAATGTAGGTAATGCGCTTAAATTTTAATGATTATATGCTTCAGACCACTTTAATGCTCACAAAGATGTCTGATGTTAATGGAAATATGAAAAAGGAACAATAATGAGACTTAGATCAGTGATTTTCGGTCAGACATACCTGTCAGAAAACCGTTGCCATGGCAACGGCAAAAATGATAAACATAATCTTTTGGTACTAAACTGTAGCCAACAAAATTTTAGGAAAAGTCACCAAGTTTCGTAGTCATAGCTTAAGTCGTTAAGGAATTATACGACATCAAAGTTGGTGCGGGCACTTTTAGCCCCCCCCAGTCTGGATAGGGTTAAAGTTATTTTTTTCGTGAATACTTCACGAAATGACAGAGATAGGGCTCGCAGTGCAGTGTTTGTGTAAGAGAGCTTGCCCCCCAACCCCCCCTTCTTGGAGTAATGCAAACAAGCTCACACCGTATATTTGCTTTAAATAGTAGCCTACTTTCATATGCACAAACAGTACATTTGCCTTTAAAAAGGAATTTTCATGAACAAAATGGTCAATTTGTTCTGATTATACAGCAGCCCATGTAAAGCAGCTCTCTGTGACCGTCCATTACGTTAACCTACAGGAAATGATACATCTGTTTGCCCACTTGTATGATACAGGTAAGAAAAGTAGGCCTCCAGGTTCTTCTACCTCAAGGTTAACTCAACCTGTTTTTTCTTCTGAATTAGGTTCTTGGAATACCCGCCCTATTGCTTTGTCAGCAGCAGTAGCGGCCGGTGGCTGGGGAAACAGGCAGGGCAGAAATTTTGGCGATCAAGTCCATAATAATTAAATCAATACGGTATCATTTACGAGTTGCATTGCGTGTATAGGCAAGACAGGAGAGCGTTTTCCCATAGTGTTTGGTGTGTTAGTAAAACTCCACCTCCCGTGATACACCGCACCAGACATGCGCGTTATCTCTTCAACTTCTGTTCTGAAGAAAGCTGGTTTTGACAGTTCTCTCCACGCAGCTAGTTATCTTGCTCATTTAAGCAGAGTGACTGCATACACATGTTAAGACATTACAAGAAAAATGCTTTGTCTGCTCGCGGAGTTGGAGTTTGCGACAAGCAACACGACACGAATATGCACACCACGCAACCGGGCAGCAACAGCAATCAGGAAAAGGCTAGCACAGCACAGCATCTCGCCTTCACCGTTCGTACATTACATTGATGCAACCAAAGCCCTGCAACACTATTCAATTCAGTCAGTCGTCCCCTTTAAATGCACCACAGAACCAAATGCCATCATTACCGGGAAAGGACGTGCCTATTTTCGAAACGAGTAGCCATGGTTAAAACTTAACAGGGGAGCTCACTATCCAACAGACTCGCTCCTGTTCTGCAATGCTAGGCAGGACCGGGTGCAAGTATTTTTTTTAGCTTTTTCGGGGACACAGCATAAATGAAGCTGTCAACAACATCCCAAGCTCAATAAGCTCAGATATTTCATTAAATAACTTCCAGTTTCCCTATTTCACAAAGACTTGATTCATAATCCCTCGCGCTTTGTTTAAACTATATAGTAAGCCCAACGCAGCTTCTCAGAGAATGTCGTCAACTAGTCGGCTAGTCGTGGGGGTAGCAGCAGCAGACTTTACGAAGCTACACATTTGCTTGCTGTCTCAACATTGCAAGCCCTCAAAATGCATTAAATAACAGACAGTTACCCATTATGCAAAGACTTCGGTCATAAAACCTTAGACTTTGCAATAGCAAATATACAAACTGTACCTACCCCAAACGTGAATCCTTCACCAGCCAACACATATCCTTCGTCAAATCTGACATGGTTATCCGTTTAATCCACCGATTTTGTGAGGGAAATTTGCGGCAATGGAGTTAATAAAATCCCACAGGTTAGAGATGAGCGGAGTAATATGTTTGTTGTGTCTTTTTCAAAGCAGGCAGGGCCACCAACGTGTCATTGGTCAGGGCAGATCATACATCTGCCCTGATAGCATCCATAAAGTCGCGCTTATGTTATGATATTATGCTAAGTAGGCTACAGTGCTAATTTCGTAGAATGGGATCGGGGCGAGGGGGCCGGGCTTAGCTGAGGCGCTGAGAAATCTGCCCAGGCCCGTGGCCATAGACCCTAACGTTAAACAGCCACACTGGGTGTAAACTAGACTTCTCAACAAAAATAAAACCCGATTCCACTCGCAAAGATTGTCACAAACCAGAACATTGATGTAATACGATTCCCAGTGTGATTGAGGTTGCAATACATATTTTATCTAGGATTTCTGAATGGATCTACTTTTCTCAGAGGAAGAATCTTTGGAGGGGCACTGCCCATCTGCCCTTAATGAACCGGCCGCGCCTGGTCAGCAGTGCAGTGTTTGTTTGTGAGTCCCTGCCCTCTGTGACCATTCGTCCGCCATGGGGAAGGAGAAGATCCACATCAACATTGTGGTCATTGGCCACGTGGACTCGGGCAAGTCCACCACCACTGGCCACCTCATCTACAAGTGCGGCGGCATCGACAAGCGAACCATCGAGAAGTTCGAGAAGGAGGCAGCCGAGGTGAGGCCATCCCTTGGAGTGACGTCAGACAATACAAACTCCAAAGATGCTGAGGGGGGTGGGGGTTGGGTTGAGGTCGTTGCAGAATGGGGTCCTCATAGGGGGCCTTTTTGGATTACTCCGTCCTGAGGCTGGCCAAAGCTGTCAGCAACCTTGACAAACTCACAGCGAATCTAGAGATCTTGGACCCTTTGAAAGATGTCAGATTCAGCGAGGCAATACTTTCAACAATGTTATTAAGTAGCCCATCAAAGGGCCCCCTATCAGTACTAGGCCCTTAGAATTGTCCAATCCTCTCCCTCCATTGGAGGTGCCACTGTGAGCGCATTATGTGAGTGTTAAATTGATTTGAGACTATCTACTTCTGACTGTGCAAATACATGTAGACCCATATTTACAAGCACAACACAAATTAATTGTTCGCTAATTGCTCTGCAAATGTAATGTCAAAGCAATGGGGAGGTTAGCCACACTCTTAGGTGCCGTTTGTACGAGGACAAATCGTGAGGGAAAACGAAAAAATATTTTTTATCAGAACAGAAGTGCCTTTCGTTTACACTGAAACCCCACTATCGGGGCTTGATTCCGAACATGCAAAACATCTGAAGACACCTTTCAGAGTGGGGAGTTTTGAAGACGCCCCAGGTTGCGCCTCCGTCTAAATGGCTAAAAAGCTGCACAGTAAATGTTGTGGTGTTAATTCAACACTTAAAGAGTGCATTTGAGTCCAAATGATGCCAAATCAACTCTTTAAGTGTTGAATGAGCACTGCAGAATTTACTGTGTGAACATCCCATAGGCCTACACCTAATGCATCACACGTTTACAGATACCAACGGCGCACAAAACACACTTCCGACAATCTATTTTGTGGTTTCCACTTGCAACAATTTTCATCCTGTAAAAGTCATGGGAAATGTAAGACGAGGCACCACTTTTGCGCGTTCTCTTCTGATCGTCACCATATAAATGTAGCCTTAGGTGCTGGTTACACGTATCCAAATATTGTTTCATGTAGATATTTTTTTTATCCTTTTACTTGTAAATGCCACATACAAATAAAAACTCCATTGTGAAAGGTGTGTTTTAGCCCCCTTAATGGGATATTTTAAAACTGGAGTTTTGAAATGCACATTCAAAAGCTCCATTGACCTGTAAACGAGAGGCCAAAAAATATCTGTATACGTGTAAACATTTGTAAAAGTGTTATGAAAATAGTTATATGTTTAGATATGTTTAATTCAAAACTTTCACTGGGGAACAGTGACAATCATCTCCATATGTGATGTAATTTCTAATGTTTGGACAGATCTTTTCCCAACACCATAGGTAACTGTGAACAAATCCACGATGTTCCTTTGTACACGATACTATGGTGATGCAGTCAATGATGGGCAACCTGGCTGAATCCAAAAGCTATAACTCTGTGTGTGTGTGTGTGTGTGTGTGTGTGTGTGTGTGTGTGTGTGTGTGTGTGTGTGTGTGTGTGTGTGTGTGTGTGTGTGTGTGTGTGTGTGTGTGTGTGTGTGTGTCTCTAGATGGGCAAGGGGTCCTTCAAGTATGCCTGGGTCCTGGACAAACTGAAGGCCGAGAGAGAGAGGGGTATCACTATTGACATCGCCCTCTGGAAGTTTGAGACCAACAAGTATTCCATCACCATCATCGATGCTCCTGGCCACAGGGATTTCATCAAGAACATGATCACAGGGACCTCACAGGTAGGACCAGTCAGGCTCCTATGCCATGCCAGCATCTGCACAGTGTCTGGATCATCAGTCTTCTTTGGATGTCATTATTGGTATAATGTTGTGCAGGATTTTGCCACAATTGGCGCAATTCAGTACGACTACAGGTACTGTATTTCTTTATTCTGCTTCATCCATGACGTGCAGTGCACTGCCAATCTTTTTGTATTTAACCTTAAACAACAGAGCTTTCCCTTTTGGGTTTTAAATGTGAGTTTGCCACATCTGAACTGCAGGAAGATTTTGTCTGTGGCTAAAGCCAAGGCATAACTTTTTAATACTGTAGCCTTTCTCCCTGTAAGTTCTCCGCCTCAATTTTCTCTTTGAATTTCATGAAAAATGACATCCTTGAAATGACTGTATCTTGTGAAAATAGATATTTAGCTTCAGAAAACCATTTATTCATGTAAGCATGCACTGATTTCAATCCATATGGACAGACCTAAAATTGAATTGGTCGTACTAACTGTAAATTTCCCTGACTTTTCCCTGACACACCTTTCCATATGTTTAGAGTGATATCCAATCAATAATGACAAACGTGACAGCTGACAGCTTTGGCTGGGACAACACCATCTGAAAAGCCTCCCCACTCAATAGGCTACTGTATAATGTAGACTGTATGATATCATGTAGTGTACGTCATATAAAATGCAATTTAGACCATACAGTACAATAACGTTTTAGATCATACATTCCATATATCACGCAATAACGTGTATCATCAATTCTGTGCCAGGCGGACTGTGCCGTGCTGATTGTGGCTGCAGGCACGGGGGAGTTTGAGGCAGGTATCTCCAAGAACGGGCAGACACGTGAGCACCTCCTGCTGGCCTATACGCTGGGTGTCAAACAGCTGATCGTGGGTGTGAACAAGATGGACTCCACAGAGCCACCCTACAGCAACGCACGCTTTCAAGAGATTGTGAAGGAGGTGAGTGCTTTCATCAAGAAGACTTTAATGTCAATTTATTCACATGCACTGATCATACAAACAGGTGAAATTATATTTAGCAAGGACAGACATATCCAAAGACATAGAAATACAATCAATGAAGTATTACAGGCATGATATGCAGCAGCAATAACAACATGTTTTGTGATGTCATGTGTGATGTAGGTCTCGAGCTATGCCAGGCAGGTCGGCTACAACCCCAAAGCATTGGCCTTCGTGCCAATCTCCGGCTGGCACGGGGACAACATGATTGAGGCGTCTAAAAATGTGAGTACCATCAGCCCAATGGCTTTGTTGGCAGGATTGAACTGTCCACTGTGTAATTTCTTGAGTTGTTTAGCAGAGCTCTGTGGTAAAACCTTAGTAAAGCTCCCTCCTGAAGCTTCATACAGATGCAGTATCAGCTAGCTCAGTGTTATGGTACCTGTACCTCGCATGCTGAACTGGAACTGTATTTTGAAGGTCGCGAATTTGAGCTGCGCGGACAGTGCAGGAGGACCTTGGTTATGTACACAGTCAAACTCAAATTGGCTCAAATTCATGTCAAAGTGAAATGAATAGTGGACCAAACCCTTATCTCCCTCCCTACAGATGTGAAGATGCTCTGAAACTCATTATGCTCCCCTGATTTTTGTGTGCTTGTTGCAATATTTTGCTCTTGACTCTTGCATTTCCCCAACTGCTGCCATAGCTTTATCTGAGACGAACTTGTCAGAAACCATATCCATGCTTTTGGTAGAGATCATATCTCCCCACCAGATATAACTCTGATAACAAAAACAGACATATTTGCACAAAAAACATGGTCATAACTTTAAAAAATCCTGCTGTTCCTTTTTTGACTGCATTGTGTGACCTTGGAGTGTGATGACCTCCAGTGTGTGTGACCTTGAACTGAATTTAACTTTGTTGTGTGACCTTCTGTCATTTTTAGATGACCTGGTTCAAAGGCTGGGATATAGAACGCAAAGAGACTGGCCCTGTCACTGGAGTGACATTGTTTGAGGCCCTGGACAGCATCTCGCCCCCCGAACGCCCAGTAAACAAACCCCTGCGTCTACCTTTGCAGGATGTCTACAAGATAGGCGGTACAACCTACCAACTTCACACATAAGCCATGATGATGTGCCTCAATGTTATTAGTATTTATTAGGTTTGATTGGCAACACCTTACAACAGGGTTCACATGTCATCCACTAATACATGCCTGTATAAGTTGGATATAAGATATGTGTTAAGGGCCTACTAGGTCCTTATTACAATTATCAATAATAAAGGCCTAATTGTAAAATAGGTTAACGTGTGTGATACTATATCCAGTGATTTAAGAGGCAAAAAAGAGAACTTTAATTTGGACAAATTTGGACATGGAAAAGAAGGCACCCATTTTGTAGAATGGCCCTTATGTTTTTTAATGGCTACTATATACATATAAAGTTTTCCATTCATTTCCATTCTATTTCCCCTGTGCCCTTCCACAGGTATCGGCACTGTGCCAGTGGGCCGCGTGGAGACGGGCGTCCTGAAGCCTGGCACGGTGGTGACCTTTGCCCCCGTCAACATAACCACGGAGGTCAAGTCTGTGGAGATGCACCACGAGACACTGACCGCGGCGGTGCCTGGTGACAACGTGGGCTTCAACGTGAAGAATGTTTCCATCAAGGAAATTCGCCGTGGCATGGTGTGTGGGGACAGTAAGTGGGACCCCCCTCAGCAGGCCTCTTCCTTTACTGCCCAGGCAAGGATAACGACACACACACACACACACACACACACACACACACACACACACACACACACACACACACACACACACACACACACACACACACACACACACACACACACACACACACACACACAGCTGAAACACATTTTCACCAAGTTGCACACACAAATACAAGTACTCTACCTGCTATAAGATAGAAATGCACACTTGTGCATTAGCACAACAATTCTCTCCCTCTCTATAAGTACACTAAAAGACACTCTTGTTGCACTACAAAGGCCTTATTCCAGTGTCTTGTCATTCTCAAAAAAGTAACAGAATGGTATGGTAAATATGAAATGAATTCACTATCTAACACACAAATGCAGAAAAACACAACCATGCACACACCTGCTTTATGCACTTCAGTCCCTCACCCTTCTGTCCTGTTCTCTCTCTCTCTCTCTCTCTCTCTCTCTCTCTCTCTCTCTCTCTCTCTCTCTCTCTCTCTCTCTCTCTCTCTCTCTCTCTCTCGGCAATACTCATGAATTGTGTGTGTGTGTGTGTGTGTATGTGCTAATATAGGTGATAGTTCTGAACCACCCAGGCCAGATCCACGCGGGCTACGCCCCGGTCATTGACTGCCACACGGCCCACATTGCCTGCAAGTTCGCCGAACTGAAGGAGAAGATAGACAGGCGCTCGGGCAAGAAGCTGGAGGACAACCCCAAGAGTGTCAAGAGTGGAGATGCCGCCATAGTGGAGCTGGTGCCCTCCAAGCCCATGTGTGTGGAGGCATTCTCGGAGTACCCGCCCCTGGGTGAGTGATGAGTGCTTTTCTCTAGGTTCTTCTTGTTCTTTTGCTTGGTGGAGGCGGCTCAGGTGGTAGAGGAGCCGTTCAGCAACCATAAGATTGCAGGTTCGAGCCCCGCTCTGCCTGACCCCATCGATGTGTTGAGCCTCAAGTTGCTCCTGGTGGCAGGGTGGTACCCTGTGTGGCAGCCACTGCCACCGGTGTGTGAATGAGAGGGCCGGGCAGGGGGGGCATCGGCTCTGCTGCATAATCGTGATTAATAATCGAAATCGTGATTTTAATAAAAATAATTGTGATAATTTTTTTTTCCATTATCTTGCACTTCTCAATTTTTAATGTTTGGGGGCTATTAAAATGTTATTCAGGCAGGACAGTTGAGTAGTGTGACAGGAAATTACACGGAGATGGAGATGGGGAAGGATCCAACCTGGATCCACAGGAGAAAGTAGGGATGCACAAAATGAGGTGTCGACACCAGCATACTCTAGTCAGCAGAAGAGCAGAGATAGACGGAAGGTGTTTAAATGAGCATGCAGGTATCCTATTGATTGGAGGTAAATGAATGAGAATGTGATGAAGTGGGAATACCAGGGGAACAGGACTTGGCTGGTTAGCTTCGCCGATTAGCAGGGCACTTCCTCGTCGCCATTTTCACAAATTCACATCATATCCGGTACCACTTCGCTCATGACGATTGGTGGGCGTGCCATTGCTCTCTAGCACATTTACGAATTTAGTGTTGGGCACACGATTAATATAGATCTGTGGTTGGGCAGGCTAGAAGACAATGCGCGTCCCCGAACAACGTCTTCGTCCATTTCTGAACATCCAATGCCCGTCTTCCATATAGCTTTCTGGTCAACCTTACGTCAGTCAGTAACGTGGCATGTAATTGGCTGAGTAAACTGATATCGGAATTGAGCTCCATGAAACTCCATTTTGGAAGCTGAAAAATTTGTTCAATTTTGGCTGAATTCACTAGCTTAGCAGTTCCCATTGGAATGAATGGGGAAGGGACTTATTCACTGTCTCCAGGTCTTATAATACCTCCATGGGGTATACCCAAGAACTAAAGCAGTTGCTTTATAAAGCGGTTGGTTAATGCAAGAGAATAATTGAGCTATGGTAAACGTCTCATCTTCCTGGCAGAACTTTAACGCCATAGTTTACATTTCTATCTGGTCTTCGACTTCTCTTGAACTCCTCAAAGGTGAACATGACTACAACCATGGTAGATTGCATATGGACCTATAGTTGTTCAGAATCATCAAGATTATTGTTTTTCAAGGGGTGGTTTTACAACTGCTCTCTTTAGAGATGAGGGAAATATTCCAGTCTGTAGAGAGGTGTTAAAAATTTCAAGCAAAATGTTGGCAAAATGTCTTAAGCTGAGCTTACACTGTAAGACCGATTTTGCCACAACTTGTCACTCACTCGGGCCGATTTCTTCCTCAATCGGAGGTCAATCGTGAGTCTCGCATCGTATAGGGTACATGGGTTAACGACAAGCGATTTCACCTCACGATCGTGCAATCATAGGGTCGCAAGAAAATCAAAATGGTTTGAAATCCTGATCATCCCTTCTGAGTAAATGGCACAATTAAAGCAGTGCTACGACCCGATTTGGCACTTCACATGGACAAAGTGACAGGGCATTGCGATTCGCTCTTGAGGGCCTCCTCGTCTCCACCTCAGGTGCGCATTTCCCCTCCTCGTTTTTGTCATCTGTCTGTGTTCGTGTGTGTGTGTGTGTGTGTGTGTGTGTGTGTGTGTGTGTGTGTGTGTGTGTGTGTGTGTGTGTGTGTGTGTGTGTGTGTGTGTGTGTGTGTGTGTGTGTGTGTGTGTGTGTGTGTGTGTGTGTGTGTGTGTGTGTGTGTGTGTGTGTGTGTGTGTGTGTGTGTGTGTGTGTGTGTGTCACCTTGCTATACTACAGGCCGTTTTGCTGTGAGAGACATGAAGCAGACAGTGGCTGTAGGCATCATCAAGAAAGTGGTGAAGACGGCTGGGAGCTCGGGCAAGGTGACCAAGTCAGCCCAGAAAGCTAAAGGAAAGTGAGCTGACCTGCTTGAGAGGATCGCCTGCTCTGACCATGACCCCCCCCTTCCAAATCCACAACTTCCCAAGCAGATGTGCCACCATACCTGTTACCTCTGATGAAGACTGTGAAGTCGAAACGTAATCCAGCCATGAAATAATAAAAAGAAAACAAAAAGGATTTTAAGTGTGCGGACCTCTCACTTCGAAACGTCCTTTTCCTTTTCTTTATGTAACATTCAGCATGCTCCGTCCACTGTGACTGCTGACGATAGCAATAAAAAAGTAATGACTTTCACATGAGCTTATTGTTTCCTCTGCACCAATCAACTGCCATTGGGGAAAAATAACAAAAGGCCCTGACTCGAGACCTAGGACATACAGTAAGATTGCATCACTGTGTGTCCACAGAGATTAACTGACCGACAGTAGATAGAAAAAAGAGACACTTATTCAGACAAAATGCACTATGGTCTCTTTGGACTACTTACCGGTATATTCAGCCCTGATGTGTAATGCATCTCGATGGATTAAGATTACTAAACCTTAATAGCTGAGTCTTACAGCATGAACATATCAGTGGATCAGTTTGAATTCCACATTGGAAATACAATAAAAGTTAACAGCATAAAAAATATGGCTTGATATGCGTTAGATGGTCGAATGATTAGTTAGTGTGGAAATGTTAGTGGATATAGGCATAATAATAAATGATATCCTTGTCTCACTTCTGCAGTTGGGTAGAGGAGAGATGTAGTGGAGAGGAAGTGATGGATGTTTCCATAGTGTACAGGAAGGAAGAGAAATGCACTTTAAATGTACATTTTAAGGTGTAAAATGTTTATAGAGTATAAAAAAATATTCATTAATTTCTGGGATCTAGTCTATTATAGACCTAATACCAAGATTGTGTGGTATTCAACCTGTAGATCACATAGTTTACTACGGCTGGTGATATCACTCAGTGATTGTGTTCATTGTTAAGTATGGTCCACTGCTATGTAATAGAAAATAGAATTATTAGACAGCGTTAATAAC
>NC_085866.1:49559142-49561642 GCF_034702125.1 Engraulis encrasicolus | reverse complement strand
CTTCCACTTGAAAAAAAAGTGTATTCATCGTCATGGAGGCCAAGTATGCATGTGGTATGTGACAGACAGAGATTAACTTTCCATTAAGCAAACCTAGGCAATTGCCTAGGGCCCCGACCAAATTTGTCCTCCATGGGGGCCCCAGCTGTCACACTAGTCGTGGTATACACGCAAAAAAGTAGGCTTGATCTTAATTTGCCGCTAAAAGCGAAGATATATATATATAACAAAACACGAAAACATCACCAAAATACAGAATTGTATGTCTACATAATAACTTTTGAGGGCCCCATGTTTATATTTCGCCTAGGGCCCCAACTCGACTAGATCTTTCCCTGATGACAGATGCGGCAACGTCTTGTGTTTGCAGGTGAGTCATTACAACTACACAGTATTTTGATAATTCAACACCCAGACAGTAGCATCTACTAGAAAAGTGTTATATTTGACTCCCTAGGTGTTAACCAAATTACCCAAATTTAATTCCATAGCACAAGCCACCGTTACCGTTTCAGACGAGAGGCATCATCATCACAGATTCCTTCCGTCTCTGTCACGAGAGAAACCTATCCTATCCTATCTCGTCGTGTCACCGAGACGAGAGTGAAAGTGCGAGAAGGGGCCTTTGCTTGTTCTCCGCCGTGCTCCTTTTTTTGGAAGAGACGGCGTCTTTTTTGCAAACGATCCAAATATAACAGGATCCGATAAATAATTGAGAGTGAGCTCTGAATAATTCAGGGCGCGTATTAAAGTCTTGGTGGCTGTGAGGGTTTTTTGGCCGCAGCGTGTAAGGGAGACAAATGCTCTCAGAGCAGAGCGGAGTGGAGTGGAGTGGAGCACAGCGCCAGGGTTTGTCCACACATGAGCAGAGCGAAGCACACATTTCTCTATATTTCGAAGCACACATTTCTCTATATATCGAAGCACACATTTCTCTCTCATTCATTCTCACCATCTCTCTCTCTCTCTCTCTTTCTCTCTCTCTCTCTCTGCGTCTTGCTCTCTCTCTCTCACTCGTTTTCACCTTCTCCAATTCTCTCCTTCCATCTTGCCCTCTCTAGGCCTCTCTCTCACTCTCTCTTCTTTGTGCTGCCTCTCTCCTTCTCTCTCTCTCTCACTCATTCTCTATCCCTTTCTCTGCACCTTGCTCTTCTTCCCTCTCTGCCCACCTTTCTCTCTCTCTCCTCCTATCTCGATTAACTTTGCTCTCCTCTTATTCATTCACACTTTCTCTCTCTCCACCTTGCTCTCTCTCCCTCCCTCTCTCTCCCTCCCTCTTTCCACTTGGCTTTCTTCTCTCCCCCTCCACCTTGCTCTCCTTTATGCACACACACACGCACGCGCACGCGCACAAACACACACACACTTTTTTTTTCTTGTCAAGAGTTTCACATAGTCTGATCCAGCCATATATTTTGTGCATTAGCATAAACAAATTACTTACAGTACAAACATGCTGGGAAAATAAACCCTTGATTTTTCCAGAGTGGAGAGTTACGCACAAGCAGGCACGCACGCGCACACACACACAATTTTCCAATTTTCTTACACATCACAAATCTCTGACATAACAAATGCATTTAATCTCATCCAGTGACATTACCATCAGAACGAAACAAGCTAGAAGTTTCCATTTGCATCTAAATCTAGCCTCGCTGGCCTTGCCTCTCTCCTCTTGCGCAGGCCTCAGTTGCCCTCAGATACCTCCCCAGTCCCCAAGCCCTGCACCTTGTCTTCTGGCCTACTGTAGCTAATGAAGAAGCTTCAGTGGGATTGTCATGTCTGGTTAGCCACGACATGTCACTACACAAATGAAACATTTACAATTCAGTTTTAATAATTTACTTATTTTTGGGCAGAGGCGGGGGTGTTAGTGTCATGCTTTGATGCCAGTGGGATGAGGAAGATGAAGAGGAGGAGGATGTGCAGAAAAGAAGAGAAGAGAGAGAGATGGATGAGAGAGGAGAGGAGAGAAGAGTGTTGACTCAAAGCCTTAGCCTAGTTTTCAACCCAGTTGGAGTAGCACACGGGTCATCACTCAATGGGGCTAAGAATAGTCTTGCACGCCGACGAGGTTTGGGGGCGGTGGAGGAGGAAGAAGCCACAGTGATCGGTCACCAGGTCGCCTGGTCCCTGGATGGCACTCAGCCCCGACCCACTACACTACACTGTCAACGCCTACAGGCAAATAATTGGCCAGCCTGGCTCTAGTCCTCAACCATGATCTGAGTGACCACTACACTAAGCTCTAACATCCCCTTCTGTGGAGGCAGAGGCCTGTCACAGTTTGGACACAGGACCAGGGAGTGGGGTGAGGTTGTATAGGAATATGATATGAATGTTCACAAAACATGTTCACAAGTATGTCCACAATACTGTGACTAGGCTGAGCCGTTGGGTTTTTATTTCTCATATTCACCCATAATCAAAATCACATACGTTTAATTACGTATGTATGTACATACGTTTCTTAATAATAATTAAATAGCATAGGTTTAAT
>NC_085866.1:49539142-49551642 GCF_034702125.1 Engraulis encrasicolus | reverse complement strand
TTATGCATATTGTATATTTTTATGTGTACATTTTTACCTTCTACTTTCATCTCTTCTCCAAGTGTCTCCTGGATCAGAACAAAAGAGATCCTGGTGTAAACCTTCATGGGTTCCTTGCCCATTCCAGGCACTTTGTTCCTGTGTCGTAATGATACATTTAAGATAGCTCCTAAATGTTGACCCGGCCATCCTCTTCCTGCCTTCCTCCCCTGAGGTTGTGGTTGAAAGGTATGGTAGACTGAATGTGTTGGCTGAGCAGGGTTGCTATTCATGTAAACAATAGCTCTGTATCCACAGGGCCGTTTTGGCATCTGGGCAGGAAAAACAAGGCCTCCGCAACACTGCCTCTGCTCCGTGTCAGACACAGCAAACACGTTATTTCCCGGCCTTATCACACAGGGCAATTGGATGTCCAACACCATTATCTACAGCAGGGGTTTTCAACTGGCCCAGGGACCTGCACCATTCAGACTAAGCAATAGTCAGCAGCCCATTGTGTTTGCATACTGTATGTACTGTAATACCCACCAGGTACAACTACACTATATTGCTGCAACAAAGATTAAAAAATGCGATCTCTTGTCTTTTCAAATATTTAAAGTAGCTAAACTGCATAGCAAGTCATGGACCAACAGCACTTACTGGCACTGCTGGTTGAAGTTTCCTGCTGGCATGCCTCAAACCAATGACTTAATTCCCTTGGCACTCAAGTTCGATACTTGTTTAGACCTTCTTTCCACCTACACTCACTATGTTGTTATTTTGTCCACTGGTAAGAGCTGACTCCTCTCTTTTTTCCTCTGACTTTGATCGAAAAAGGGGGTTGAGGTCATAGTGTTTACGTCTCCACATGTTGGAAGCCACACTCTACTCAGGTCAGCAGTACCTCCTCTTGGGGTATATTTATATTTTGAGGACATCCCATTGGATGGTTCTGTGTACTTTTTTTGAAACTTTACAAACCATCCATTAAGCAAAGGTTTTTGAGATAATTGAGTCATTAAACAGTTCACAAAATTATAGTGTAGCATACGAACAAACAATTATGACAAGGACTATAAACATCAGAAGAAAGTCTCAATGGGTACGGGTGGGGAAAAATATTTTTCTCTTATTCTCACTGAGTAACTCCACATTGAAAGGCAATTTTTAGAAACATAAGTATTGCATTACTGACCTTTGCACTGAAAAAAGGAACAGAAGTACGTTCACCCTAATTACAACACATTAGCATGTCTTCATAAACCAGTAGCCAGACTTCAAGTCAGTCATGCAGACCGTTTAAACTCTTACATTTTCCACCTAGCAATCATCACCTCAGTTTGCGTATCTGACAAAAGCAGTGACATGGCATCGTTAGCAATCATTCCGGTTAACAGAGAGACTGTCTCTGAGGGGATTAAGCCCACATACACGGCAAGCATTTCAGAGATTATAGGGATTAACAAAAATTACAGGGAGGGAAAAAAGACTGATGGTGCTGACAACAAAGGTCATTACAGTTAACCCTGAAATAAGCACACCGAGGGGAGCAGTCATGCTTTCATGAAGACAGGGGTTGCTGGGAATGCACACAGTGTATTATGTAGTGCCAACTCAACACTATAAGAGTCGAATGAACATTATGTGTGTTGAAATTGGTTATCTCGGTGCTGATTTAACACTGCAAAATTGTGCTGTTATGTACACCTTTGCTGGTAGGCATGTTAAATTAACCCCTACCCCTACCCACTATCCCTGTTATAAATTAGCTGTTACCAGAATGGCAATGACCAAGTCATTATGTATTATTATTATATGGTGTGACGTCATCGGTCGAATGCTCCATTCATTTCAACGGGGCTCCCCAACGTTCGCACGTCTGTTATTTTTCGATAACGGACGGGTTGGTCTATAACAGACCTCTGTCAATGGCAACAAGACTTTTCACTGCTAAAGCGACTTTTCAACAAGACTCTAATCAGCTGCTGTGATAGACAACACCTGTTGTCCTGGCTACCTAGCTGTTGCCTAGCGGTGTTCCACAACGGCACTGTTTTGTTTTGCGCAGCAACAATCTTAACATTAAATAGGCCTAAAGAAATGTCCCCGCCATGTGTGAATCATTTAAGTATATCCATATAATAAGCGGGTTAACTTACGGGGAGTCGGTCGCTTTGTGGAATAGCAGCACTTCAGAGAGAACAAGACCCCTCCGCTCCGCGTCGGGGTCTAAAGATTCTCTCTGTCGTGCTGCTATTCCACCGTAGCGACCTTCTCGCCGAACGTTAACCCTTACCTAAAGGCCCTGTGCACTGTCAGGTGTAGTGCTATGGTAGTTACGTTTTTTCAGTGACTATTACAACGCTCCAGTGGCGGGGATATGGAAGGAATCCCAGTAGATTCGTGCAGCCTACCCCATGCTATTGCCATGATATTACTTCGTGATATGCCCATATCTTTATATCTCTACTGGAGTGGACCTTTGGGGAATAATCTCTTTCACATATCTCCAAGAAAAAGTCATTGGTTATGAGCGGAGGCTCCTCCATATTGATTATCGTTCAAAAAAAAGATTCCCTCTTGGGATATCCAGTGTGTGTGTGTGTGTGTGCGTGTGCGTGTGGCGGTGGTGTGTGTGTGTGTGTGTGTGTGTGTATGTTCTCAAGTCCTTCTCTTGGGATGGCCTGTGTGTGTGTGTGTGTGTGTGTGTGTGTGAGGTGGTATGGGGTATGTGTATGGAGGAGTTGCCGCATCCCTCTCTTGGGACGGCCAGTCAGTATGGCCGCTCCTGCCCATACATTTCTAAATGTGCTCCAGGGGGTCCCATGCAATGAGGTGTGTGTGTGTGTGTGTGTGTGTGTGCGTGCGTGCGTGCGTGCGTGCGTGCGTGCGTGCGTGCTTGCGTGTGTGTGTGCATATGTGTGTATGCTTGTGTGGGAATGCGCGCGTGGGTGTCTGCGTGCGTGCGTGCACGTTGCTTGCGTGTATGCATGTTTTTTTGTCCTTCTTTAAAATACAAATGCCAATATGGGACAAAACACACACACACACACACACACACACGCACACACACAGAAAAGGAAAACAAACAAACAAAAGAACTGCTCGCATGAATGGAGGGTTCCCTGGAGGTCTCCGTAGGCACAAAGGTGAGTCATGGCATGGCTGGCTCCACCGCGTTCCACCGACTTTTCCCCTCCATTTGCCTTGTTCCTAATCTGTTAATGCCATCCAGAATCAGCTAACTGTGGCTGCACGAGAGCAGGGCCTCTGACAGCTTTGGCCGGGCCCGGGACAAAGTAATCTAAAAGCCCCCCTCACGTCTAATAGCCTACATACTGTACAATGTAATGAGGACCCAATTCTGAGATCCTGCTTTCCCTGGGCCCAGGACAACTGACCCCCTCTGTCACACACCCCCTTGTCGGCTTCCCTGCATGGGAGCGAGTTGAGAAGCCCTTTTTTGTTTTTGTTTTGCATCTTGGGTTTAACTCAAGCTGTCAAGGGGAAGCTCGGGTTCACTTAATCTCCTGACAGAGTTGTTGGTGTTTGACGTGTTTGAGGAGCGCTGGCGCTTGCTTGCTTGCTTGCTTGCTGGTTTGGTGCCTCACTTATACCTTGCTGCAAGATCTTTTTTTTCCTGTCACGAGTCGTTTTCTCGCTGATGGCTTTTCATGTCTGAATGTGACTGAATGTCTTGCAGACTCGGGGAGCATACATAACGATGTGTGTTGCAGCAACCACAGGGGAAAACAAAATGAATACAGAAAGGGGGGAAACTAAAGCATAAAGTATGCACAGAAAAAAAAACAGAAAGTGAAAGGCGAGCCATGAATGCGAAACATTTGAGAGATGAATGTGCAATGCTTGAGAAACAGAAGGGAAAGCCAGAGAGGATTAAAATGACTGAGGTGAGGAGAAGGGAAAGGCAGGGGATGGAGAATGAAGCAGGCACCAGGGGGAAAAGCTGTAAAGATCAGCCTGTAATGTGCTCACTGGCTGCCCCATTGACCCCTTCACTCTCAGACTAGCACGCACCTTAACATGGGAATGTGTGTTGAATAACAGCACTACTCCACCGTGTCTTGCTGCAAACTCTATATCCAAAACTGTGAGGCTCTTTGGCCAGATTCAGGGATTTAATTTAGGGGATTCTCTTTTTTCATCACCACCAGCCAAAAGGGCTGTAAGTTGTTAATTTTACTAGCCAAACACTCACTAATTGGTCAAAGTGACTATTACGTTTTCTTTTCTACCAGCCAAGCCTATTTTTTTACCAGCATTTGGCTGATTGGCGGGTGTTAATTTAGAGTCCTGGCCAGATTCTTAGGAAGAGTTTAGGTAAGTGTGTTAGTTGCAGTCCACTGACCCTCTTGGCCTCCTTCCCTCCCTCTCCTCTACCCAGTCTGATGCTTCTGCTGATTTTGGTGGTGGTGGTACTGCTACTGCTGCTGTTTCCTCTGCTTTCAAACTTGTACGTCTGTAGTGTGTGTGTGTGTGTGTGTGTGTGTGTGTGTGTGTGTGTGTGTGTGTGTGTGTGTGTGCGCGTGCGCGTGCGTGTGCGTGTGCGTGTGCGTGTGTGTGTGTGTGTGTGTGTGTGTGTGTGTGTGTGTGTGTGTGTGTGTGCGCGCATGTGTGCGTGCGTGTGCATGTGTGTCTGTTTTTGTGTCATGTTTTTATGTGGCAGATACGTATAGCCTATGTCCAAGACAAATTTCCTTCAGGACAAATAAAAAAAAATCTGAATCTTAAATCTCTCTACCATGGCACAAGAACGTATTTAGACCGTCCACTGTCCAGCGGATTTTAGTGAAAGAATTTCTATAGATAATGTTAGTCAAAGGTGCACGTCCGTTTTGGAGCTTGAAAGACATGTAACCGTATATCCGAAAGGCCCAGAGGCACTGACAAAAACACATTTTGGTTTATGGCTGCCTGTTATCAATCCTGCTGAATCTTGCTGAATCATATGCACCAGAGCAATCATCCCTTCACCCCTTACTGTACCACAACCACCTCCCCTCAAGCAGAGAATACATTTTTCAGTAAAAAAAAGAAAATATATTCATCTGTTTTTTTGTTGTTTTTCTGTCTCTCTGCCTCCCAATGTATCAAATTATCTGGGTAATTTGACAAGTCGACTTGTTCTTTTTTTCATTCTTTAAAAGCCTCACACATAGTTGTTTTTTTCTTCTGTGTTTATCTCAGTTGGAATGTTGGCACACAAATGATTCTGGCTTGGGATGCTCGCTGCTGGTAGGAGTGTTTTTTATGTCAGTCACAGCAAGATAAAACAGAGATGTTCTGGAAAATGATAGGTACACTATGATAAGGGTTACGGGTAGATGTGTAAGGTGTCTGTGTTTGTGTGTGTGTGTGTGTGAGAGAGACAGAGAGAGAGACAGACAGACAGACAGACAGACAGACAGACAGACACAGACAGACAGACAGAGACAGTGAAAGCATGTTAAGTACAGAGAGCTGTGCTGGCAGCTGAAACCTAATGTGTCTGTCAGAGTCGTGGCAATGGCGGTGGTTTAGTTCGACCATACCTGTCAGGGCAACAGCCTTCTGATGGCCCACTCCCAATCACCACTCACTCACCGCCATCACCCTCTCCAACCCCACCACCCTCTCCCCACCCCAAAACAAATGACCCTTCCTCTCCTATCTGGCATGCTGCCTCAGAGAGATCTATAATCCCTCAAGTGGCTGTCCTGTGTCCTCCTGCTTCCTTTTGCCTCACCAAAGAAACGAGACAAGGTGTTGAACTTGTGAGATTCCTGGGACATCGAGAGAGAGGGAGAGAGAGAGAGAGAGAGAGAGAGAGAGAGAGAGACATAGAGAGAGAGAGACATAGAGAGAGAGAGAACATGCACCTACCGTATATCAGCATCTGTGTGTGTCGGTGTATGTGCCTGTGTTTGTTGGCGTATGGTTGAACTTGTGTCTGTGTGTTTGTATGACAGATCCAACTGCAGGGAGAGAAAGAGAAGAAGAGTGGGATGTCTGAGCACTGATGGTAGCATCAGGTGTGGATCTGAGGCTGCTGCAGTCTGACAGGTTAATGGCCATAGGGATGCCTACTCCAGGAGAACACTGTCTCCCCTAACCTATGAACGCATGCATGCACGCATGCACGCACACACTCACAGGGACACATACACACACTTCATCTTGAACGACAATTACAGTACCGCATGCTTTATTCCAAATAGTGGCACCATGTCTTGTATGTGTGTGTGTGTGTGTGTGTGTGTGTGTGTGTGTGTGTGTGTGTGTGTGTGTGTGTGTGTGTGTGTGTGTGTGTGTGTGTGTGTGTGGTGTGTGTGTGTGTGTGTGTGTGTGTGTGTGTGTGTGTGTGTGTGTGTGTGTGTGTGTGTGTGTGTGTGCACCTGTGTGTGTGCGTGTGCGCCTGTGTGTGTGTGCACGCGAGTGTTTGCATGCATGAGCACATGTGTGTGTCTGTGGAATTCAGCCTTTGTTTTTCTGAGAGTCTTCGCAGGTGCTGGATTGTCAGAGGCCATCTCAGGATGTGGACAAAAGGCAGTCAAGGTCCCTGTGTTGTTGTGCGTGTCGTGTGTATAATACAATTCCTTATTCAGATTTACGGGGCCGCTGTGTGTTTCGCGGTGACCTTGAGCAGCTCTCTGTGGGCATACCGGATGAACAGGGTAATATTTCACGGTTGTTTACATGATATGACAGCCTGTTTGTTTTTCACATTAACATGCTATGGTAAGGATAATATATAGCCTATTCAGCCAACCACAGATGTGACATACACAGTTGTGGCGTCAATGTCACCATGTCCCTCTGCTCCATTAACTTCTGTGGTTGTTGTTTAAGGCAGTACAAAGTATATTTGTTTGTTTTAGAGGGAGAAATGCTGAACGCTCTTCAATGATGAACCAGTAACCTCAAATATGCTGGTGCTCTTGAAGTCAAATAGACAAATGTCCCTTCTTCGTAGACTTGGTGGCCACTGGGCCTACTTCAGACAACTCTTGCATGACACAAGGACGTGTTAAGTTCTTTAACTTAAAAACCCTTTATTTTAGATACAGACCGGTTTGAATCGCAACAGGTTTTCATCAGGGCGTGTTAAGAAAGAGTTTAATTCTTTATCGCTGTAATTTTTTTTATGTTCAAATGTACATCAGGGTTTTTTTTAGGAGAAATGGGTACATTTCTTTAATTCAGAATCCAACACAAGTCCGCTTTCAATCTATACCGACTGAAAATGCAGATGGAAATTGATAGACTGTGTCCCAACCACGGTAAGCAGGGACAATTACACATTAGATAAAAGCAGGGTTTCTCCATGCATCGAGGGTCTATGTGCCAGGGTCCTCCTTTATACTGTGGTCGGACTCTCTGGAAAGTGTGAAAATGGTTAAAGGGAAAATGGTGTAATGTATAGTTTATAAAAGGCTGGTGTTTATTAGTTTTAACTTCTCCTGGGGCAACAGTGTACACCACACACACACACCAACACACACAGAGAGAGAGAGAGACAGAGAGAGACAGAGACAGAGAGAGACAGAGACAGAGACAGAGACAGAGAGAGAGAATATGTGTGTGCTGTACAAATATAGCTCACATTCTCATTTTTCCCACACATTTGTGCGAAAGGTATTTCTCCAAGCGAAATTGTAGACTCATGTCCATATTTACCACGCTCCACCAGACTCGTTTGCTGCTCTGTGAACCACGGAGGCTTCTATTACAATGTGTGTGTGTTTGTGTGTGTCTGTGTGTGTGTGTGTGTGTGTGTGTGTGTGTGTGTGTGTGTGTGTGTGTGTGTGTGTGTGTGTGTGTGTGTGTGTGTGTGTGTGTGTGTGTGTGCGTGTGTGAGTGCGCATGTGCATGTGCGTGTGTGTGTGTGCGTGCGTGCGTGTGTGCGTGTGTGTGTGAACCGCAGAGGCTTCTATCACAGGGCACAAGACAAGGCATCATGTCACACTCCACCACCCTTCCATCACAGCTCCTTCAGCTCAGTGGCAGAGGCAGAGGAGTGTGTGTGTGTGTGTGTGTGTGTGTGTGTGTGTGTGTGTGTGTGTGTGCGTGCGTGCGTGCGTGTGTGCGTGCATGTGTGTGTGTGCATGTCTGTGCATATGTATTTTATCTATGCATGTGTCTTTATGTCTTTCTCTGTCTCTGTCTCTCTCTCTCTCTCTCTCTCTGTCTCTCTCTCTTTCTGTGTGTGTGGCGCGCGTGCGCGCGTGTGTGTGTTGCGGGTGGTGGTGGTGGTGGTGGTAGGGCACTACTCCTCATTATCACTCCCTCCTCAGTGGCTCCACAGGGGGATGGAGGAGGCATTCTCCGTATCACACACCCTGCTAGTTTGACGGCTAACCCCACAGCCTGAAGCCAGCAGGCAGCTTTCCAGCATGGAGACTTGGTTCCATAGCACAGTCAGTGCAATGTGTTTAACGGAGCAGTAAGCGTATACATGTCATGGTGCCGTGTTGACTGTGGGCACAGATGAAGATATCTCACTTATTGTCCAGTGAACACGCCTCTCGAATGTCAAGTTTATGGTGCCGCACACGGACAGCTTTTGCCTGCCAGGGGTAGCCGCAGAGGTAATTTAAAAGATGTAAGGACAATTTAGAGAGAGATACCGTGTGTGTGTGTGTGTGTGTGTGTGTGTGTGTGTGTGTGTGTGTGTGTGTGTGTGTGTGTGTGTGTGTGTGTGTGTGTGTGTGTGTGTGTGTGTGTGTATGTGTGTGAGTGTGTGCGTGCTCGTGCACGCGTGCGTGCGTGAGTGCGTGAGCGCATGCATATGTGTGTGAATGAGAAAGAGAAAGAGAAAGTGATAGAGGAAAAAAGGCTTTTAATGTGTTTTCTACTCGATGGAGCAAGAAATGCAATACAATAGGCTTTCAAATGCTATCAAATGCTTGAGGCATCCATTTTTGCACCTTCCAAACAGATGGAGACACTGACAGAGAGCAACCATTTAGGCTTGAATGGCATCCAAATCAAACTGTGAATGTTCAGGACCGTGAGCAGAATACTTGAAAACATTGCTACATGCTAAGCTAATGGAGCCCTTCATGCAAGTTTAGCTTACATGTGTAGGCCCAATGGAGTGGCTTGTCGAGAGAGAGAGAGAGAGAGAGAGAGAGAGAGAGAGAGAGAGAGAGAGAGAGAGAGAGAGAGAGAGAGAGAGAGAGAGAGAGAGAGAGAGAGACAGAGACAGAGACAGAGACAGAGACTGAGACAGAGAGACAGAGAGAGAGAGAGACTTTAAATATATATGTACTGTATGTGAGTAGGCCTGAGCTGAGGTGAAGAGAGAAGGGAATAGGTGACATAGCATAAGCAGGGAGTTTATTTTTATCCCCTATCCGTGTTTTTCTTTGCCACACACACACACACACACACACACACACACACACACACACACACACACACACACACACACACACACACACACACACACACACACACACACACACACACACACACACCATATGACGACTATATCACAGTTTTGTGTTGGCCAATGTCTGTACTGTACAGTTGACGGAAATCGTGATGCAGGGATGGTTTGATTTGTCTGTGTAACGTGTGTAAACATACCCCGGTGTACTAGAATTGCAAAAGAGAAATACACAAATTAACTTAGAATAGCTAATTAACTTTTGGAGCAAAATACATACAAATATATTACGCTTGTTTAATTATGTTCTTGGTTATAGAACGGCAAAACAACGACAATCAACCGACAAACAAAACAAACCTTCGACCTCAGTCTTCAAAGGGATCGTGGCTCCCCACCAGTCTTGTTTGCATGGGTGCAGATTAACATGATCTCCTTCAGTCAGTCAAGTCACTTATGCAACCAACCAACCAACAGCCTCCATATTGACTGGGGCTGTTTACATCCCACCGTAGGGGCTCGAACACATCCCATCCCACACACACACTACAGGAGCAGCAGCTCAATTCACACCATGGGGAGAGGAAGATGGCAGACAGGAAAAAAGAAAGAGAGAGAGAGAGAGAGAGAGAGAGAGAGAGACAGAGACAGAGACAGAGACAGAGACAGAAGAGAGGAAAGGCAGGAGCAGCTTTGCAATTGGCACAGATGAGTGTGTAAAGATAGATAGATAGATAGATAGATAGATAGATAGATAGATAGATAGATAGATAGATAGATAGATAGAGGGAGAAAGAAAGCGACAGAGCAGGCTCAACCAGGGAAGCCCAAGGGGTCAGCTGTCCTGGGCCCAGGAAGATGGAGGGCCCATAATTCACCTTTCGCAAAAGCCACGCCCCCTAGTTATTGTTGATACGTCAAAAACTTAGAACCAGGCACACGTTTTGGCTGCGTTTCATAGGAAATGTGTGTAGCCTACACTTCTTGCTAAGGCCTACACACGCTGATTAGAAGCCATATTCAACTGTGAAATACAACTTGATGATGGCGATGTAATGTCTGTAACCAGGACATTTTGATAGTGCTTGGTGTAAACTGGGACATTGCAGCCGTCCGCCAAGACCTTTGACGGGCTTTGGGCACACTACGCAGCTCTTGGGCAGTCACACACTCTCTTCTGTTCACTTTAATGGTTTTTTAGTTGAGAGTTAATATCTTCATAACAAGGTTGGAACAAGCGCAGCCCCATTTTAGTGTTACTTTTTTTTTGCTGTCACACTCGACGCATATAGCCTACACAGACACAAACCGAGAAGGAGAGAGGTTGGGGGCTGCTCCGTGGGCTATGCATTTGGGCGCATATTAAAAAACGCAACTAGTAGTTTCCCAATAAAATTTGAATCATAATGCCGTGAATCCAATACTATAATATCATACAATATTGTCCTTAAGTCTGAGCGATGCATTGATTATGTGTTTAGGGTACGTTTTCTGCCAGCTAAATGCAAGGGGGAAGGGGGCTATATTAGCAAACAAGACGATTGCACAGTTAGCCTGCTACTTTTAAATATGATCACCTGGAGCTAATAGCCTCCACATGGCTTAATCCATCCCTGTTATCAGTCCGCTTGAGGTTTTAGCTTCGGGAAAGTGAAAAAACGAGGTCCTAATCAATCTTCAGATGGTGTCGGACCGTGACGGTGCCATAGGCACACGTTTTATGTCTCCCTAAAATCGCAGGTTTTTGACGGACCTCCGACAAGTTCTACACTCCTTAGTTACCGTTGCTGAGCTCGGATTGGTGGCGGCCGTTTGTGGGAGGGGTTTTGCGAAAGGCTAATTGGGTCTTTATATTACATTGACTGTATTGGGTGGGGCAGGCCCGTTTCTAGGATTTTGGGGGCCCTAGGCAAAGGGGTACTCGGGGCCCTAGGGCATTTGGGGGGGGGGGGGGAGACTCCTGACGGGGCAACCACGGCGCCAGAATTTCGGATGGGCCAGCTAATTTTTGGATGGCACTTCAGTCATTGTCACATAGCCTACCAATACAACATAATGTCACATGGAAACATAATGGAACAAACAAGTCACCTTAGACAGTGTTGTGGCTATGCAGGGCAACACATGCATGAAGGGCAATGAATGCATTAAGAGCACGCATACACCAGCATTTTCGGTGAGGAAATCTAGTTATTATGATAACTAGTCCCTCCAGTTCATTTTATGAAACTTTATGAAGAAGGACCTGGGAAAATATAGCCCATTCCATTCAGTAGGCTCATAATTTTTCATGAAGTAGGCTAATTGAATGTTCTGTTGTTTAACCTGGCCTATCTCAAATGAAAGTAGGCCTATATTGCCCAATCAGGTTTTTTTTTACCCTACCACGAAAATCATGATCTGTATTGCCAATCACAAATAAAGAATGGTCTAATCTTAGTTTCCAACCACTTTGAGAATCTAACCGAGGGTGCTCCATTTGTGCAAAACGAAATATTGACTCATAAAACAATAACCTACAGTCCAGAAACTCAAGGATGAGAAACGAAGGAGCCGGCACGGTGGGGTTGGGGGGACGTGATAGGGTCCTATTGGTAAGCAAGAAGTCTGTAACCAAGCCAAGGGGGCTCTCCCCGACTATATTTTTTTCGTATTGCATCCATCACGCACTCGAAAATACAATCCAAATGTCTGTGTTATTAGTAATACCGCAGCAAACACGAATAGGCAGCGACCAAGGATCACTGAACAACCACCTACGTTACTCCGCGGTTGACAACTGTGTCAATTATACGGACCAATATCCCGGTGCCCTTACCTTGAGTTGTCTTGACCGCAGAATGTATCCCAGAATGTATCCCAGCCTCTAACTGTAATTCACGCGTTTCCACAATCATGGTCCAAAATTCCAATGTGTAACCCACATAGTAGGCCTAATAGCAAGAAAGGGACTTGTGCTACAATTTAGCTATCCCACTCAGCGCACTTGTGACTCCTGTTATCCGATAGGCATGACATTGGTAATTCGTTTCTTCTTGCGTTTGTCCACATCCAAATCAGTTCCGTGTCGAAAAAAGGCGCCTTATTGAACAATCGGCGTTTGCCCAGTGCTTGTTACAGCACGTGG
>NC_085866.1:49526642-49529142 GCF_034702125.1 Engraulis encrasicolus | reverse complement strand
TGGGCCCTGGGTCTGGGCAGCGGTGGGAATCCTACTAGAGATTGTGTGTGTGTGTGTACGTGTGTGTGCAGGGCCGCTGACAGCTTTCACAGGGCCCAGGGCAAAGAAATTTGGGCCCACAGCTCAACAGATACAATGTAATGAGGATCCAATTCTGGGCCCCCTCTCTCCCTGGGCCCGGGACAACTGTCCCCTGTGTCCCCCCTGTCGGCACCCTTGCGCGCACATGTATGTTTGTGTGTTTGTGTGTGTGTGTGCGTATTTGTTTGTGTGCGTGTGTGTGGAGACAGAGAGGGGCGAGGAGTCTGGCTGGCACATGCATATATGCACAGATGCAGACATCAACAGACACACACACAGTCACACACATAAGTGCAAATATGTACACACACATACAGGTAGTACACATAAACAAGCATGAATGCGCAAGCAATCACGCACTAACACACACACACACACACACACACACACACACACACACACACACACACACACACACACACACACACACACACACACACACACACACACACACACACACACACACACACACACACACACACACACACACACACACATCAACAGACACACACACAGTCACACACATAAGTGCAAATATGTACACACACATACAGGTAGTACACATAAACAAGCATGAATGCGCAAGCAATCACGCACTAACACACACACACACACACACACACACACACACACACACACACACACACACACACACACACACACACACACACACACACACACACACACACACACACACACACACACACACACACACACACACACACACACACACACACACACACACACATCTACGAGAGGGGTTGAGGACAGTGAGGAGGCCAGAAGAGCAATGAGGAGAGAGAGGCATGAGACGGCTGGCATGGTACAGTGAGGCAAGGAGAAGAAGCGTTTGAGATGGGAGGTAAACACACAGATATACAGACACAGACATAAACAGACACACAATCCCACAGTCACAGCAAACAGATATATGTACAGACAGATAGACAGGCAGACGGAGAGACAGACAGACAGACATAATCTGGATGGTATTTGTGAAACAGATGCACGCACACATATGACTGCAGCACACACACATGCACCCATGCATGTACTGTATACCGTACATGCAAACAGATGAACACATGCACACTGACACAAACATACGTAGCGCAGTGTTCCCCAAACGTTTTCAGCGGGGACCCCCTTGGATGTTTCTTTTCGAATTGTTTTGTCCACTGATATTGCTAGATTTTCCATTGATAGTTTGTCTCCCGATATTGCTAGTAGTTCACAGTACAGCTAATAGGCTATCTAATAGCCATACAAGTGAATGCTGTTATTAATCCGCTTATGGAATTATCTTAGCTGTTAACTTGTGGATTTCTCATTTTGATGCAATGTCCATTTTGTCCGTGACCGCCCTTAAAGCGATGGTTCGGAGTAGAATCACCCTAATGCCATTTGAACCGTGACACCCATCCACCTTTACACCCGAAGTGTTTTCTGCCGCAGGCTTACATCAACAGAATTGCCGTGTTATTCGATGTTTATTCCGGATAGCTTGACTCAAGCGCATATGGATCCTGGGCACCGTCTCCAAACTTTCCCCACAAAAATAACATGTCATGACACCAAACTTCTACAGTATAACAAATGTGGTTTGTACTCACAAAAAGATGAATTTGAAACTTTGTACATAGTCCAGGAGTTTATTAGTAACAACACACGAGACGATTAGCTTTTCTGCTGCTAAACATCCGTCGACGTCACTTCCTCCAGCTGGGACTTTCTTTATTGTAAGGTTTATGTTTTAGTCCACAGCCAGGATATATGCACGAGTGTGGCATCGTCTTCTATTTATTAAACGTGGTAAAATTTAAATCCGAAGTGGTTAATTTCTAGTTGTAGCGCAAGCTGTCTTTTTGAGTTTTCCGCCTTCCGGACTCACGTGTATTTGTTTCCATCAACAAAGTCCCAGCTGGAGGAAGTGACGTCGACGGATGTTTAGCAGCAGAAAAGCTAATCGTCTCGTGTGTTGTTACTAATAAACTCCTGGACTATGTACAAAGTTTCAAATTCATCTTTTTGTGAGTACAAACCACATTTGTTATACTGTAGAAGTTTGGTGTCATGACATGTTATTTTTGTGGGGAAAGTTTGGAGACGGTGCCCAGGATCCATATGCGCTTGAGTCAAGCTATCCGGAATAAACATCGAATAACACGGCAAATCTGTTGATGTAAGCCTGCGGCAGAAAACACTTCGGGTGTAAAGGTGGATGGGTGTCACGGTTCAAATGGCATTAGGGTGATTCTACTCCGAACCATCACTTTAAGTACCTCGATGATCTCCCTAGGGGTCCCTACACCCAGTTTTGGAACCACTAACATGTGTATAGCCTACACACAACTGTGCCCATCCATCCATTCTGTATGATAACACATGTGGGGCCACTACTAGAAGAGCGAAGGAAAGA
>NC_085866.1:49449142-49521642 GCF_034702125.1 Engraulis encrasicolus | reverse complement strand
GTTTTGGTCTTGGTCTTGTCTTGGTCTCGGAGATAAGGGTCTTGAAGGGATTTGTGCATTAATCAAGCCGCTCATGCTCACTACAAAACCTTACCGTGACACAATGTTAAAAAAGATGGCATGTGATGCATTGCGTCTAGTTCATATTTAAGCATGTTCATTTTAGGCCACAGAGTTCAGCCTAATTATATTACTTTTGTTCTTGGGTTCACACTAATGTGTGATCACAAACTATGGCACTCTAGTAGTGTGTTTTCGGTCTTGATTTGATTTTTGCCCTGTCTTGGTCTTAGTCTTAGTCTTAGTCTCGGTCTTGGGCTCAATACCCTCCGGTCTTGGTAATGGAATAATCGGTTGCGGCTACATCTGTCTGTCTGTCTTTCTGCCGGTCTGTCTGCCTGTCTATTTCTCTCTCTACCACTGTGTCTGATTGTATCTCAATATACCAATTCATTAAACTCCAGTCTCATCAATAAGACAAGTAAACAACCTAACAACAAACACAATTTCCCCATAGCTACTATGGTGCGGTGCCTGTAAGTTTTTGTTCTCTAGTAGTACTGCGGCATACAGCTAATGACACTTTCGAATAGGCAACAGTGAAACACTTGAAAGTGCGCATGCAGTGGTACTCGTGAGTAAAACAAAAGTGAAAGATAAAAAAGAAAAGGAAGGGGGAAAAAACGAACTAATTATCTTCAGGATAATGAGGAGAGACTGTGCAACTGTCAGCGAGCCAGCCAGCCAGCGATCTCCTTTAGTTAAGAGGCCAAGAAAGGAAACAACGGCCTCTGTTAAGTGGTGACAGGAAAAGCTCAATAATGTATTTACAAGGCAAGCTGGAATGGAACATTTCTCTTTTCTTTTTTCTCTTCTTCTTTTTATAAGTGTTGGAGTTCACTTCAGACAGAACAACTGTTAGACCTCATTCATCCTCTCCATAAAATAACTCTTTTCTTTGTGAAAGTGCCATGGCAGTGAGTGACTGAAGCCTAGTTGTGTTTGTCCCACTGTGTGCTTCTGTGACTCCATATCTATCTGTCATTCATGTCATGTAAAACGCAGTCAGTATAAAGCACATAAAGGTTTCTGAATGAGAGCTGGCAATCAACGGTACGACGTGTATGGGCAAACGCATGTAATAAAATGGTAACAATAGAGTCCTTGAAATGCTTGCAAATTCTGACACACATCAACAACAACCAAACTGAATGACAATAGATTTTTCTATGCTCATAAATTTGAGAGGGTGGACTGTAAAAGTCATTACTTGCAACGGCTTTGATATGGGATGGCTTATCCAGACAATACAGTATTACAATCAAAATTGACAGAGTGCTGCAACCGAAGCGCACTGCTGTCAAAAGTCTTTAGCATTTCACTGGCTTGAGGTGCAGCTGTGTGCTCAGTAACAGTGATGGAGTGAACAGTGATTTCCCAAAGATCTACATCTGTACCTCTGACTATGTGCTATAGCCTGGGCCTCCCGCCCCATGCTTCCTGTCAAATCTGAGGTGAAAAGCATGGAGAAATAAAGCATTTCCAAGCCGATTGAGGCAGGTCTAAGGTGATGAAAGGTAATGAAATGATGACAGACATTGATCCTGCTGGTAGTTAAATCAGAATATTGATCACAACTTTTGGTAGAGAAAGTTAAGCTGCATTACTGTAGGCCATACTAAGCTCGTCACGCCTTGTCACGATATCCAGACTTACTACATGAAGCTCTCCTGGAATTTTTAAGCATCCACTCATAGAGTTCCAGCTTTATGTTCCATCCCTTCACAGTGCAGTCGTGTGCCTTGTAAGAGTTGGGGCAGTGTCTGAAATCATGAAATAAATGGCGGAGGTAACAATTAACTAAACAAATAACACAAAATACTGTACCCACACACAAAGGATGTACACACACACACGCACACGCACACGCACGCACACGCACGCACGCACACACACACACACACACACACACACACACACACACACACACACACACACACACACACACACACACACACACACACACACACACACACACACACACACACACACACACACACACACACACACACACACACACCATAACTGACATTCTACTGGGTTGTGAATGAGTGAAGATTTCTGGTTCAGCATAACAGTGGGCCTGGTAGGCAATGGCTGTGGGCCGGCGGGGTGGAGGACCATCCTCAGGGAGAGCATTCCTGCTGCCTCCCATAACCCTGTCAGAGGACTGGAGGCAGTGATAGCCAGGACCATATGAGCAAACAAGTCCATCCTAGAATAATACACACAGCACCAGGGAACACAGGGAGGAAGAGAGGGGGAGACAGATTGAGACACAGGCAGACTGTGTGTGTGTGTGTGTGTGTGTGTGTGTGTGTGTGTGTGTGTGTGTGTGTGTGTGTGTGTGTGTGTGTGTGTGTGTGTGTGTGTGTGTGTGTGTGTGTGTGTGTGTGTGTGTGTGAGAGAGAGAGAGAGAGAGAGACAGAGACAGAGACAGAGAGAGAAAGAAGTGTGTGTGTGAGAGAGAGAGGGAGAGAGAGAGAGAGAGAGAGAGAGAGAGAGAGAGAGAGAGAGAGAGAGAGAGAGAGAGAGAGAGAGAGAGAGAGAGAGAGAGAGAGAGAGAGAGAGAGCAAAAGAGAGAGTTGTTTTCTTGTTTTCATACCTTTCACACACATTTCATTGTCACCCTACTGCAAATCACACTATATCCATTAAACAGCAGCAGCAGAAGAAGAAGAAGCAGAAGAAGAAGAAGAAGAAAAAGAAGAAAAAGAAGAAGAAAAAGAAGAAGAAGGAGAAGAAGAAGAAGAAGAAGAAAAAGAAGAAAAAGAAGAAGAAAAAGAAGAAGAAGGAGAAGAAGAAGACGAAGAAGAAGAAGAAGAAGAAGAAGAAGAAGAAGAAGAAGAAGAAGAAGAAGAAGAAGAAGAAGAAGAAGAAGAAGAAGAAGAAGAAGAAGAAGAAGAAGAAGAAGAAGAACCTAATGAGCTTGGCCAAACAGCTGGCCTGCAGAAAGGGGTTTTGGGTACGTCTCCCTCCCTCGCATACCAATTTATCTGTATTCATGTGTGTCAACACTGGATTCCTCCGCCTGTATGGCAGAAATTATAATGAAGCTGTTCTTTATTTGTCTGTGTCTGTGTCTGGGTTTGTGTATGTGTTGAAGGGTGAATGTCCATGTGTTTGTATTTGTGCGCCTGTCTCTGTGAAGTGTTAGTGAGTGTTGTGGTTGTCTGTCCCTCTCTAATTCTCTCGTCTCTCTCGCTCACTCTCTGTGTGTGTGTGTGTGTGTGTGTGTGTGTGTGTGTGCGCATGCATGTGTTTCTGTGTGCGTGCGCGCACGTGTGTGGTATGTTTATGTTTCATGTGTGTCCATGAAGTTCCTCCATGCTGGGTGTGTGCAGTGTGCACGCAAGCAAAGTTCCTACAGCACTCACTGCTGGGTATCTCCTGTGACATTTCTTGATGAATCGATCTGTCTGTTTGTTTTTGTGACTTCAGACAACATCGGGGCCGGCCACAGTCTCCCATGACTCCAGGCGCACTTCAAGCGAGCACTGCACAAACATTCCCACAACGCCATTGGTCCTTCTCACACTTTCGTTCGTTCTTTTGCTCTCTCGTTCCTGTCCATCCGCGCTCCGGACTAGACCTGAACCATGTCTCCTCCGGCAGTGCACTCAACGACCTCCTGTTGACTCTGCAGTTTTCTATAGTAAGGGGGGGGGGGGGGGGGGGGGGGAGGCCACTGGCGCACTGGGCCAGAGAACAGACACAAGTAGACTTCAGGCTGTTTTAACCATCTAGACTCGACAGTATGTCAATGCGATGATAATCACAAACATACACACACATGTGCACACGCACACACACACACGCACGCATGCACATGCATGCACACACATACAGTACACGCACACGCACAAATACACACACACGCACGGACACACGCACACACACACACACACACACACACACACACACACACACACACACACACACACACACACACACACACACACACACACACACACACACACACACACACACACACACACACACACACACACACACACACAGATCCAAACACCCTGGTCATCTGTCTCTCTGGTGTCCTGTAGTTTGGTGCCAAACACAACACGCCTGGCTGTTTCTCTTGGCTCCGCTCGTCGTGTCTGCAGAGCAGCAAAGCAGCCTGGGAGAGCTAGCCTAGCTAGCGCTGGGGGTTTATGGAGAGTGCATTATTGCACCAGTGGAACTTCGGGCCACTGACAGATTTTCCTGGGCCCAAGACAAAGTCATCTGAACGGGGGCCCTTACCAAATGCATACAATGTAATGGGGACCCAATTCTGGGCCCCCTGTCTCCCTGGGCCCGGGACAACATACCCCTTTGCCCCCCCCTTGTCGACAGGTTAGAATGGAACTTCGGGAGTGACAAGCAAAGTAAAGCGAAGCAAAACACAGCACAGCATCGCCAAGCTGATGGGCCGGGGCTTTGGAAAAAGAGGAAGCGAGAAATTCAAATCCAACACACCCTCTCGGCTTTCTAACTCTTCCGAGTTCACAAAGGCTTCTTCGGTTTTGGTGTTAAGACACACAATCCTGTGTCAGATGTTGAGGGACAGAGCAGACGGAGGGCTGTGAGGTTTTTTTTGTGTGTGTGAGAGCAGGAAACCTCATCTATGTGTACAGTACAGTATGTGTTTGTGTGTGTGAGAGACGGAGAGAAAGGGAGAGACTGTGTGTGTGTGTGTGTGTGTGTGTGTGTGTGTGTGTGTGTGTGTGTGTGTGTGTGTGTGTGTGTGTGTGTGTGTGTGTGTGTGTGTGTGTGTGTGTGTGTGTGTGTGTGTTTTAAAGTAATGGAGATTTTGACTATGTTCCATACTCCCACAAAGGCAAAGGCATTGGAGGCTTGCGTGTGAACCGGTCCCCTCTCCAGGTTCAGTCCCTGTGGTGCTTCTAGTGTTCAAACGGAGCGGGCTCTTGCACAATACCACACTCAAAAAGCACACAGCCAATTCCCTTCTCTCTCTGTTTTTTACACTACCCCCTTCTGTCTTTCTTTCTCTCCCTCGGTCACTCGCTCTCTCTCTCTCTTTCTCCTTTGCTGACTCTTTCCCTCTCTTGTCTGTCTTCCTCTGTCCATCTGTCTTTCCTTCCTTCGTTCCCCTCTCTCCCTCCATCACCTCTGTCTCTGTGTCGGCTGTCCCACAAATGGAAAATCCAGGGATGCCTGGGAGGGAAGAGAGAGAGAGAGAGAGAGAGAGAGAGAGAGAGAGAGAGAGAGAGAGAGAGAGAGAGAGAGAGAGAGAGAGAGAGAGAGTGAGAGAGAGAGAAAGCGAGAGAAAGCGAGAGAAAGTGAGAGCGGGAGAGGAAGGAAGGACAACAGAGGCGTTTGTGCTGAGTGCATACCCAGGGCTCCCAGTGCTCTGCTCAGGGGGCCTCTCCCGTGTCAGTGGACTGTGGTCCTGGACCGTTTGATGTCCCACATCCTCACCCCCCTACCCACCCCCCCCCCAAACCTAAAACCCTTCGAACCCATCAACCCCCTTTTTTCTGCCACCCCTCCACCACCACCACCACCATCACCACATGCCCGAGTTCAAAGTAGGGCCTGCACCCACCCCCGACTCGACTCGAGTCCACCCGGGACCAGTGGGGTTCTGTGTGTTTTCACAGTGGTCCAATCTCTGGTGAACCGTTTGGTACCTCTCTGTACGTCAGTTTCTTTTTTCCTCCATTCTTCTTTTTTTTCTGTTCAAGTTTGACATCAAAAAAATGTCTCAGAGGGACCCCCGGGGAAGGTTGCACCAGGTCCGTCCCCCCCCCCACCCCCCCCCCCCCCCCCCCCCCCCTACACCTGACAAATCTCCTCCTGTGTTTATGTCTCGGTCCTGAGACTCTGCCTTCGATTCGCCCCGTCGGCCGATAAATCTCTCCGTGCTTGCTGTCAGCACACACTCAACCCCTTTGGCCTGCGCCTCTCTCTCCGCTTTCCCTCCCTCCCCGCTACCTCTCCAGGTGTGTCACTGGCAGGGCCTCTGACAGCTTTAGCGAGGCCCAGGATAAAGTCATCTGACAGTGCCCCCTCTCCAATACATATGATGTACTGATGACCCAATTCTGGGGCCTGGGCCCGTGACAATTAACCCCTTTGTCCCCCACCTTGTTGGCTTCAACGAACGCAGCACCTACAGTATAAGCCCATGGCTGTGCATCTGAGGGCTCTACTGTAGCCTGTGAAACGACGGAAAAGGAGGTCTTGACACACTTTAAGCTGCCTTCGCTTAACTCTTATTTAAATTCCCAGAGAGATTGCGTGATACAGTGGCAACATCTTGAGCGATCACGCAGCAGTGTAATGAAGTGGACCGATGACGAGCTGTGTGTGATCGAAACTTTGGAAAACTAAAACGCTCTCTGGGTGGGAAATTGAATAAAAAAGTTGTAAGGGGGATTAAGTATACAGTACAGACATCTTCTGTGAAAGTTTCTTGGATTGTTGTTAGAGTCTTTTGGTCCAGCACCTTCTTGGGTTTCGGATATGCACGACGTCCATGTTTCATTTTCCCCTTTTCCAAGCTTTTGCTGTATCTGTGGTGGCCACACAGTGAATTTGGATGATCAATTGGACATACTGTGTAGAGTACAAACCCCAATGTTCTGAGAGAGCTCGCCAGGGTCGATGACAGCTTTTGCCCGACCCTATACAAAATCATCTGAAAGGGGCCCCCTCTTAGAACATGCAATGTAATGACGACCCAATTCTAGGCAACCCCTCTCTCTCTGGGCCTGGGACTGGGCCCGCTTGTGTTTGTGTGTGTGTGTGTGTGCGTGCGTGTGTGTGTGTGTGTGTGTGTGTGTGTGTGTGTGTGTGTGTGTGTGTGTGTGTGTGTGTGTGTGTGTGTGTGTGTGTGTGTGTGTGTGTGTGTGTGTGTGTGTGTGTGTTCATGTCGGTGGGCCTGGTCTTTGCAGTATAGCTCGACCGGACTTAGCTCCTTACGTTTCTGGCATCTGGATCTGCCGTGCAGTGCCGTGAGAGACAGTAGCGTAGCGGGCTGCCCTCAGTTGTAAAGTCAGTGTGAATAAAAGCCTAAGCCAGAAGGAGAAATGTAAATGTGAGCTGTAGGCGAGACCGAGTGAGTGTTGAATATTAATTCTGAGCCCACAGAGGATTAGTGGCGGATCAAAAATGGATTTCCTTTCCTTTTCTTTTTCTTACTTTTTTTGCAGCCTTTCAAACCAACTCCCTCCCCATAAAAATACCCAAGGTCAAATAATGAAAGAGGAGAACTTTGTTAATTATGAATACATAACTTGTGAATGGTTGACGTTCTCTCTCACATCTCTCTCTCTCTCTCTCTCTCTCTCTCTCTCTCTCTCTCTCTCTCTCTCCATCTCTAACTCTCCTGGGCTTTGAAAGGTTGGGAGCTCCCGTTCGTTTCTGTGCACTGTGGCAGGTTGGCATTTCCTCTCACCCCCATGACCACCTGTCCAATAATTGAACTGACATTTGGCCAAGCTGGTGCGCAGTGAAAAAAAAGTACTTCAGATTCAGCTTTGCTGCTTAAGGACGCTAAATGGCAAATCCAGCGTCAGCCTTTTCGCCTCTTCTTTTTCTTCTTCTTTTCTGTTTCTTCTTTTTTTTCTCTTTGTGTTCCTCCCAACTGCTTTAGCAGCAATTGAACGGAAGGTCATTATTGATCATCCCCTTTTAATTGGCAGCTAGCTGCTTTGATAAGCTGTGTGTGTGTGTGTGTGTGTGTGTGTGTGTGTGTGTGTGTGTGTGTGTGTGTGTGTGTGTGTGTGTGTGTGTGTGTGTGTGGTGTGTTGTGTGTGTGTGTGTGTGTGTGTGTGTGTGTGTGTGTGTGTGTGTGTGTGTGTGTGTGTGTGTGTGTGTGTGTGTGTGTGTGTGTGTGTGTGTGTGTGTGTGTGTGTGTGTGTCCGACCACCCACAGTCTGATGGGAAAGGGAGAAGGCTTTGTGTGATTCATTCACAGAGATCAACACAGCGTGAAGCAAACTAACCTCCATTTACCTTTGGGATCGGCTGTCCTTGCCTGCTCGCTGCCCCGGCCTTTTACGCTATAATTCACATCTTTAATACAGTTCTTTAAATACTATCGCAGCAAATGGTCAATTTGGACTGAACTATCAATTGGATAGCCACTAAATCAAGCAGACAGGAACCTTTCAGGGATGACTGTCTTGTCCGGCTGGTCAAAAGGTCGAGGTCTTGGCTTGCTTGATTCTGGGCCATTTAATTATTTGAAGTACATTAACGGTATCTAAAGATGAATATTAAAGAAGAAATATCAATTGTACCAACATCAAAAATTCAATTCATCATTAAACAGTAATAGACTGTATAAAATCTTCATAGAAAGTAAAGAGAAATTAAGCAATGCATAGAATTTTAAGAGCGATATTAAACCAGTGTTATAATTGTGGGGTTTGAATGAGGCTTATTTTGGACTAGTGAAAATGGTCATGGGAGGGTTTAGTGGGACTTTGGATGGACTTTTGTCTTTATTATATGTAGGCCGTATGTAGGTACATGTATTCATCATTGGTTTTGGCCATGTGGCTTTGACATAGCTGTAAACAAGTCTTAGTTCTAGTCATAAAGATGGCAACAGGAATGGCAGCGTTCCCAGATCTTCCCATTCTGGAACTCATTCTCAAAAAATATCATTCTGAGGTACCCAAAATGCCGGTTTCTTATGGACACGAGGGCCAAGCGATAAACAAAAATATGTTCAGTGAAAACGTTTCCGTGTAGCCGGGCCTTTAAAATTGAAGAGAGACAGAGGGCAGCAGTAGAGAAGGAGCCGTCACCCCAAGGACAACCCAAACATGAAGGGGCTCAGGGAGGGAGACTAGAGGAAAACGGCCTATTCTATAAACACTGGTAAGCTATCTGAGAAACGGCCTATTAAGCAGTTGGCAAATATTGTGGAAAAAAAACGCTAAAAAGTTGTTAAAATGTGCAATTATTCACCTATTTCAGTGTGAAATGGGCTATTTATCTGGATTTGTTCAACACAAATGCAGATAAATAGCCTGTTTAAAAGGCAGGGATAATTTCTGAATACATTTTTGAAAATGGCTGTTGGCATTGGCTCTAACACAAAGTGCTGAGCTGTGATTTAATATACTGGTGGTGTAGCATTGTAAAGCAACACTTCCACGAGGCAGCCCTTTCACTGATTCCGCAATATTCTTCAGTTTAAAGTCCAATGGACCTCGAGGAGTACATAGAGGTAAATGTTGAATAGGACAAGCCCAGTTAATTTCCCCAAAGCCAGCAAGTCTACAGTAGGTTGTGAGGCATGGGTGTGAGCTGCATTTTAGAGGATATCATTCTAGCACTCAGGATTGCTTTTTTCTCACAAGGCAGTCTGCCATGATGAGAACAATAGTGGATGAGCAGTCCCATTGTGTCTGTATGTCTCCTTCTCTACTTCTCTATTACAGGTACTGTCTGTCTGTCTGTCTGTCTGTCTGTCTGTCTGTCTGTCTGTCTGTCTGTCTGTCTGTCTGTCTGTCTGTCTGTCTGTCTGTCTGTCTGTCTGTCTCTCTGTCTCTCTCTCTGTTTGTGTGTCTGTCTGTCTCAGAGTCTGTCTGTCTCCGTGCCTCTGTCTGTTTGTCTGTTTGTGTGCAAGATGTTGAAATAGTTTTTGAGCAACATAATGGAGAGGAATGGCTTAGTGGTGCATCTCTGCAGAAGAGGTCAAGCCGCCTGGGCGCCCAGACAGACAGACAGACAGACAGGCACACACACACACACACACACACACACACACACACACACACACACACACACACACACACACACACACACACACACACACACACACACACACACGCATACACACGCACACACAGACAGACAAGACTGTCAGAGCTTCAGCCCTCGCAAAGGCCTTCATGATCCACTGATCAGCCCTCTCGGAGTCAGCCAGCCTTGCCACTAATGAAACACAACTCCACCACAATGCTGTCTCCCATTGTAATAACCCCTACCCGGCTAGCCTCCTGAATTTAAGGACTAAACAGTCCCCAAATTCCCCCTCCGCAAATTACGGCTGTTCTTTCTTCTCTTTCCTCAGACCTTATGAGAGTTAGCTGTCTGTTTTGGCAAAGCGAGCTGCTTTTGTGTACTGTGGTCGTCGCTGCCAATCACTCGCTCGCTCACCCTTATTTATTTCATTTACGTATTTACGTGACTGAGTCTCTCTTGCATCACAGGGGAGATAATATGGGGTGGATTTGTTGGCGGTGCCATTGATTGCGCCAAGTCTGGGACTGAGTGCAATTTCAATACCGGGGAGATTACGGGCTATGACTCAGTGAGTTAGGGGCTTTTCATGCGAAAACCAATAACACCGCTCATTTCCTCCTCGTGTGGAGAATTATAACTTTAACCAAAGAGTCTCCAGACAGTTGGGCCTAACCGCTCGCTCGCTTTGATTAGCTCTTTTTTATCCTCCCCCCATCGGCCCCCACCGAGAAGATCGTTGGCATTGTTTTTTTTTTTTCTTGTGTTTGTTTTGTGTTTTCTCCTCGCCCTAATGAGTAACATCCTTATATTTCATATTTAAGTGGACCATTAATTTTTGTGCAAAGCCATTATTCAGTTTTATTGCGGTGATTAGTTCAAGCACGGCAGGGGAGCTGTGTGTTTGTGTGCATGTGCGTGTGAGTGTATGTGCCCACGTGTTTTGAGTGTGCGTTTGTGTGGCTGTGTGTGTGTGTGTGTGTGTGTGTGTGTGTGTGTGTGTGTGTGTGTGTGTGTGTGTGTGTGTGTGTGTGTGTGTGTGTGTGTGTGTGTGTGTGTGTGTGTGTGTGTGTGTGTGTCTGTGTGTGTGTGTGTGTGTGTGTGTGTGTGTGTGTGATTGTGCTTGCGTGCCTCTCTGCCTGTGTAAATCCACCAGCTGTTATTGACCGACAAAGCCACTTTCCATCGTGAAATGGAGACGAATGGCCCTGGTTATGGTGGAGAGCTCGCTAAATGCTGCCATTAGCAAAGACAGTGACGGCGAGCACCATAATTCGCACACATTAGGCCCTCCTGAGCATGTGTAAAATGAGCTCTGAACGGCCCATATATCTTCCGTTATACAATTCAGGGCTGCATTTCTCGAAAATGTAGTTGGTGAGCCTGTTAGCAACTTGGGTAGTTGTCAATGGGAAATTGTATGGCAAAAAAACGATGTAGCGTTACGAAAACGAAAAACGAAGTTAGCAACTATGGTTTCGAGAAATGCACCCCAGCTTGTGTGGTACTTACATTCATTCTGTGTCAAAGATGTCTATCTTTTCTCAGGTTTGGAAAGTTAAAAAACCTCTTTGATCACAGGTAACTTTATTGAAAATCATCTACCTGACTTCATTAACATCAGCTGATTCAGAACTGGTATTCTTAGTGGGCCTTGAAACCATCTTCTAAAAGTCAAAATAGTGTGTGTGTGTGTGTGTGTGTGTGTGTGTGTGTGTGTGTGTGTGTGTGTGTGTGTGTGTGTGTGTGTGTGTGTGTGTGTGTGTGTGTGTGTGTGTGTGTGTGTGTGTGTGTGTGTGCGCACATGCGTGCGTGCGTGTGACTACTCTACTCTACTACACTACACTACATTATTGTGCATTGGGTCAGAGGTGGGCCCCAAACTTTTGTGAACATTTCAAGGGGGGCCCAGGTAGGAAAGGATTGGGGACCTCTGACATAGAGAGGTGATTTAACACCTTATAGAGTACTCTTATCCCAGAGTAGTCTCCACGAGTCCCCCTTTTCTCCCTGGGCCCGGGACATTATACCCATTTGTCTCCCCCTGTTTGCAGACCTGAAGAGGACTCCTCATATGCAGACAATCACACGACAGACTAGCTGGCTGACTTTCCTGTCCTTTCAGGTCAGCTGCTGCTGGCATGCTATGTCGAGGCATGCTATGCTCCCGGATCCAGCTCAGGCATCCTGGCCTGCAATGCCTAAATTTAGAAGTCTGTGGGATTTGTTTTGTTTTTTGATAGGAATAGACCTCACTTGCATTGTCTCCTTCTTACTGTCACTCTGTCTCCTCTCCCTCTGTTTTCCTCATTCTGTCTGCCTTTTCTGTCTTTCTGACACACACACACGCATGCGCGCACACGCACGCACGCACGCACGCACTCACACACACACACACACACACACACACACACACACACACACACACACACACACACACACACACACACACACACACACACACACACACACACACACACACACACACACACACACACACAGAGAAGCAGACACACTCTGCAGATTTTCAGCCCAAACCTTCCCCCTCAACCCCCTCATCCCCCTCTCTCTGTCTCTCTCGCGCTATTTTAATCTATCACTGTCTCCATTATGATGTGTTCTCTACCCTCCCCTCTCTGTCTTAAGATAAAGTATCCCGGCAGCACAAAGAGCCATCTGTCTAGAGGAATCCAAGGGACTCTTAGTTTCTCTCTCTCTCTCTCTCTCTCTCTCTCTCTCTCTCTCTCTCTCTCTCTCTCTCTCTCTCTCTCTCTCTCTCTCTCTCTCTCTCTCTCTCTCTCTCTCTCTCTCTCCCCCTAATTACGGTGGCCAAAGCAGGGCTGTCTAGACCCATACAATTACAAAACACGTACCAGAGGAAACCTGAACGATCCACCACCACACTCAGGGCTGCTGACAGCTTTGGCTGGGCCCAGGACAAGATCAAAAGAAAGGGCCCTCCTCTAATACATAATGTACAACTCTGGGCTCCCTCTGTCCGTTGGCCCAGGGCAACGTACCTGTTTGTGCCCCACTGTCGGCTTCCCTGACCACACCATTCTACGCCACGCCCCACCTCTACACACCTCTCCTCTCCTCTCCACACCTCCTTCAGACAGCCTCTGCCAGAAAAAAATAGTGGCCCTCTTTTAACTGTTGTTTTTCCTCTTTTCTAATAGGGAGTGAAAGAGGGAGTCATTGTGTTGGTGATGAAGGGAGGGGAAAATGGAGAGAAAAGGGAATGGAGAGAGGAAAGCTGCTTGTGACAGATAGGCAGAGTTTAAAGGACAGAAGGTCTTAGAGGTAAATTTCATAATTTATGTTGCCATTAAGATGGTGGCGCTTTTAAAAGGGGAAGAAATAGCAATGAAAAGCACAAAAGCTTGCTGGAATTAAGGCTTAAGTGAACCCAATCATGCAAAATCCACCCTCCTTCAGGTTTTTATTTTATTATTTATTTATTTTAGGACAATTACGCACACACAAACATTCCCTCCATCGCTCTTTTTCTTACACACAAATAGGCCTACCCATTCACATCCATTCACACCCTAACTCTCTTTCTGTCTCTCTCTCTCTCTCTCTCTCTCTCTCTCTCTCTCTCTCTCTCTCTCTCTCTCTCGCTCAGACACAGAGATATTTATACAAGCACTAACACACACACACACACACACACACACACACACACACACACACACACACACACACACACACACACACACACACGCGCGCTCACGCACACACACACCCTCTCACACACACCCTCTCACACACATATGCACACAAAAACAGATTCCACACATCCGCTTTACCCCATTACAAAAGTCATGCAGACATTTGCACAATAGCTAACTGAAGGACTTCTTATCCCCGCCTAAAGTCGCTGGCTTAAGGAGGGCTTAGGCTTGGAATAAATATGAAAATCGTAACATTAAATTACACTTTTTAGCCCGATCTCCGATAAGGAGCGCTGCACTGTCCACTTAGGGGAGGGTGAACAATGAGCTGGTGGGCTCCTAATGGGCTGGAGGTTAGAGGGGATTACTCTGGTCCACCTCCCCACTAATGGCTGCAGCTCTGTGGGCTAGACAGCTGGCTAGGTCCCCCTCCCTTCTTATGGCCGTCTTACCTGCAGCAGCCATGCTGAAACATTGACACAAACTAAGGGGGGGGGTTATGTTTGTTGTTTGTGTGGGGGGTGAATTGGGGTCAACTGTGGGACTATAAGTGCATCTATATGCCACTGGGGATTGCTTTTTTTGTGTGAAATGCATAGAAGTCTGTGTCTGTATGTAAGTCTATTGTGTGTGTGTGTGTGTGTGTGTGTGTGTGTGTGTGTGTGTGTGTGTGTGTGTGTGTGTGTGTGTGTGTGTGTGTGTGTGTGTGTGTGTGCGTGTGCGTGCACAAGTTCGTATACGCCAGTGCCAGTTAATGGATGTTCTGTGTGTGTGCCTTCTTTGCCAGTGCACGCCTTTCAGTGTGTGTGTGTGTGCGTGCGTGCGTGCGTGCGTGCGTGCGTGACAATCCTTTCTGTGTTTGCACTTGTTTGTGTACGCCCGTGGGCCCGACAACTGTCTTTTTTCCCAGCGCACAGAGACAAAGATTAATCGTGCCCCCAATTATTTATAGTACCGCAGACAGCTAGAGATTTGGGTTACACAAGTGTAAATTTACGTACCTCCAAACTGCTGATGAATCCGCTGGCCTCTGGCCTTTCACAGAAAAACTTCCACCTCTCGCTTTGTAGTCTTCACATTGTGCAAGGTGGCGACGTCGGTGAGAGGTTTTGTTAAGCTCTATTCAAAGATAGGGGCTTGTAAAAGTAGTGCTCTTAACAATAGCACTGTGGCAGAGGGGGAAAAAATTCAAGACTCCACTTTCCCCTGTCTCTGTTTGAAATGTTTTTGATAATAGCACGATTAGCATCTTATGTGCTAGACAAAAGGCTCCTTTAGACAAACCACACACACACACACACACACACACACACACACACACACACACACACACACACACACACACAAAATCTACACCCCACCTCTCTCACTCTCTCACTCTCTCTCTCTCTCTCTCTCTCTCTCTCTCTCTCTCTCTCTCTCTCTCTCTCTCTCTCTCTCTCTCTCTCTCTCTCTCTCTCTGTCTCTGTCTCTTCCTTTCTCTCCACTGTATTGCCTTCTTCGGAAAGGAAATTAAATTAGGTTTGGAAAATACAAATGCAGTCTGCTTAAAAAATTGTGATATGTTTAGAAGGCCAAGTTTTTTCTCTCATAGCCAACTCTGTTCTTCCCAGGCAATTCTTTAGTTGTACAATTATGTAAATAAGGTACAGCCAGCAGTGATATGCAAAGACAGGCTTTTCAGATGTTATCTGTGTACTCTGCAAGCACTTGCATAGTCTCTGGTAGGTCTGGATTTGATATTAAAACACTAATCGTTTCCTATCAAGTTTCAGACTCAGTATGCTATGTGTGCCGCCCGTATCCTGTACTACATGTAGTTTTGCACACACACACACACACACACACACACACACACACACACACACACACACACACACACACACACACACACACACACACACACACACACACACACACACACACACACACACACACACACACACACACACACACACACAGTATTTTAAAGTTGGAAAATGTATTTTCAAACTCAGTTGCTTCTCTTCGGTTGAACTGTGGAACTTGATTTTTGTAGAGCTGCAGTACCTCAAAGGAAATTATATCAAGGGGATTTTGTGGTTACATATCGTACCAATACAAGTCGGAAAACTACATGAAACATTTACAGAATCGATTTATTGTTTCATCTGCTTGCAAATAGGGTGAACAAAACTTTTTAATTTGTTTTATGGGCCTGGGCCACAATCATTGTATATAGAATCATTGTCACCGATCTGGAAGAGGAAAACAATTCTTTTCATACAACATGTAAGATGACCAAATTGGAACTGTATCTTAGAGTTCCTTTGGATCATTCAGTAATTGCTTTCGCGGGATCCTTGACTCCACACACACTGAATTCAAGCTCAACAAAAATTCATAGGAGACATCCTAACTCACAGCAACCTAACCTGGGAAATCCCATGCTGGTTTGCAAAATCGTTCCGATCTGAAAGACAGCATGGATGCTCATCCCAAAGTGCTAGCCTGAGGAGCCAATCTGGGAGCAGGGAGTGGTGGAAAGATGATGAGGCGTATTACTCAACAAATGGAAGCTTGCAGTTTGTTTGAATGCAATTGACAAGAGCAGTGGGCTACATATACACCAAATTATACATTCGTAGTAAACGGCTGTTGGTAATCGTAAACCACACCTCTTCCCTACATGAAATTCACTAGGACGTCTCCAGACCATATCTCACTTGTGATGATCCGGTGTGAACCAGGCAAGTGAACCAGGGCCGCTGACAGCCAAGCCCGAGACAAAGTCGAAAGAAAGGGCGCTCTCTCTCTTCCTCAGCCCGAGAGAACTGAACCATTTTCCCCCTCTGTTTGGCTTCCCTAGTGTGAACTTAAGTCCCAGTAGTCATAATATGGCTGCTAAATGATTTTAAATGAGCCCGCTCTTAAATTCGGCTTGTTTCGTGTAATATTAAATGGAGCGTGAGCTGAGTAATAATCACCAGTTTGCACTGCCATCCGACTCCGCCGGGTTGAACCCCGGGGGGTCCTAAAGCCCGCCTGCTCTGCCCTAGCCCGCCCAATACATAGTAATGCAGTCGAAAGTCCTCTGGGTTTAGGGGGAGTAATTGGATTTTTGTATTTGGGGTTGGGGAGGTTAGAAAGGTTGGATGATGATGGACAGGATATTGTGTGTGTATGTGTGGTGTGTGTGTGTGTGTGTGTGTGTGTGTGTGTGTGTGTGTGTGTGTGTGTGTGTGTGTGTGTGTGTGTGTGTGTGTGTGTGTGTGAGAGAGAGAGAGAGAGAGAGAGAGAGAGAGAGAGAGAGAGAGAGAGAGAGAGAGAGAGAGAGAAAGAGAGATAGAGAGAGAGAAATAGAGAATGAAAGAAAGAGAGAAAGAGAGAAGGAGAGAATGAGAGAATGGGAGGGGAGAAGGGGAGAAAGAGAAAAGGCTAGTTTGGGTAGAGGTTGAAAAGTAGTGCTGGTGGGACCAGGGCCGGTTCTGGCTTATTTGGTGCCCTAGGCGAGTTTGAGTTCTGGCGCCCCCCCCTTACCTTTGAAAGAAAAAAAAAACCTCTTTCTTATACCTTACAGAACACAAGAGTAATATCCGTAGTAAGCTTAACTAAATAGCATCAAGAACAATAACCGTTTTTCATCAAATGGATTTGTGGTTCTTTTTGACAGGCGACCAACACATCAGATTGAGTCGCATGAAAGTAGCTTCACTGTATGGTGTGTTGGATGTGATGGTGGTGGGGCCCCCAACCCCAGATGAGAGGGAGGTTATCAATGTGTTTGAATTGTAACGTGAAACTGAAATGCCAGGAGAGTGATAGGCTACAGTACATTTGCATGTAAAATGCATGTGTAGACAATAAGCCTACCAAGGAGGTCTGCATTGATCTACACTACCTACAGCATTACAAAGCATGGCAGCATAACAATTTTAATAAGCTACACATTTGTGCTGTCTTCCAAACCAATTTCATTTCTGGACTGGAAATAGTGGTGCATTTGTGAGTAGGAGACTGAGAAGGGGGCTATCTATGTGTTTGAACTGGAGGGACAGGGTGAGAGAAAGGGAGAAGAGCTGTCACGCTATTGAGTTTCATAATATACAAAATATAGTAAATAGCCTCACTTGTCTGCTGTCTATGGTTCTGTTACATGATTAATGTAGGCTATGTCATTCTGGTCTGGAAATTAATGTTTTTTTAAGCTTACAACAAGCAGGTAATTCATGTGGATGGAAGGAGATATGGCAGCTAAAATTGTTTTAAACATTGCACCAGTCTTACTTTACATTGCTTGTCAACCTAAGCAAGTAGGCCTATTATGATATCAGGTGGGTGTTAGTGAGTAGTGAGTAGGCTACTAACAGCTACTTTACTGGATTTCATTGATTGGCATACTTGGCTAATGTTAGCATGCTAACTAGCGATTTCTCTGATCAAAAACAAAGCTCTTTTTCTCTCTAATTCCAAATAGTAACCTCATAACTATTAGGCTTTCCATAATCACAAACGGTTGCTGATTAAATCACATAGTTCCAAAACACCCTCTGAAACTCCTGCATCATGCAATGAGTGGTTTAATGAGAACATAATAATCTCCATCCAGCAGAGCAGCACTACTGTTTGCGCTTGCCCTCTCTGTCTCTCGAGTGAGTCTCCAAATTCAAAATAGATCGCGCGCTGTCACTCGTCCCGCCCCCTTTCTCAGAACTGTCTGTTTATTGGTTCACAGACTTCCCAGAGACAGTTGGAAGCGATATTACTATTGGCTGAGGGGCGCTTTGCCGTGAGGAGCGCTTTCGCCACTCTTTGTTGATTGCGACTTCATAAAAAAACTTCATATCGCAAAATTACGCATAGGAGAGCGCCATTTCGGCGCTCCTTCTTCACATTGCGCTCTAGGCGACCGCCTAGCCGGCCTATGCTAAAAACCGGCCCTGGGTGGGACAGCTGTAAGGGCAGAGAGATGAAGAGTGTGGAGATGGAGGAGAGATGGATGTTTTTAATACCATTGTTTCTCGCTGAACTCTGTTCAGTCTTTCTTTATACTGTGTGTTTGTACTGTCTACATGTTTTTCACATGTAAAGCATCCTTGAGTCGTGTCGTGAAAAACAGTAACATTAAATAAAACCTAATGTATTATTATATGTATTATTACAGAGAGAGAGAGAGAGAGAGAGAGAGAGAGAGAGAGAGAGAGAGAGAGAGAGAGAGAGAGAGAGAGAGAGAGGAAGAGTGCGGTGCTGGGGCAGGAACAGGATGGATGGATGGGGATGATGATTACCTTTGGCTAACCTCCTCTCTGGCCTCAGCACCACCTGGGGAACGCCGACAGCTCTAAAGTACAACAGATGTCACAGCGGAACACAGGCCATACGCGTATGAAAATGCATGAATGTATTTGCATGTGTTGAGGTTTAATACTGTAATACTACATGTATTTACGGTCTATTCCTCAGGCACACTTGCACACCCACACACAGGCACAGGCACGGGCACACGCATGCATATACACATGCACTAGCATGTGCACTCGCACACGCGCACACACACACACACACACACACACACACACACACACACACACACACACACACACACACACACACACACACACACACACACACACACACACACACACGTGCACACACGTGCACACAAATGCAAACCAGAAAAATACTTCTTTTGGATTAAAACATATTTTATGCATGGCTGTCTTGATAGATTCTCAAGATACCACAAGCAATTCATGGCTTCGCTGTATAGTATATGACAGCTTCTCTTCTCTCTCTCCAAGGTTCTCGTTATATGTTACTCCTCATGTAGCTCCAAGCAACACCACACATACAATTTTGCAATGTTAAAATTCAAGGGCTACATTGGAGCAACTAAGATTACGAAGACCTGTCAATGTTACTCTCTATGTGTCGAATTAACACTGCTAAGTTCACTGACGAGCTTTGATTTGATCACTTAGGCAGCTGAGCGCTCCAGAGTTCTCCAGGCATGTCTCTACACTGAGGTCTCCAGAAGTCAAGTCTGCACAGACAGACAGACCTGCCATTTGCTACTTCACGTGTAAACACGGTTGGCAACACGGTGGGGGAAATTAAATCCTTGGCCAGCGCATTTATTTATAAACACCATCGCATTAGCAGAATCTTTTTTTTCCTTCACCCTTCGACACGTTAGATGAAGCCAGGCCAGACCAGGCACGGACAGGCTGGGTTTTGCGTGCGCGAGAAAGAGAGCAGTGAATGCCTCAGATTTTAAGATATTGGAACTTCTCCATCTTTGACCCGCACAGGCCAGAGGCCTTCACCTGGAGTGTGGGGGTGAAACACTTCACAGAAATGAATGAATAAGGGGATTCATGAGCCCAGAGGACCGTGTTGGACTGGCTGAATCGACCCACTTATATGTGGTGGGGGTCAAATTAGTAGCGGCTAGATGATTTATTTCATGCCTAACATAATCATCTACTTATCTTAAAAAATGAATATATAAATGTGTAAATAATTAATTGCGAGGTAATTAGCACTGGAAGGGCTATAGTATACAGTAGTAAGGGCGGGGATTAGTATGGAATGTAAAGTGGATTTCGGGTCATGACGTTGGAAAATGCAAGTATTTGCATGTGTGCACTCACTTATGTAGGTGTGAAATCTCTTTCGAATCTTTTAAGTCTCTTAATCCCTTTTACGGTTTCTGTGCGCGCTCTCTCTCTTCCTCTCTGTCTTCATCTATGTTTCTGTTTCCAGCAGTCTTTCTGTCTCCGTGTCTATCTCTCTCTGTCATATATATCTTACTCTGTGTGTGTTTTTGTTTGTGTGTGTGTGTGTGTGTGTGTGTGTGTGTGTGTGTGTGTGTGTGTGTGTGTGTGTGTGTGTGTGTGTGTGTGTGTGTGTGTGTGTGTGTGTGTGTGTGTGTGTGTGTGTGTGTGTGTGTGTGCATGCGTGGGTCTGAGTAAATCTTTTGACAAAAGATGCAGCCATGGCCAATAGCATATCTGAAATTATCTGAGACATACCACAGCAAACTCATAACACTGAGCCGAGTAGAAACACATTAGAGTGTCCGTCTGCATGTTTGAGCCTGAATTAGACCGGGAAGAAAGGCAAGACCAATAATGCTGGGGAATGCATGAAAATATGAGTGAAAAATAAACAGATTGAAAACATGTACGGAAAAAATATTAGGCCTTACATATTTTGTCTCTCATACTCATGCACAAGAAATAAGTGGAAAAACATATTCAGCTGAAAATGACTTCAAGCTATCAAGAGAACAAGAAGACGGATATGGAAATATGCGTGAAAATAAACAGATTAAAACATGGACACATGGACAGAAAAGTAGAACATATTTTGTCGATTGGGAAATAAAAGCAAAGTACAAGGTTCTCATTCAGAGGTAAGATACGGGGAGAGGACATGGACATCCTGTACAGAAAAAGAGAACAATTTGTCACTCCGTGAATAAAAAAAGGGAAATCAAAAAAAAAGTTTTTCAGAGGTAAAGTCCTTCAAGCTACATTTTTTAAAATGTTAATAAAAAAAACCCTGATGAATCTTCAGTTTGTCAGTTGCACATTGGTTCTCGGAAGAACTCCAGGCACCAGGTTCATCAGAGAGCCCAAGAAGAATCCAAAGGTTCTTTGGGGAACCTTAAGTTTGTAGCTATGGAGAAAAATCCTAAAAGCTCAGTAAGGAGCTGGGGGTCCCCCACACTGTCCGATTTATGAAAATAGAGCTGATTTTACACAGAGCCCAAATGTGGCCTTTTCCACAGATGTTTTGGGTACTTCATAGATCTTTTAAGGTTCCTCAAAGAAACTTTAGGTTCTCCCACTGTGCAACATAAGTTTCTTTGAGGAAGCATCCAATATTTACAGTGGAAAACAGTGATTCCCAAATTGTGGGGCAGAGCCCACAGGTGGGCTGCAAAGGTATTCCAAGAGGGCCGACAAATCATTTTCTAAAAATGTAAATAATATTGTGTATGTGTTGCTGCTGACTATTTATATTTGAGTTGCATTGTTTATTGAGTCAGAGGTGAGCTGTGAATATTTGTAAAAAATATTTTGTGGGCCCCAAGTTGGAAAAAGTTGGGAACTGTAGAAAAAGAAAAAATAGCTGTAGCATGAAGCACACTGCAGCAGCTGTGAGTGAGAGTGAGACGTTTTCTTTTTTCTCTCTCCTCGTCACTCATAAAGCTTTTACAGTGTCCGACATCTCCATATGGGAAGATGTGCCCATATGTAATGGCTTTTAAATCCACCACAGTCTCAAAACACTTATTAAACCACAAGTCTCTCCTCTCTCTCCTGCTGGCACCAGAAGAATAAGAACGATAAGTGCAGAGAAGGACATGGAAAGTTCTGGTCTGAGTCATGGGTTATTATAAGTGACAGTGCTTTGAATGAGCGCACCACCTTAAGTTGATTAGCAATACTGCATAAATAAATGGAGGATATGTGCTGCCTAAGGGTTGAATACTGGAATGATAATCAGGGAAGATGAGTGGAGGGACAAAAGGGTCAGTTGTCCCAGACCCACAGAGAGGGGGGTTCTGAATAGAGTCCCCTTGCCATATGGATTGAGTAGGGGGCATCTCAGATGACTGTCCTGAGCTTGGCCAAAGCCGTCATGTCCGCGGCCCTGAAAATAATATTTCTTGTGTGGTTGTACTCTACACAAGGCTGGGGTGTTTGCACATTCTTGGCTTTGTCTGCATGTGTGCAGTTCAGTCTGATGTTCAGTCCTTGATGGGAAAGTACGAGACATTCAAGAGCATGTATTGAAACTTATTTCTTTGTGTCCATCAGGCTTGAACGCAGTACAAATGAATCATGCTCTTTATATGCTTTTTCGAGGTCAGCAAGTATTCCTGTAATCATTTTAAAAGTCACTAACAGTGCTGCGAATTCTTTTGTCAAGAAGCGAAAAAGGCAGATATAGTTTCTACAGGGCACATTTTTCTTTTTGGTCTGTCTTTCTTTCACTTCTAATCTACTACACTTTTTTCACTCCATCCCCTCATCCGACCTCCATCTCTTTCTTGACTGTCAATTTAATAGGTTTCTGTCTGCCTCCAGCCTTGTCAGTGACCATGGCAGCTCACTTTCAGAGGGAAAGTTCAGTATAGGTTTAGAGCAGCTTAGTGTTTGGATAGTTATCACCCTGCAATGATATACAGTACCCGCCAACCATACTGTGTATTGCAGTGTGTGTGTGTGTGTGTGTGTGTATCTGTCTGTCTGTCTGTGTGTGTGTGTGTGTGTGTGTGTGTGTGTGTGTGTGTGTGTGTATCTGTCTGTCTGTCTGTGTGTGTGTGTGGGGTGGGGGGTGGGGGGTGGGGGTACGCACGCGTGCATGCGCATGCTTTTGGGTGTGTATGTGTTTTTTTACAGTGTGTTTGCCTGTGTATGTGTGCCTGTGTGTGTGGTGGGCAGAGGGGAGGAGTGCAGCCCTGTGTGGCATGCTGTGCGGAACGCAGTCGGGGACCAGAGCGGTCACATCATTACGGTGACGGTCGGTCGGCCACCGAGGGAGAGAAAGGAGACACAGGCACAGCCACTGTAAACAATTAAGGGCTAACAGTGACCACCGCTGGTCAAGAAAATCTCATCAGCTCTCCCACCAAGGGTTAGATAGCCACGGGTGTTTTTGACCCGTAAAGAAGAAATAACCTTAAGCACAGTGTGCACCAACAATTAGGGTTTTATTTCAGAAAGACAGCCAATTGCATTTGACGTATGTCCAGAGGTTTAAATGCTATGAAAATACCTTGAAATATATTGTGTATCACCATGAAGAAAATATAGGCCTATTAGAAAATGCTATTTGTGTGTGTGTGTGTGTGCATCCGCGTGCGCGCGTGTGTGTGTGTGTTTAACATTTGAATTCACAAATGACATGCCTTTGTGTTGAAAACGATTGCAGCCACTCCAAAAATACTATATCATGAGCGTGTCGTCAAAAGGAAGAAAATAAAACACTCTTGTCTTTGAAGCTCACGGCAAGGACTGAATACCACAACGGGAGACCACGAGAGACAACGAGAGACCACGAGAGCGGCGGAGGGAAGGAGACTGACAATGGCCTTGCTAGTTAATACTACCGGGCTATGAAGCACATGTACATTCTGGATCACAGTGTCAGTGGTGGTTTTCTGCATCTATATTGAGAAGTGAACATTAGCACCAGATGAAACCGCACATCACACACCCACAAACACCCTCACACATGCATAAAACACACACATGCACTTATTCAAACACACACAGACACACAGACACAGACACAGACACAGACACACACACACACACACACACACACACACACACACCCTTTCTCTCCATTGCACATTCACATACACACACTCACGCATGCAGGCACATGCATGTGCACACACTGACAGACAGACATACAGACAGACAGACAGACAGACAGACAGACAGACAGACAGACAGACAGACAGACAGACAGACAGACACACACACACACACACACACACACACACACACACACACACACACACACACACACACACAGCCTGTAAACATTGTGTTGCGTGCAGTATAACTTATTTTCCTTGACCTCCACGACGCGGTGTGTGTCTGTTGATCACCAAGCTTTCTCCTCCGAGGGACACAAACACATACAAGCAAAACCTGAGCAAAACATTTGTTGACAGCATTTGTTTTGATTTAGAGCCTCTCTCGCCACGGCAACCGGTGGTGTGTGGGTGACACAGAGGTCTTGAGCAACCGCGTACACACATACACACACACATACACACACACCACACACAGAGACCTACTGAGCGTGCTCGCAAATTAGACAACAAGACACAAACGCTTGTAAAAAAAAAATCCCTAAAAGGGACTTATTCATCAACAGTGACAAAAGACTGCGCACTTAACACGTTACAGAGAAAACGCTGAGGAGAAGGAAGACTGTATTTTGTGTCTGAAGCTTTTTGAGGGGAAAAAACAATATAACGCATTGTCTTCCAAGCGCATGATGCTCCTTTTGTTCTGACTTGGCTTCTTGGCTTTCATCAGAGAGACGGTTCTTTAGTGTTTAATGTGTTCTCCAATGCAGTGCTCCACTCTTCAGGTTCCTCAGATGAATGGTCTTGCCAATGAGCTGCCAGCCGAGTGAGTGTGCGGCATTACACTTGGACGGGAAACAGAGGAAACGGCTTCTCTTTTTTTCCTTGTGAAATGAGGACATTATTGTAATTGAGTTGAGTAAATAGTGGGCCCTAATGTAGCTAAGAGGGTGTAATTCGTCAGTTTAAGGGTTTTCCACACCACGCTGTGCTGGTGCGCGTCTGTGTGTGTGTGTGTGTGTGTGTGTGTGTGTGTGTGTGTGTGTGTGTGTGTGTGTGTGTGCGCGTGCGCGCACAGGCGTGCGTGCGTGTGAGACAAAGTGTGTGTCAAAGTATGTGTGTGGAAATGTGCAGGTGTCTGGGCGTGGAGGTGTCTGCATGTGCTTTTAATGTGTGTGTGTGTGTGTGTGTGTGTGTGTGTGTGTGTGTGTGTGTGTGTGTGTGTGTGTGTGTGTGTGTGTGTGTGTGTGTGTGTGTGTGTGTGTGTGTGTCTCTGTGTGTCTCTGTGTGTGTGTGTGTGTGTCTCTGTGTGTGTGTGTGTGTGTGCATGCATATGTGTGTACGTGTGCGTGCGTGTGTGTGTGTGTGTGCATGTGCATGAATGTTTACGTGTTCCGTATGTTCCAGTATGCATATTGCAGTAGCCTATGTGTTTTCCACTGTTCCACTGAGGAGTGTTTGGGAGCAGTGCCAGATCTGAAACAGTACTGCTCACATGAGCAGGGAAGCTGACAGCAAAAGGACAAAGGGACAAGTTCTTCTGGGCTTATGAGTGTTCGGGAACTGAAAATAATAACTGAAAAAATAATATGTTGTTATTTTCTCTGCGATCCTTGACAGCAACGTGGATGTCAACAGCTTCATCCGGTTTACACAATGGTCAGATAGTGAAAAGTTCAGAGCATGGCATGAACCGAGGTGCTTCACAGGAAAGCACATTAGTTCCGAACTTAACAGCATTGTTCTGTGAGCCACAACCATAAACATATATAAGCCCCACATGGAGGCCCCACTTTTCTTTTTTCAAGTAGTGTACAGTAAGGCTGAATTCACACCAAGGCGCCACGGAACGGAAGCTAGACGACTTTCTGCTTAATCTCGGCCGGTGTGCTCTACTCTGCCTTTCACACCAACAGTGTCGGTGTGCAGGGCCAGCCCTGTTCAAAATCCCCTCTACAGCCAACGCGAGTGTGCTATAGCAGAGTATATTCATTTGAATTGGACACCGCCGGTTGCTGCCATCCAAAATCCACTCGAGTTCTATTTTCCAAATGCAGTGCAGAGCGGAGTCAGCTCCCGCGCCGCAACTGCCCGACTACCGCCGTTTGGTGTGGAAGGACATTTCTGTTTCCATGCATTTTCTCCACGGCGGTAAAAATCGCTTCCGTCCAGTGACAGCTCACGGCATTGGTGTGACTTCGTCCCAAGGGTTGCATTGTTTGGACTAAAGATGAGATTTATGGCACTTTGATGAGATCCGGATCTTAAAGGCTCATTCTTTTCAAAGAGCCATTAAAAAAACTTCTGAACAGAATTGCATTCAGTGTTTCTTATATTTATGCAGTGTTAAGAAGAAAGCATTTAAGAAGTCACCTCTGGCCCATGTTGTCCAAACAACAACTGCTTCTCCACTTTCTAAAGACCGTTCCTACCTCTCTTTGCGGTAGAGACACTAGTGTTGAAGTTGAAGCACTAACGTGAAGGTCACATGCTCAAAACAAATGAAGAAAAAAAATGACTGGCTCCCGGCAGGGATTCGTTTCTCATCATTCACATCTAAGCCCTTTAAAAAAATCAATTCATTCACGAACGACACAACATTAGTTTGGACTTGTCTTCAGTGATAAATGTGCTCTTGGAAGACATGGAAATGCAGACTGGGAAGGTATGGTTTGGATGTTGGTAAGTGTGTGTGTGTGTGTGTGTGTGTGTGTGTGTGTGTGTGTGTGTGTGTGTGTGTGTGTGTGTGTGTGTGTGTGTGTGTGTGTGTGTGTGTGTGTGTGTGTGTGTGTGTGTGTGTTTGTGCACGCATGTGCATGCGTGTGTGCGTGCGTGTGTATGCGTGTGCGTGCGCATGCGTGCGTGCGTGACATGGGTGTGAATACAATGGGTTTTTGGGACCCTAGAATTGGAATCAGTGAGGAGTGAGGGGTGAGGGAGGGAATGCATGGGGACAAGGTGTTGGGCTTATGTGGCAGGGTGTGGCTATGTGGCTGGGTATGTGTGTGTGCGTGAGAGAGAGAGAGAGAGTGTGTGTGTGTGAGTGAAAGGGTGTGGGGTGCCAGTCAGTAAGTGAGAGAGAGACAGAGAGAGGAAGAGAGAGAGAGAGAGAGAGAGAGAGACAGAGAGAGGAAGAGAGAGAGAGAGAGAGAGAGAGAGAGAGAGAGAGCATAAATGAGGGTGTGTAGTGTGCAAGGGTCTTTGCTCATAACCCTGGAGAACAGAACAGCGGAATTCTTTCCGTTCCTTTTGGGTGGTGATGGAGTGTGAATGTGGCCATAAAGAAGTAGAGGGAGAAAAGAGCTGTATTGGAATAGGGAATAGACGAGGGGAACCTAGGAATCACTCAGGACTCACCATCACAGGCACGCATGCACGCACACAGGCACGCACACACGCGAGTCAATCTCAAATTCTCTCTCTCTCTCTCTCTTTCTCTGGCACCCCACACCCTTTCCCTCTCTGTGCTGCCTCCCTCCCTCTGTTCCGAATCTATTTATTAAGTTGACAGATATATTGTTTCTCTGCAGAGGCCAGCATTTTTCGACTCCATATTTATTCTAATTTGTACTCAGCACACACGCACGCACGCACGCACGCACGCACACACGCACAGACACAGTGGATGTCACTTAAGTGATAAAAGCCACCTTTTGCCACATTTCCCCCCACCCGGCTTTTCCTCTCAGCCTTGCTGCTGACACAAGGGTGTTGCAGGCAGGCAGACAGGTTGGGAACAGGAGGAGGCATTATTTAACACTGACATATCTTTTGCTTTTTCAATTTATTGCCTCCAATATGGAGAGAGAACAGTTTCAATATTAAGAAATGAATGTCACACCACTCACCAATATATTTCGTGATCCACAAACAAATGTAATAACATTCGCAAATATAAGTCATACATTTCATGATCCACAAACAAATGTAACAACATTCACAAATATAATTCATGATGCACAAATGAATGTAACCCCATTCACAAATGCCAGCGCAGTTCTATTAATTTGCAAACCGCTCAACATGCATTCACAAAACCCTATACATATTTGTGACTTCCATTGTATTTGTGTGTGGATTTTTGAGACTGTCCTGACGGTATTTGACACACAAATGTGCTCAGCCAATCACATCAGCCGGCGTTCGAGCGTAAGGTTGAAGACATTGCGCTTCTATTACGCAGAGCAGGCTACTAGTGCGAAGCCACCATAGATCTGTATAAATAACTGGAAGTAGAGCCATTACTGAAGTGCTCCCTGACGTAAACTCGGAAGCGTATGAAGTTACTGACTTTCACATCATCTTTGTACAAATATGTCTGGATCTGGACTAACGTGTGCCGTAATCGGATGTAACAATAACAGCAGAAAGCTAAAAATGTGGAAAAAGAGCGTATGTGCGCTTCATAGTCCACAGTTTAAAGAGGATTGTCCATGTTGTGTGCCCTACGGTGTACACCGCTTCCCCGGCCGTGCTGAGGATGAAGACATTCGCAAGATGTGGATTAAAAACGTACACCGAAAGGACTTTGCCCCCAAACAAGTATTCAAGGGTATGTATTTTTATTTCTAGGTGGTTAGTGTAGTTAAGTATTGTGAGCCAGTGTCTATGTAAACTGGTGGCAACAATTATTTAGCTTGGCTAGCTAACGCTAGTTACTATTATTTAGCATTCTTTCATTAATACCTAAGTTTCCCCAGGATTGGGAAGAGCACCATGAGCCCCATGGTTATCTGTGCTGTGTGTCATGGTACATTTGTGTGCTTATTTTCGATTATTTGTGTATGTGTGCCCTTTGAAATGAAAATGTGACCCTGGTAACTTAGCTAATTATTTTGTTATGCTAGCGGAGTTTTGGCAAGGCTAGCCAGGTTACACTGACTTTAATAAGAAGTCAGGCTAGGTTTTGGTAGCACCATGAGCCCCATGGTTATCTGTGCTGTGTGCCATGGTACATTTCTGTGTTTATTTACGATTATTTGTGTATGTGTGCCCTTTGAAATGGAAATGTGACCCTGGCAATTTAGCTAATTCTTTTGTTATGCTAGCGGAGTTTTGGCAAAGCTAGCCAGGTTGTGTGACTGACTTTAATAAGAAGTCAGGCTAGGTTTTGGTAGCTTTTGTTTTGTCCATAACCTACCCCAATTTTATTTTCATCTCATAAATTGACCAGCATGTTTGTATTTGTAATAATGTTTGCCATTCTATTGGAAATAAAGTGGTGGGGACAAGCTAGGTTCATCTCAAAAGTGGTAGGCCTATGGACATGTCCCCCAACACCCAGACTGAAAATAACCCTTCCTCAACAAAAGATAATTTTCGCTATCCAACCTCAGTGTACATGTCTTGCTTTGTCCTGTATTTTGTCTAATGTCTGTGAGAATGACTGCAGCCATGGCAAAGATAATTTTCTGTTTCATGTGTAACAGCCAATTATATATTTTTTTATCTCATCTTATTCCCACCCTCCTTAGGTGTGTGGAGTACACTTCCCTGACGGCAGACCAACGCAGGAACACCCATATCCCATAATATGGGATATGAATATAGTGTAAGTTTACATGTATATAACAAATAACTTAAGTGCTTTTTTCTTAATTACCTTAACCATATGTTGTTAAAGTACTTTTGGAGCGATTTGCCTCCAGACGTTAGACTCTCTCCCATCTGCCACTACTTTTTAATCTAGGCTAAAATAAAATAAAAAAAACAAAAAAATAAAAACACACACACACACACATTTTCTTAACTTAGTTCTTGACTCTTAGTTGTTATGCTTTCTCTCCTTAAGCCACTGCTTTTATGTACCTAAATTGCCTTTCAACACTTGTGTCTTATTATTCCATGCAAGAGTTTACATCTGCTAATTGTAATATAAAGCAATGTGAAGTGAGATTTAAAGTGTTCTGTAGGACAGTGGCGTTGTAATTAACTGTTTTTAAAAGCTGTTGGTGTTTTTTGTTCCTTCTTATATTTATTCTCAGAAAGCACCGTCATGTGGAAGACCACCCCAAAGAGGAGATGTCTCCAGCCCCCAACAGAGAGACCATGTGATGAGCCTCCTGTGACAGATTCTGACACCGAAGTAGGGCATAGCTAGCCTCGCGAGCCATCCTACGTACTTCCGCCAAAGGATTGGCTCCACTACTGTAGTCTGGCCGTGCTTCTCTGTGGAGTGCTTGCAGCAGTAGAATTTTGATTGCAACGCCCCCCCAGAAAACAGCCAATAATCGAATACGCCCCCCACGTGGGGACGAAAGGGGGAGAACGCTCGTGACAATGACGTACACATCTGCGCCAGAGCCATTGGTCTGCGCTATGTTGTTGTTGAGTAACTGCCAGCGATTGGGTGAGAGGTGTCCAATAATTTCAAACTATAACTGAGTGCAAACTTCCTGCTTTCTACAATCGCTTCAGAGCAAACAAATGCCAGACCATAAATACGAAATGAAATGGTAGTATTATGGGATGGTCAGGACCAGGCTAGGGCATAGCTTGGAGGATAGTCTGTCTCCACACCAATGTGATGTTGGCACTCAGTGGCCAGAGCGTAGTGATCATGATTGTTGTTCGATGAAGTCAACAAAAGATGCAAGCACACAAACCGATCCTACACCATCACTGTCAGATCATGACATGGATGATAAAGTGTCAAAACTTTACACTGGACTAGACATCATCAGCTTTTGGCAACTTTTGAACACCATCATTGGCTTTCTTCCACAGTCGAAGACGTTCAAATTACCAGTCCATGAACAGCTAAGTGCTGGTCCTAATGAGGCTTCGGCTTGGCTACAGCCTGTGATATGTCCGCAATGTGGAGAGCAACACTTGCCAATTTCACAAGGGAAAATCTTATTTTTTGGCTCCCTCGAGACACTCTGAATAGAGTAAGACCCTCAAGTTTTCTTGAACACTATCCCAATGCAACATGCATCATAGATTGCACTGAAATATTTGTCCAAAGACCGAAGAACTTGGGGAAAAGAGCAAAAACATACAGCAACTATAAGCATCACAACACCTACAAAGTCCTCTATTGCAGTGGTTCCCAACCTATGGGTCGGGACCCCCCTTATGGGTCGCCAAAGATCCACAGGGGGTCGCGGAGCCCTCTTGATTTTAAGGGGTTTCGTTTTAAATATATATAGCCCATGTTGAATAAAAGACAAAGCATTTAACTAATAAATGCATAGACGCAACAAATTGTAAGTGCTACATTAAACATTTATTCTATATTTGACCAAAGACGAATTGAGCAATAAAATAACTAAAATAAGTTTTCGCAGGAAACGGAGGGCATCTTGTGACTCCGTCTCGTGCGGGCGCTCGCGTGGTTGGGTCACCAAAGCTTAAAATAGTAAAAACATGGGTCCCTTAAGAAAAAGGTTGGGAACCACTGCTCTATTGCATAGCCCCCAATGGTTTTGTGATGTATGTGTCAAAACTGTTTGGTGGCAGAGCTAGTGACACTTTTATCTTAAACTGTGGATTTCTGGTGATCAGATTTTGACAGACCGGGGATTCACAATTGGAGATGTTCTTCCTCCAGGAGTGACATTGGCTATTCCAGCATTTACACGTGGATGTACACAACTATCAGAACATGAAGTCACAAGAACCCGCCGTCTCGCCAATGTCCGAATTCATGTTGAACGTGCAATAAGAAGGTTAAAATGCTTCAAAATTTTGAGTAATGTAATTCCAGGTTGATTAAAACATGTTGATGACATTTTGACTATTTGTGCAGGCCTGTGTAACCTTCTTGAAATCTTACAAACATGTTTGGCATACACTACACTTGTCCCTGTCTGTAGGCCTACATGTCAGCATCATCTTCCAACTTGTCAGCGATACTATGCCCAAGATATTTTGTACTGCTTGACACACAGTGATTGCCCTGACAGGTAGAATGTTGGCAAGACTTAAGATCCTGAACATAACACTTTTTTGCATTGTACTGTAGGCCTACATCAAACTCAACCCCATACTCAGAGCACACATTCAGAAGTTGCTGAAACTCAACAGTGCCGGCCCGGGGGACATGGGTCTAATAGCCAGATCATCAAATGGTTGAAAACGGTGCATGTGTTTTATTGTCTGTGTCTAAATCTCGTCATACATCCAGTGTGTTTTGTTTTTTTAACAGACGTGTTTTCACAATGACACTCTGAGAATTTACTTTTGAACAAAGTGTCTTGTGTATAAAATGGTGTGCAGACAGCCGTAGTGTGTGTGTTGCGTAGAGGAACAAGTGCTTTGCAAAGCTGGTATGAAAGTGTAATGCTTGACTTTTGATTAAGGTAAAGCAGCATGTGTTTAAGTTATAGTACCAACAACTGAACAATATGCTACTTTGGTTATCGGCCTATAGTGTTTAAGCAGTAGCCTAGGCAAAAACTTCAACAAAGTAAAAACAAAACAAAGAAAATATAACTGCCGAATGAATTAAGAACTTGAATTTTCACCAGCATTTGACCGATTGTTAATTTAAAACCAGGCATGCATATATATCAATATCTTTAGAAATTAAGCCTACGTTAACAACAGGGAATCTTTATCTTTTCAGGTCAAGGTGGCTGCCTTGGCAATAGGCCTAAGGTGCTGGGGGAAACTCTCTCTCTCTAGGCTAGGCCTAATCAGAAAGAAAGGTGTGTGTGTGTGTGTTTTTTTAAAAACCTCTGTCATTAAAGGGACACTGCAAGATTTATAGTTGTTTATTTCCAGAATTCATGCTACTCATTCACTAATGTTACCTTTTTCATGAATACTTACCACCACCATCAAATTCTAAGTATTCATTATGACTGGAAAAATTGCACTTTTCATACATACAAAGGGGGATCTCCTCCATCATTGTCCGCCATTTTGAATTTCCTGAAATAGCCATTTTTAGCTGCAAAAAGGACTGTACTTGGGCCATAACAGAAAATCTGAGTTTATTATTTAGTAAACTTTCATGAAAAGATCAAATTTGGCAACAGGCAGCACAGTTTCAATGATCAGCATAGTTGCAGTACTCTTTTGACCATTTCCTGCACAGTGTCCCTCTAACTGATAAAATAAAGCCTTGTGGGCCTCAACATGTCATTAATTTCACCATGTAAATCGTGCCTTGCAAGAACTGATATTTCGAGGCAGTGTTAAGACAGTGGGTTGCTTAGGCTACTTAACCACAGCCCTTTTAGAAGACATCACCTCCCGTCCTCTCCTTATGGTAGCGTCTCCAGCAATAAGTAAGGATTTGGCGCCCCTTAGTGGCAAGCTGTGCACCCAGCGATGAACAAACAGACAAGACTGCAAAACTCAGACAATCACATATTATGTGGCAGAGGTAATGATAAAAATGATGTCTGGTATAGTCAGGAGGTAATGAAAAAAAGCCAGTATAACATTTCCCAATCAATATAAGGGGGATAATGATTAATTAAATTGAATGTGTGACAGTGGCACCAGCTCTCTGTTAAGACTGGACACCACAGGTCAGCTCCTGTGTCTATTCCACAACACACTGCAGCAAGATTTTACATTACATTACATTTCACTTCGCTGACGCTTTCATTTGTTCAAAGCGACTTACAACTATTATTTTTCAGGGTATTGGTTACAGTCCCTGGAGCAATGTGGTGTTAGGTGCCTTGCTCAAGGGCACTTCAGCCATGGATGGAGGTGTAGGGAGAGGTCGTGGGGGATTCGAACCAGCAACCCCTAGATTGAAAGACCAACTCTCTAACCACTAGGCCATGGCTGCCCAGATTTCTCACAAAAAGCTGCATTGAAATGACATGAAGAACATTAATAACAAGTTGCCTAGTAAAAAACACACCAGCAAGAGTCATTTAGTGTATGGGGCCATTTGTAAAGTGGACCAATGTAAGGTGTGTGTCAAATTTGAACAACCATCACCCCCCACCTGCAACTACAATGCTGCAGTTGGATATTGGGCACAAGTAGCTAGGTTGTTTTTCAGTTCAGCACATATAAAAAACCATCAAGTAAGCACACAGTATTGAACTATATTAAATGCACTATCTGTATGCATTTTAATAACTGTGTAAATAAACATTTCAAAACCGCCAGGTTAATTCATTTTCCTTCAGCACTTAAGCCTACAGTATACAGTATGTCATACCTTTGTCAGGTGCAGTGATTCTCATTGATATGATTAGATTAGATACAACTTTATTGTCTGTTACACCCATGAAACAGAAAATTGTCTTTGGCGTGGCTTCAGTGATTCTCACAGACATTAGACAAGGCTTGACCAAAAAAAAAAAAGACAAGACCACACAATACATGCATGCTGCAGCTGGACAGTTCATCTCTTGTTCAGTATGGTCACAGCTGAGGGGATGAAGGATTTCTTGAAAGATGATAGATATATACATATAACTGAACCAAGTGTTTCTACACCGTATTGAACAATAATCCTCTCAACATTAATCCAAGTCTCTCTGTTGGGGGCTGGAGACATCTCCTCTTTGGGGGTGGTCTTCCACATGATGGTGCTTTCTGAGAATAAATATAAGAAGGAACAAAAAACGCCAACAGCTTTTAAAACAGTTAATTACAACGCCACTGTCCTACAGAACACTTTAAATCTCACTTCACATTGCATTATATTACAATTAGCAGATGTAGACTCTTGCATGGAATAATAAGACAAGTGTTGAAAGGCAATGTAGGTACATAACAACTAAGAGTCAATAACTAAGTTAAGAAAATGTGTGTGTTTATTTTTTCATTATTATTTTTTTTTAGCCTAGATTAAAAAGTGGCAGATGGGAGAGAGTCTAACGTCTGGAGGCAAATCGCTCCAAAAGTACTTTAACAACATATGGTTAAGGTAATTAAGAAAAAAGCACTTAAGTTATTTGTTATATACATGTAAACTTACACTATATTCATATCCCATATTATGGGATATGAACCCATGATCCCATATTATGGGATATGGGTGTTCCTGCGTTGGTCTGCCGTCAGGGAAGTGTACTCCACACACCTAAGGAGGGTGGGAAAGATTAGATAAAACTTTATTGTCTGTTACACATGAAACAGAAAATTATCTTTGCCATGGCTGCAGTCATTCTCACAGACATTAGACAAAATACAGGACAAAGCAAGACATGTACACTGAGGTTGGATAGCGAAAATTATCTTTTGTTGAGGAAAGGTTATTTTCAGTCTGGGTGTAATTTTCAGTCTGGGTGTTGGGGGACATGTCCATAGGCCTACCACTTTTGAGATTAAACTAGCTTGTCCCCACCACTTTATTTCCAATAGAATGGCAAACATTATTACAAATACAAACATGCTGGCCGATTTATGAGATGAAAATAAAATTGGGCTAGGTTATGAACAAAACAAAAGCTACCAAAACCTAGCCTGACTTCTTATTAAAGTCAGTCACACAACCTGGCTAGCTTAGCCAAAACTCCGCTAGCATAACAAAAGAATGAGCTAAATTGCCAGGGTCACATTTCCATTTCAAAGGGCACACATACACAAATAATCGTAAATAAACACATAAATGTACCATGGCACACAGCACAGATAACCATGGGGCTCATGGTGCTACCAAAACCTAGCCTGACTTCTTATTGAAGTCAGTCACACAACCTGGCTAGCTTAGCCAAAACTCCGCTAGCATAACAAAAGAATGAGCTAAATTGCCAGGGTGACATTTTCATTTCAAAGGGCACACATACACAAATAATCGAACATAAGCACACAAATGTACCATAACACACAGCACAGATAACCATGGGGCTAATGGTGCTCTTCCCACTCCTGGGGAAACTTAGGTCTTAATGAAAGAATGCTAAATAATCGTAACTAGCGTTAGCTAGCCAAGCGAAATAATTGTTGCCACCAGTTTATGTTACATAGACACTGGCTTACAATACTTAACTACACTTGTCATATACGGTAATAGATGACCCTGCGCATCTACTATGAGATATACGGTAATAACTCAGGGACGTTAACCTGTGATGCGCATGACATTGGACTTCATTCCGTTATTAGTAAGTTACTGTACTGTACGTGTGTTTTGACGAGCTGCCAGTAATAAACGACATTAATCTAAAAGGCCTCAAGGAGATCCTTTACATGGTGTCAGAAGCGCAAAATGGCAAAATTCAACCCTCCGATCAACTTCTCATTCGACAAGCCAGCAGAATGGCCCGACTGGAAGCAACGTTTTGTGAGATACAGAACTGCTACCAAACTAGCAGATGAAGATGGCGCGGTGCAGGTTAGCAGCCTGATTTATGCTATGGGCAGCCAGGCTGAGAATGTGTTTCGGTCCTTCACGTTTGTTGGGGAGGGGGAAGATGAAAATGACTTTGACTGTGTGCTAGGCAAGTTTGATGACTACTTTGTGCCGCGCAGAAATGTAATACATGAGCGGGCATGTTTCCATCAACGCGTTCAAAGAGCCGGGGAAAAAGCAGAGACTTTTATAAGGGCTTTGTACGAGCTAGCAGAACATTGTGATTTTGGCGCGAATAGGGAAGAGAACATTCGCGACCGAATTGTCGTTGGGATACTGGACAAAGAGGTGTCGAAGCAGCTACAGTTAATGCAAAACCTGAACCTAGCCGTGGCGATCGAAACCGTTAGGCAGTCGGAGGAGGTCACCTCTCATGTTAGCATGCAAGGGGCAGAAGCCGGGCTAGTGCACGAAGTAACCAACAAATTCAAAAAGAACTTGAAATTCGGCGAAAGAAAGCAAAAAGGGGGAAACAATGGAGGTGGCAAGTGTGGAAAGTGCGGGAAAATGCGCCATAGCAGGGAGGAGAACTGCCCTGCGCGAGATTCCACATGCAACTCGTGCAACAAAGTGGGGCATTGGAGCCGGGTGTGCAAGAGCAGGAGGGTGGTGAGCGAGGTCGCGGAGCAGCAGCAGTCGCGGCAGCACCAACCGACATACTACCTGGGGGCAGTGAGCAGAGCAGCCGAGGGGTCACCGGAGCAGTGGATCGTCAAGCTGCGGGTAGGCTCCACTCCAGTTGAGTTCAAGATCGACACGGGGGCCGACGTGAACGTCATCTGCGAGGAAACCTACCACTCACTCAGACCAAAAACACCACTTGGGCCTGCAGACATCCACTTGGATAGCCCAGGAGGTGAGTTGCAGTGCATTGGACAGATCAAAAGCACTGTGGCTTACAAAGGTAGAAGACACCCACTCACAGCCTACGTTGTCCGAGGCCGCACAGTCAGCAACCTCCTCAGCAGGCCCCTGTCTGTGAGGATGAACCTGGTGAGGAGAGTGGAGGAAGCGGCGTGCAGCAGCGCCGGACACCTGCAGGCATTCGGTGAGCATGGCACTTTAAAGACTGACCCTGTAAGAATACAGTTAAAAGAAAATGCTCAGCCGTACGCCACTCACACTGCCAGGCGTGTGCCAATACCCATGCTGCAGAAGGTTAAAGAGGAACTGGAGCGGATGGAGGGGAACGGCATCATTGAGAGGGTGACGCAGCCTACCGACTGGTGTGCGCCCATGGTGCCGGTCCTGAAGAGCTCAGGTAAAGCACGCATCTGTGTTGACCTTAAAAGACTGAATGAAGCTGTTAAGAGAGAGCAGTACATCATGCCTACCACAGATGAGATCGTAGCAAAGCTGAGCGGTGCCACTGTCTTCTCGACGCTCGATGCAGCCAGTGGGTTCTTCCAAATCCCACTGCACCCAGACAGCTATAAGCTCACAACCTTCATCACCCCGTTCGGCAGGTTCCAATTCAAGAGGCTGCCGTTCGGGATAACCAGCGCTCCCGAAATCTTTCAGAGGAAGGTGACGGAGACGATGGAGGGGTTGGAAGGAGTGGAGATCTTCATGGACGACGTGCTCGTCTATGGGGCCACGGTGAGAGAACACGACCAGCGTCTGGAGAAGGTCATGCAGCGCATCGAGGCGGCCGGGCTGAAGCTGAACCGCGACAAGTGCTCCTTCAGACAGCACCAGCTGCGCTTCCTGGGGCATCTCATCGACGGAGAGGGAATTCGGCCTGACCCGGGCAAAGTCGAGGCCATAGAGCAGCTGCCACCACCGACGAACGTGCCGGAGCTGAAGAGGGTCCTCGGCATGGTGAATTACCTTGGCAGGTACATCCCCAACCTGTCCACAGTGGCGCAGCCACTGTACGAGCTCCTGAAAGGTAAAAATGCATGGACATGGGGTCACGCACAACAAAAAGCCTTCACACACACAAAACAACTACTGACAACGGCGCCTGTCCTCGCCTACTACGACGTCAGCAAGCCCACGGCCGTGTCTGCTGACGCCAGCAGCTATGGACTGGGAGGAGTCCTCCTCCAGCTCCATGGGCAGCAGTGGAAACCTGTCGCCTACTGTTCCAGACGGCTCACCGACGCGGAGACACGCTACGCCCAGATTGAAAAGGAGTGTCTGGCTGGCGTGTGGGCGTGTGAGAAGTTTGACAGGTACCTCACTGGCATGGACACATTCAAACTGGTCACTGACCACAAGCCGCTTGTGCCGCTCATCAACAGCCGCAGCCTGGACAACGTGCCTGTGCGGTGCCAGCGTCTTCTCATGAGGCTCATGAGATTCAGTCCCGTGGCATAGTATGCTCCGGGGAAAACTCTGGTCGTCACTGACACTCTCTCGCAGCCCGCTGTCCAAGCATGCTGAGCCGGACACTGAGAGTGAGGTGGCTTGTTATGTTGCCAGTGTAGTGGGGGAAATCCCTGCTAGCCCGAGCAAGATGGACGAGATTCGGAAGGCGACTGCAGAGGATGCCGAACTGCAGTCACTCATCAAGGTCATACGGTCAGGCTGGCCGGAGCACAGCCGCAAGGTGCCTGTGAGTATAAGACACTACACACAAGTAAAAGCTGAACTGTCAGAGTACAATGGCCTGGTCCTCAGGGGAAGCAGAATCGTGATCCCGCAGCGGATGAGGACCGAGATCATCCATAGGATCCACGACGGGCACCAAGGACTGATCAGGTGTAGGGAGAGAGCCTCCTCATCTGTGTGGTGGCCCGGTCTCGCTACAGAGCTCAGCAACCTGGTGTCCTCCTGCCAGGCGTGCCTAGGAGAGAGGCGTACACAGCAAAGAGAGCCACTCATCTCTACACCACTTCCAGATCGTCCGTGGAAGAGAATCGGAATGGATCTATGTGAGTACAACCACCAGCACTTCCTAGTCATCTCAGACTATTACTCTAGATTCATAGAGATACTGCACATGCCATCCACTACCAGTGCACATGTCATACTTAAGCTCAAGGCCGTCTTTGCTAGGTTTGGCATCGCAGACGAAGTAGTGAGTGATAACGGGCCGCAGTTTTGTAGTGCTGAGTTTAAAGACTTTGCGAAGCAGTTTGATTTCAGACACTGCACGTCCAGCCCTCATCACCCGCAGGGCAATGGCCATGCAGAACGGGCCGTGCAGACAGCCAAGAAGATCCTCAGGCAAGCAGATCCAGTGCTGGCGCTGATGATCTACAGGTCCACTCCGTGCTCCTCGACCGGCTACAGCCCTGCGGAGCTGTTAATGGGGAGAAAGATCAAAACAACGCTCCCCATGCTGGAAAAGAATCTCCAACCACAGTGGCCGAGCAGAGCAGCAGTGCAGGAGAAGGACGACAGAGAGAAGGCCAAGCAGGCCTACTACTACAACCGCCGCCACGGGGCCCGACCCTTACCTGTCCTGCAGCCAGGGGACGTGGTGAGGTCCAAGTTGGATCACGAGAAATCGTGGTCACAGCCAGCGGTGGTCTCGGGGGAAAGCAGCACTCCGAGATCCTTCGTCATCAGGACGCAGCAGGGAGCTGAGCTTCGGCGGAACCGCCGCCACCTACAACCTCAGCCGGTTCCCCAGCCACCCAGCGAGAACACTGGGACAGCTACACACTCTGACGTGACAGAGACAGTCCCCGCCAGTCAGAGTGTGGCTCCACCCGCAAGCCTCATGCCCGGTCAATCTGTGACCAGATCTGGACGGGTGTGCAAACCGGTCAACAGGCTTGACCTGTAGACAACCTATGGCCTTTGGGGGGGTATTATTAAAAAAAAAAAAAAAAAAAAAAAAGGGGGAAAGTGAGAAGAGGAGAAACAAGAGACTGAAATGTGAAAATGAAAACAATGTGAAAATTGTATTGAAATGCATTATTGTTGTGAATGCTGATCCAAGTTCCTGCTGAGATGATTTTATAACAGAAGTTCTAGAAATGAGTTTATATTGATTGAGTATAACAGAGGTTATAGAAATGACTTAATATTGATTTTAATGTTAACAGCTGAAATGATTACAGTAAATGTAAATGAAAGTGTTCTTAATACAAGTAAGCAACGGGTTGTTTGTTTAAGGGTAATTATCCATTTTGAAGGGGGAGATGTCATATACGGTAATAGATGACCCTGCGCATCTACTATGAGATATACGGTAATAACTCAGGGACGTTAACCTGTGATGCGCATGACATTGGACTTCATTCCGTTATTAGTAAGTTACTGTACTGTACGTGTGTTTTGACGAGCTGCCAGTAATAAACGACATTAATCTAAAAGGCCTCAAGGAGATCCTTTACAACACTAACCACCTAGAAATAAAAATACATACCCTTGAATACTTGTTTGGGGGCAAAGTCCTTTCGGTGTACGTTTTTAATCCACATCTTGCGAATGTCTTCATCCTCAGCACGGCCGGGGAAGCGGTGTACACCGTAGGGCACACAGCAAGGACAATCTTCTTTAAACTGTGGACTATGAAGTGCACATACACTCTTTTTCCACATTTTTAGCTATCTGCAGTTGTTGTGACATCCGATTACGGCACACGTTGGTCCAGATCCAGACATATTTGTACAAAGATGATGTGAAAGTCAGTAATTTCATGCGCTTCCGAGTTTACGTCAGGGAGCGGTGTAGCAACCCCATGTGAGTAGGCTGCCGGATGTGAGTGCCCGGATATCCGCCCGAGTATTTCCGGATATCCGCCCGAGTATTTACGTCTATTTTACCTCAGCTACTCGCTTTCGGTCGTGTATTTACGACAGTTTAACCTCAGTTACATGATTTCGGTCCGATTTGAGTCTGACTGAAGATGGAAGGGACATAGGTGCCGTGCGTAAAGAGCCCACCGCACATCGCCGTTTCGGCGACACCAGAAAGTTCCTTGATCTCCCAATCAAAAGAATAGGCCTAGGCCAGGTGACCAATAACATCAAATTAGTAATAAAACAAATTAATAAAATGAACTTATAACTTAAAACCGAATTGATTTGGGTGTGAAAATTAAACTGTCTCAACCGGGCACCCAAAGGGAATCCATCAAAAGATAACGGCGTTACTTTATCGTCGGCATTAGCCTATTTTGTTTTTATTATCCAGGAGGACTGAGCTGAAAACTGCAGCAGTCACCTTGCACAGTTCTAGCTGCTCTGAAGCACGTGCGTGTCTACGCAAATCATCCTGCACATTCGCAATGTTAAATAAAAAGTTTTGCACAAGACTATAGTCTAAAATAGATGCACTGCCACAGACACTGGAATAGCCCGTTTCGGAAGGCATTAAAGTCACGAGTTTACCCAGTCTAAATGTAGCTAGCACTCGGGAAGTTTCTGAGTTTTACTCCTTACCTTATGTTATTATTACATTGTGTAGTTATTATTCGGTGGTGCAAAAACAACACGCGAAACCATGCCGCATAGCCTATTGTGCCATAGGCTATTATTGATACTGAATATAAATATTGGAGCCTCCGTGTCTAGATAAAGTCAGAGGCGCGCGCGCACGCTCTTATTTCTGTATTATATGAAAATATCCTAAAACGGTTACAACATCAGAGGACCTTCGTGGTGGAGGATAGGCCTACTTGCGGCAGCGGCGGGGGCCGAGAGTTGTTACGAGACACTCTTAATATTATTGAAGGGACAGACCATGCTCGATACTTTACCCGGTGTAAATGTAGGCCTTGCACTCGAAAAGTTATGCCGCATATTGTGCAGATTATTTGGTGATGCCAACAACACGTGAAACTAGGCACATTGGAGACTAGAGCCTATAATTTAGACATAGCCTATTCATTCGATTGTGCTACGTAAACTTAAAAGTGTCAGTACATAATCAAACGGGACGCTGAAATATTGGAGCCAGTAACTTCGTGTCCGGTGGATATTGTGCAGAAGTGTGTGCGCGCGCACAACTAATTTCTCTCCCATCTCTTTGCTCATCAAGCCTCCGATCTCCAAAAAGACACGAGCACTCAGGATAACTGTTTACAAGAGCTGTTTAAATAATGTGATGCACGTTCTTCATGAAATTGCATGGTTTGGCCACCCTAAATTCAAAATGACTGCATTCGCACATATCGTTTAAAAATCCACGATGGAATTGTCACTCTTAATGTGCAAGTATTGGATATGAAAAAAAGATCCTAAAACGGTCACAACACCAGAGGACCCGTGGTGGTGTGGTGGATATTTGCGGCGGGGGCCGAGGCCGAGCTGTTACGGTAGGCTACAATCATATTATAGAAGGGACAGTCAGGCGACACAGCGCGACTCACATAGGGTAGCTGTGGTACCGCAAAGCATTCCTGATGGTGGAAATGAATGCAAATGCATGCAAATACTCGGGCGGATATCCGGGCACTCACATCCGGCAGCTACTTACATTGGGTTGCTACAGGCACTTCAGTTATGCCTCTACTTCCGGTTATTTCCTCGGATCGGTGTATTATACAGATCTATGGTGGCTTCGCACTAGTAGCCTTCTCTGCGTAATAGAAGCGCAATGTCTTCAACCTTACGCTCGAACGCCGGCTGATGTGATTGGCTGAGCACATTTGCGTGTCAAATCCTGTCTGGACAGTCTCAAAAATCCACTGACAAATACAAAGGAAGTCACGAATATGTATAGGGTTTTGTGAATGCATGTTGAGCGGTTTGCAAATAAATGGAACTGCGTTGGCATTTGTGAATGGGGTTACTTTCATTTGTACATCATGAATTGTATTTGTGAATGTTGTTACATTTGTTTCTGGATCATGAAATGTATGATTTATATTTGCGAATGTTATTACATTTGTTTGTGGATCACAGAATATATTGGTGAGTGGTGTGACATTCATTTCTTAATATTGAAACTGTTCTCTCTCCATACTCCAACCCCTTGCCCCCCAACACACATGAACGAGCGTGGGCGCACATACACACAAGCGCGCGCACACAAACACACACAAACGCGCGTACACACGCACACACACACACACAGACACGCACACACACACACACAGACACACACTGTACCTCTTACTATCCCCTTCCCATAACCCACCCAGCCAAAGTCAAGCCCTGACAAATAGTCTGGTGTGTGTGTGTGTGTGTGTGTGTGTGATGGGATGGCCCTTTTTTATGCTGTGTCAGCTGATCACATCACACTTAATTTCACAGGGGCTCAGCTCTCGCTCTTGCTCTGATTGGCTCTAGAGTACATCTCTACTTTAAGAGTTACTGTAAGGATTAAAATACGCCGAGTCACCGGAGCCTGTCAGTAAAAAAATAGATGATGGTAAATATTGTGTGAATCTCATCTCATGGCTTGGCATGGAGCCACAGGCCATAGCTAGGCTGGACTGGTCATCTGGCATACAGGGCATTTTCCCACTGGGCCAACCGTCCTCATGGGCCGTTGCTTTTGTTTTCTCATTCAGACCAATTTATTTATTTATTTATTTGTTTATTTATTCGGTTTGATTTTTTTCCTTAGAGACCAGCCCTAAATGTAGATGGGGCGGGCCATTTGTTGCGTCTTTAATATATATAGACAGTGGACCCATATTATAGTGTAGCTGGGGTGGGATGGGCAGGTAGCTAGTCAATGCCAATAATGCCCTGGACCGTATTTCAGTAGCAGTCCAGCCCTGGGCCAGAGAGGGGCTGGGGAGCCGGAGCCGAGCCGAGCTGAGCTGAGCTGGGGAGAAGGAGTGTGGTGGAGGCTTCCCTCCATAGTGGTTAAAACGTCCCCGTAAATCACACCACACACTATCCCCCCTCTGGTTAAATTTACGAGGGTGCAGTGTTTCTCCCACTGGCCCCAATGCAGTGTGTGTGTTTGAGTGTGTGTGTGTGTGTGTGTGTGTGTGTGTGTGTGTGTGTGTGTGTGTGTGTGTGTGTGTGTGTGTGTGTGTGTTTGTATAGGTGAGTGTATTTGTGTATGTCGGTCTTTCTGTGTGCAGCAGGGTCATGTGCGAAACAGTGTGCAATTGTGTGTGTTTGTGTGTTTGTATGCTGTTGTCCATATTCTGTACTTAACTGTGTGAGTGTGTGTGTGTGTGTGTGTGTGTGTGTGTGTGTGTGTGTGTGTGTGTGTGTGTGTGTGTGTGTGTGTGTGTGTGTGTGTGTGTGTCTGTGTGTGTGTGTGTGTGTGTGTGTGTGTGTGTGCGCGCGCGCGCACGTGTGTGCATGCATGTACTGTAGTGTACATGAGTTAGTTTTTGTCTTTCTGTCTGTGTTCATTTGTGTATGAGGGGATAAGAAATACGCACGGACATGTGTTAGGGTGTGTGAGAGGGTTTGTATGCGCATGTGAAAGTATGTGTGTGTGTGTGAGTGACTGACTGACAGGCCTGTCACAACCAGGCAGGCAAACTAGGCAATTGCCTAGGGCCCCAACATGAAAAGGGGGCCCCATGGTAAGGACTTGTCACATACTTGTACTCAAATGATAGTAATGACAACTTGGTGAGTGAGGCAAAACCTCCCTAAATTGAGTGACTGAAAAGTGCAATGATACTGCCATCAAAATATCGCTCTCACTCTTGAGGGGAAGTCATTAGTCAAAAAAGAAGAGAAGGGCCCCAAGTCTCTCTTTTCCTTGGGCCCCCAAATACCTTGAAACGGGCCTGGTGACTGAGTGAATCCCACTTTGTTTCACTGTACGACATTAATTACCTCCACCAAGGAGGTTATGTGCTGCTCGCCCAAGTTGTGTGTTGATTTCTTTGTTCGCTGCTTGCTCGTTTGTTTGTTTGTTCGCTGCTATTGTTCGGCCTGCCATAAGGTGCGCGAGGTGAATTGAGCACTGAGCTGGTGCGCGAGATGAATGCCATCAAGAAAAGCAAGGATGATATCAACCGCAACAAGAAAAGCAGGCAAAAGCCAAAATTGCATATGTCCGCAAAACATTCAATTTTGTGCAAACAAAAATCCCTTAATATTTAGTCGTAAAATCAACACGTGACCACATGTCAGTGTAGGTCTCGCAGAGTTTACTGTTCTCTGATTGTCCCTGTCAACCAAATCATCATTCTCTCGTCTATCTATTCCAAAATCCCTTAATATTTAGGGTCTAACAGTCAAACCAACTCATAATGCATACCAGTGCCCCGTATCATTCTCTCTTTCACACAAAGTTTGTCAATGGAAATCTAATAAATGAAAACTTAATGAATGGGACTATCAGTTAGGACACTAAACCAAGGAATGCGAGGATGATACAACCGTAATGACAAAATGAGCCTTCTTAACAGAAGCAGAGGTAATTTATAGAGATAATTTTTTGGCATGGATCTGTATGTGATATAAGCGCAACCATAAAGATAAGTTTTGAATTCATAGTAATAAGTAGACAGTACAAATTGGATATGCTGTTCACATTTAATTGTGATCATTAGGAAAAAAACAGTCAGTGAAAACGATGGTCTATTCAATGTTTTATTGAATGAAAAAACCCACAGGAAAAAAAGAAAAATGTTGAAAAGAATAATGAAAGGTTTGCACAAATTTTAAATATCAAATTTATTGAATAGTTCCAAAAGACAAATGCATTAGTCTCCAGTCATCATATTATCCTCATTATCATTACATTTTAAAAATTTATACAAAAAATCGAATAATATCTTGTCTATTTCCTGAGTTAAATAATACAATGTTCAGTGTATGGTTTACAATCTACATAAATCATTCACTTTCTGTTCACATTATACGAGCATGCCCGTGTGTATGTGTGTGAGAGAGAGAAAGACTGAGACTGTGGTAGAGAGAGCAAGAGAGCTGCTAATTTGGGAGTTCAGAAGAATTGAGTTCCGAAGTTTGAGATGAAGTACTTTAGATTAGTCATCTTGGTAGGCTACAAACTGCATGTATGACCACCTGTTAATTCTGCCAAGTGAAGGCTGTCTTCTCACAGATAGACCAATTAGGCCCATTTTTACACCCAGATTCGCAAAGTACGTCAAACCAAGCACTGCATGAAAAGAGGAATTTGTGGATGAGTTTTGCACCTTAAATTGCCTCATACCTCAAGCCACAGCATTTGCGGCTCCCCCATGCCCCCCTCCCATCCCCTTCTTAGGAGAGCTTTTAATATGTAAATGCCAGTGATCAGGTCGGGAGCTGCCCCAGTCAATTTCAAGTGGGGTGGGGTGAGGTCAGGTGGGTGGGAGGGAGTGGGGGGGTCGGCAGGCCTGTTTCTAGGATTTTGGGGTCCCTAGGCAACGGGATTGTTGGGGGCCCTAGGGCATTTTTTGGCCTTTTACTAAAATGTGTGTGTGTGTGTGTGTGTGTCTGTGTGTATGTTTGTTCACGCTGCCCAGTGGTGTTTTTCAGAATCACTAACCATTAAACCAGGGGTAGGGAACCTATGTCTCGAGGGCCCTTGAGGCCGTTTTATCCGGCCCCTGATGTCATTATAATGTTTTGCGGGACATTCCAGGATATTGGTACATTTCCTGTCCCACCACTTACATATCAAATGTACATTTCCAAAATATCTGAATTACTATTTTTTGTGAACAATGTACTTGTTATAAGACAAACTGTAAAGTTTGGTGGGAAAATAAGCTCCTTAAATATTATTCAAAAGGCCAAATATCTTTGGAACACCCCAAAAAATGGCCGTTTTCTCTTGTCCCACACATTGGGTTACCAACTCCTTTGCCAAATTTAACAATTAAAATAAGCTCTAAATAAATTACTTCATCTTGTATGTTGTTGATATGCATCTCCTTTACTTATATAAATAACTTCTTTGGTCTACATTGTATTGCCTGTTACAGTTTTTATGCTTTTAAGTTGTGTCCCACAACATGCGCGCAACCCTGTTACCATAGGGAATTTTACCTGGCAGGGAAAGAGTTAAAAACATTTGCCTACTGTCACAAAGGAAGTTTCATTACAAGGACATTTTCTGCCCACATGGCAAGACCAAGGGTGAATTCTCTAACATTGTTTAGGTTTTTTCCCCAAATATGTTTGTCCAAGTTGTGTGTGTCACTCAGTGAACGCAACCCTGTTACTCATATTGTAAGACTAACATTGAGTAGAGTCAAAATTTACTTTATATATTTATATAACCATGTTTGTCCTTGATCTTGTACACATAGATTAATTTTACAGTTAGCACCTGTTCCTGGGGTAAACCACAACTTAGCCTAGATTTGCAACCCTGTTCCTCGCAACCCTGTTACTGTTGTATTTTTATTACATTGATTATTACATTGAAAAAAATATTTGATACCTGAGCTTGACGAATCAAACTTTTTGATAGTATATTACCTGTAGTTAATAAATATATGACCAAAAAATATCAAATTGAAGATCAAATTTTCAGAAATGTTCACCCCTGAAATGTACCAAAATCCTGGAATGTCCCTTGCAACTTCACATGAAATAGGCCTATGACATATTTTGCAGGCCAAAGGAATCTTAGAAATTACATTTCCAATGCAATTAAGTTATATTCAGGGGACCTAGAAAAGGTGGGGACTGTTTTAAAGGTGTCTACCTTTAAAGGTGTCTATATGTCTATATAGGCCTAAAGGTGTCTATATAGGCCTAAATTTTATGGGGAATTTTATGTGGGTTCCCCACCCCTGCATTAAACCTTTCTACTAGCCACAGCTTTGCTGTCAGTACATTTTATTATGATACAGGCTATAAGCTCAGAAATGAAGTTGATCAAACAATTCGATCGGTGCTATAAACATTTAAATGAACCTACAGAATAGGCTATCAGAATAGAATCATCTGAATGATCTTTCTTGGACATACATTTTGAAGTGACCCTTCGAATTAAAAAGGTTCCTCACCCCTGCTTTTGAGGAAAAACATCAATGTGCTTGGCCACGCTGGTTTTTAAATGGTATTCTGAAGTTAAGCAAGGATTGTTCAAGGAAGTTCAAAATAGACCATCTCTGGTTAAATTAGTTCTACACCAAGCCTTTAGGTGGCAGTAAAACTCATTCGCACAATGCGAATTCCACACACAAGCCACAAAGAAGCCATCAACCGCGGTCAACAACACCTTCCTGATTGAACAGAACCACGCGCTGTCTGTGTGGTTTCACTGTTACAAGTTTCTTGGCGATATGGGGGAAAAGTTCCTCACATACCAACGGAAAATGGGCTTCACATACATGTAAGTACATTTTACTCAACTGTGGTTTAAAGTTTCAGTACTCAAGATGGATTGAATAGCTCCTCTGAACACAGATCCGCCATTGATAAGTTGTAGCACAGCCGGTTTACATAGCTGGTAGCTCAAGTCCCCTCAATACATGACTACTCTAGTTGCTGCTGTACGCTAGTCAATTCTGATGACTTGCGAGCATCGTAATGACAAAATGCAGTGGTGAAACAGTGAATATGTTAAGTAAACTTGTTGATGGTAAATTGTTTGACATTGCTCGTTCTCAGTTGCCTTTCCCCTGCCTAAAGATAGACAAAGGATACCGTTAGCATGCTATTGCGTTAGCTCATCAACTAGATGCTGGGCACTGCTCATTTTTCACGTCTGCCCGGCATTTCGCTGATGAACCAACGCTTAGACGTCTTGCCAATGTATTTTACAGCGGCAAAAATGCATCTAGACGACGTTGGCAAGACTGGTGTGCCGTCTGGGTATGTTGGTTTTCAGTGCTGGGCAGTAGCGAAGGCGACTAGTTTAATTACATTCCCTAGTAGCTTGGTCGTAGCGTCACTACTATGTATCGAGTAACGTCCCTGTAGTTAAGCTATTTTTCCTCAAGTAGCGACGTAGTCTACAAAAGCTACAATTTGTCCCGCATCGATGTTACTCAATGATTTTTGTTTTACTTTCTCTATCCTGAAACCTAGGCAGTCACACAGGGGTTCCAAGACCCACCTGCGTGAAATCAAGTCAAAGGTGGGATATAATTTAGTTCCATGCTACTTTGAAACACCTTGCCCTTTCAGCAAACCGACCGATTCTTCCTTGTTGCGTTCTATATTATGAAAGCTAACCGTGAGTAGTTCTGGCGGCAGCTCTCAGTAACGAGAGCTCAATGTATCAGCGCGAGCTCAATGTCGACCAGAGTGGTCAAGTTAATAGAGCACGCCACCCCGAAATCAATGTGAAATACCCTGGCATTTATAACAGTAGGCAACGTGTCCTTAAAAAGTATGGGTCCTCAAAACAGCACTTGTTGCACTTTTTCTTATTGTTTCACGTGGAGGTCTACTGACATTGTCTAAATAATGTAGGCTAGTTTATGTCCATGTATTACATTAGGACCCAAGGTTAATGGGTTATTCTATTTACCATGTCTTCACAGGCTGCTGTCTCATAATATGGCGAAGACGAGTAACTTGAAGGCCTAACTGCTCTTATGAGGAGCAGTCTCGCCATAGAAGACTGAAAGAATGTAAGATTAACTTCTTTGTGACCAATATGACTTGCTCATTGATACATTTGCTATGTCAATATGGCGAAGTATTTAATTTATTTGTCTCGCTTCTAGGAGCTGTAGAAACAACAGGGTGCCTGCTGCAGTATGACGAGGACACCCTGATCAGAGAGCTCCAATAGACCCAGGTCCAGTGTGCAGGGTGAAATGGCACTGATATCGGTATGTGGTGATATCAGTTAAAATTAATGAATTAATTCTCATATCTGAATAATGTGAACACTGGATTTACCACACACACACACACAAACACACCCTAGTCCTAGATGAACACACACACACACACACACACACACACACCCTAGTCATAGATGATTTACCCAAGGTTACTTTTACCACAGCTCTGGCACTGCATCAATTTTCTTTTCTTTTTTATAGAACTGGACAGGTCATTTATTCGTTCCCCTTGTTTTTTGTAGTGTCCTGCAGGATGCTGTGTCCTGCAATCCTGTGTGCTGTGCTACAGACGCGTGTGGAGGTCAACCCGAAATGGGCACAGTCTCACCACAGAAGAGTGAAAGAGGGTAAGCTTAACCTATAGCCTACGTCAAGGTTAGGGAACATTTCTCATTCGAAGGGCCACTTCAAATTCATCCGAGGGGCCGTAAAAGCCCTCCAAGGGCCGTACTATGAACACAAACCAGGATTTTCCCTTTCACTTTTAGGCCTATATTGAAGGCAGCCACATTTAAACAAACACCACCTTCTTCAGGTTCCCTGAATATAATTTAATTGTATTGCAAATGTATTTTCTAAGATTCCTTTACAAAATATGTCATATTTCATGTGAAGCTGAATAACATCAAAATTATATCAGGGGCCAGATAAAACGGCCTCAAGGGTCGCAAACGGCCCTCAAGACATAGGTTCCCCACCCCTGGCCTACATTGGCAATATGACTTGTGCTACTTTATAGATAAGTTGTCAATGCTGTGCATTGCTATGTTTTGATTTATTTTCTCACATCCTACAGATCCTGGCAGGGAGACATAGTGCATGAGACGATAGAAGACTGAAATAGTGTAAGATTATCCCTGTTGGGCTCAATATGACTTGCTTATTGATATATTTGCTATGTCAATATGAGGTGCATGGCGAAGTATTTATTTATTTGTTGTTTCTACAGCTCCCAGAAGTGAGACTGAGTGCCTGTTGCAGTATGACGAGGACACAGCGACCAGAGACCTTCAGTAGACCCTGCTGGCATGATTGGCGGCTGAAGAACATGAAATCAACAGCAATGTTTATAATATTGTACATACCTGTATAGTCTGTACTAAAATGCAGTACCTGTACTATTTTTCCTCTTACTTTCATATTTACCACGTATTTACTATGAATTGACAACTTTTACTCAAATCCATTTTTGTATGTTCCCTGACTAAAACTATCCTTAAACCTAACCTGTCATAGGTGTAACAACAACCTGCTCTTAGCAATGTGGCAGCAGTCCACTTGGATGCAGCGGGGAACATAGAACCCTTTTTTGAAAAAGCATTGTATGTTTCTGAGTTTTATGAATTGTGCCCTTCCCAAAACCATCCCCAAACCTAACCTGTCGGTAATGAAATGTTTCTGAGTTGTACATTTGTGACCTGAGTGCTGTATACATCACTGCATATAGAGTATATTGTTTGCAGGGTATGTGTGTAGTTTTAAATTATTTATTTTTATGATGGTTGCATGGTTCCTGTCAAAGTGTGTGTACATTGTTTGGTGTGATATTAAAAGTGTTAAAAAATCATTTTCATTTCATTCATTTTCATTTTATCAATAAATTCACATCATGCATGCTAAAGCCCCATCACAGTGCAGCCTATAATGATGTGAATATAATGATGTGAATATACAAAGTAAAATCAACCTAGGTATATTAGTAATAATAATTTTTGCATAATTATACGGACCTACTGCATAAATTAATCCAACGTGACCAATAGAAGGTCGTAGCTGCCGACCCTGCTAACCAATAGCGCAGCTCTTTTACTTTGAGTCACGTGTGTTTTTCGTCCAATAAGAGCAAGGCTAGTCCGCGTTCCGGGCTGGCTGTCATTGCCTTTCATGTGGTAATCGTTGGGCCATTAACACCCTGCTGTGAGACCTGTCCGCGGCTCTGATTCACTTCCGGGCGATTTAAGTGTCATCAAAACTATTAGTTTCGCATTCTCTCAAGTGCTCAAAATCAGACGAAAGTTAGGCAATTCCGTAGACGATTAGGGACGAGTTCATTGTCACAAATCCCCCTTTTCTTGCTGTGAAGTCTTGTTTGATAATTCCCATTTGGATGTGTTTAACGCACATTTAGAACCATTGTTGGCTTGCTGACCAGGGCGCCAGTAGAAGGTTGAGACTGGAGTGTCATCAAGCCACGCCCAACTCCCGTTCCCGCTCTTCCGCATTCCAATCCAGCCATCTTAGTTCTGTTCGTGTAGAAAATGCTGCTTCTCTGGGGTCTTAATGAGTACCAGGTCGCCCCCAAACAGCTGGCAGTATCTCCTGCCCCTAGACCAAAATCTGAATGTTTGGTCGTTGTGGTAACAGCTGGACCCAAACATCACCCATCCAGTAAGACATCTGGGCCTTAGCAGATCCTTGAGGAGGTTGCTGTGGTTGGTCAGCAGCTGGTCTCTTTCAGCCCTCTGTCGGTAGCCTGTCATATGGAGAGCACAAGCAGCAGAGTGCACAGCATCCCCAGACACACAGCAATCCATCTGCAGCGTTTCTCTGCTGTTGGCATGGGGTGTCCTGGTGGCAGGGGTGGTGCTGGACCAGCCTCTGGGTTTCCCTCTCTGGTCCGCCTGCCGTTCTGTGTACCTGGCTGGACCGATGAGATTTCTTCTAGACTCATTCCCTCAGTGTACTCATAGATGTAGTTGCTTCCAGAGCACACTCGACACACAAGTTGAATATAAAACAACCTAGAGCTATCTGCAATTGAAATACTGGCAAAAAAAACAGAACTGGAAATGGGGGTGGGGGTGGGGTGTTAAGATAAGTGGCCCCAATATGGTTAAAGCAGGAAATTACTGCTTATTTTATCATGATGACAAGATGTGGAAACTGAGTGGAAGGAAACTACCTGGCTATTTTAAGTCTCACACAATTCTGCACAGTCCAGCTCTCATAAAAAACCCCAATGAAACATTTAAGTTAAGATGTACAGGTACAGGTAGCAATATAATATAGCTAAACATAACATCATTGATTCCTGCAATGTACGTCTTACCAGGGACTCCCAAAGGCACACACTGCTGGATTCATTTTTACCCCCGCCACGGAGTTTATGTTTTCGGGCACGTTGGTTTTTCTGTCTGTCTGACTGTTTGTCTTTCAGCAGAATAACTCAAAAAGTTATGAACGGATTTTGATGAAACTTAGTGGAGTTGTAGGTACTGGAAAAGGGAACATGTGATTAAATTTTGGTGGTGATCCGGATCACAATCCTTCTAAATCTAAAAAAGGGTACATTTTGACATTCCAGTTTCTAACTCCACAAAAACAAGGCAGAAAGACTTGAAAAAAATAGAGTTTAACATAGTCAAATGTTCTATCAAGCAGCTTCATTGGCAGAGGTCTGCACTCTCTGAGTGCATTTCTAGTTCAGTTTGATCATTAGGCTTCAGCTTCATTTATGCTCAGAGCGGAGCACCACAGTGCAGCTACAGCCACAACTCAACCAGTCTGGCAACCAGTGTTGCCAGATTGAGCGGTTTCCCACCGAATTGGGCTTCTTAGGGGTTTCTTTTGTCAATAGAATTTAGTTCAAACTCGGTGGGACTTAGTGCGTCCAGGCAGTTTATGAGCATTTTTCAGCTAGAAATTATCATATCTGGCAACGCTGTCTGCAATTGGTGCAAGGAGGCCTGGCCATATAAAGTTGCTGTTGGGGTCTGGCAGGGCATTTTACGAGGGGTGTGAACGGTAACAGTAACAGCTTGGCTTTTTTTTTTTTTTTTTTTACTGTACTCACACACCATGATTGATATTGACAGGAACAAAAATGAATTACGTCCAATAAAAATACCAGACAGCCTTGTGTATTACAACAGCTATCAGTCAGCTGGGGAGTTAGCCTACTCTGAATGGGACTATATATTTTAGTGCTAACGTTAACGTTGTTGGTTTAACGTTGTTGGTTTATACAGGTATACACTACACATGGCTGATTAGATTCACTGATACTGAAAACATGATACAAGACAGTACAGAATCCTGTTTTTGGTTTTTAATATTTTATAGGCCCTACTATATTACATTACATTACATTATATTGCATTTGGCAGACGCTTTATAACCAAAGCGACTTTCAAAAAGAGGACATAATCAAGTCAACATTACAAGCAAATACAAAGAGCACAGGAAATATACAGAACAAGTGCAGTTGCAAAGAGGGGTTAGGTTTTTAGATGCGTCCCAGCATCTCTATAAGAGGGTCTGCCTGTCCGTCCGTCCGTCCGTCTGAAACGCATTCCTTGAAACGCATTCCTTCAATTGTTCCTTCCTGTGGCCACAAGGCGGCAGAGTTGGCATTTTGGACCGGAGCGAATGCGTGTGTAGTGGAGCGCTGCTCCTTTAAAGCCGGGCATACACTGTGAGATATTTTCACTCGTGGGTCTTAAGCTTCTGCTCACACTGCACGATGGAATTTCACTGTTTAAAATTTCACAACTCACGACTCACGTCCTCACACTACACGAGCCGACAGTCGGATGCGAGCGAAATGCTTCCACCGCACGACGAGACAGGCATGTTTCCCTAGTCTGCAGAGGAGGGAACATGCGCACCTGAAGTGGAGATGAGGTCGCGCTCAACAGCGAATCGCACGGCCCCATTAATTTGTGCATGTGAAGTGTCAAATCGGGTCGTAGCACTGCTTTAACTGTGCAATTTACGCACGAGCCACGACCAGAATTTCAAACCGTTTTGATTTTCTTGCGACCCTGCGATTGCACGATCGTGAGGCGAAATCGCTTGTCGTTACCCCATGTACACTGCACGATGCAAGACTCTCGATTGACCTGCGATTGAGCAAGAAATCGGCCCGACTCTCAAAAAGTCGTGCGAGTGCCAAATCGGGGCAAAATCGGGGCAAAAGTCGCACAGTGTAAGCCCAGCTTTAGGGAAAGTCTGACGCTGCAGCACACGTCACCACGCCGCTCGTAGAGGCTTATGGGAAGTCTCTTCATAAACACTGCCAGTGGCTAGTATTCGGTAAGCCTGCAAAGTCCCCCTTTGCGCGTTTCATCGCCACCGGCGAATGCTGTGGTTGCTTCTCCCCTCGCCGTCGAGAGGAGTGCGGTGTCCAGTTCAGATCTAGGAGATGTGGACCATTTCTTGTCCTCGTTGTGATTCCAACTTGGCGTCTCTTACTTGGTTAGAGTGATCTCTTGCTTCTCCACTGGCAAGGACTTCGGTGGACAATACCAACGGTTACCTTGCGCTTTTCCCGTCTCCTGCACGCCGCGTGTGGTCGCTACCGGCGCCTCGGCCGTGCACCTCCGTATTGGCACTCCGACTGTGAGAATTGCGCATCGGTGCACCCTCATCTCCGGGTTGTATTTCTTGTGGCCGTGGTCAGACACACCACGCGTTTAGGTGCACGAGCAGCGACTTTTAGCCCCGGCTGTGTGGTGCCTCTGGAAGCCGGGAACCCGTATCTCGGCTGCTGCTCCGAACTGAAACTGTGTGTGTGTACTCCGGCGTGTGTGTGTGTGTGCTGGAGTGTGTGGTCAAATTACGGTGCGAGTGTGAATGATTGCGTAGAACGAATGGGAGTGTGGTACATTCACTAGTCCCTGGGCCACGAAGCTCATAGCGGTGTTTAAATTTGTTTTCCTTTTTCTTAGTTTGTGTTTGCCGTGTTATTTTCTAACCCCGTGTGCCTATTTTTGATTTAACCCTTTTTGTTTATGGTTTGCAGTGTTTTTGTTTTCTTTACTTTTTGGGTTTGCTGTGAATTATTTATTTTCTTTCCTTTATTATTAACCCTTTGAGTTTGTACCTACCTGTGATGCCTAAGGTAAGCCCCAGAGACTAAAGTGTTGGTGTCTGTGCAATCCATTGGAGCCATTTCGGCTACCCCTCGTGACTACACTGTTTGTGGATCTGTGTGTGTTGTGGCAGAACACCCACCACACTGGTTGTGAACAAGAAAGCAGTGGGTAAACTGTTTGTGGATATGTGTATATCGTGGCAGAACACCCACCCCTGTTATTTATTGTGAACAAATGAGGAAACATTTATTTTTATACAAAGAGTGACAACATATTTTTATAATGAAAATAATAATAAAGATTTGAATTATTAATTGTCACCACTGTCTCTGTCTCCATTGTGCACGAACCTGTGTTTGCCTGGTAATCTATTGTGCGGGTACATTGTGTGTTGGTCCGGGGTATCTGTAACTACCCCTAATTCATTTCCTCCGGGGGCTCCACCCCCGGGGGTGGCGTAGTCGAACTACTTCCTGTAACGGTCTCGCCCACTACACGTGCAAGCCAAAACGGCCACAAGGCGGCAGAGTAGGCATTTTGGACCGGAGCGAATGCGTGCAAGCCAAAACGTAGGCCATATGATATGTTACCAAACCGGCAAGACTGATTGCATTGTGAGATAACTGAGGGGGCCATTCAATTTTTGGCATTGTTTTGCGTTTGGACAATGGGAGGCAACTTTATTTTGGTTCGTCAGAGACTCGCGGAAATGACGATTTAGAAGTCGGCAGGCAGTATTTCACACAGATATTTGTGCTCGGATAGAGGGGCGTTTGCATTGCATAACGCTCCACGACATGGAACCGTAATTAGTTGACAGGCGACCCGCAGCGCATACAGCTCTTCCTCTAAACGGGGACCTGTAACATTTGGTTAGCTTTTCTCCTTTCATAACATTCACATTTTCCTTTCTGCTTGGATCGAGGGCGTTTGCATTGCATAACGCTCCACGACATGGAACTGTAATTAGTTGACAGCCCGCAGCGCCTCTAAACGTGGAGTTTTTTTTTCTTTCATAACATTTCACATTTCCTCCGCTTTTGTCCAGTCCACAAAATCTGGTTCAGGCGTCTGTGTGTAGCCTACGAAAAAGGGAGGCTGCCTTTCAATATTCCCAGCGAGTTTACTTCTGCCTTTTCAGTGAGTAGCCTAGTCAGTGTGCGCTGCGCTCTGAAACATGGTGCTAGACAGCTGGGCCCACAGACATCATATAGGAAGACTAGATGCGCCATCCGCGTTCCCGTCATGCAAGTCGAACGTCCGCGCATGGCGGCCATGTTAGAGCAGCCTGTTGGCTCAACCAGTTGCACTGAGTTTTTGGTGATCCATACTCTTCAGATGGCCATAACTCCCTCAAATTTACGAGTATTTTCGAAAGGCTTGCTTTGTTATACAGTATAAAAAATTCCGAACGTAAGTATTATGTTGATACTGCATAGTGATTAATATTCACGTTATATTCTATTATATTACATTACATTATAATGTACGTGGGCCTACAATCGTGTATAATATGGTTTAGTATGCTTATTCAAGTAATTAAATACAGTGCCCTCCATAATTATTGGCACCCCTGGGTGAGATGTGTTAAAAGCCTTAAAATAAATTCAGTGTTTATTGCAGAAGAATACTGTCACACTGAAATTTTTAGGAAAATGTAGCCTTCAACTCAAATGAATTGTAGGAAAATAAAAAAAATCCCTGACTAAAAAATAATTATTTTTCATTAAATCACCTGTTCCACAATTATTGGCACCCTTAACAATTCCCAGGAAATAAATATAATTGAAGCATTTCTGTCATTTCTACAGTAGTTTACAAAGTTTACCAGAGTATGTAGGAACATTTAATTAGTAATTCATCACTTCCTGTTTGCCTGGGGTATAAATATGACGTGACACCGAGGCCATTTCTCTTATCCACTCTTAAACATGGGAAAGACAAAGGAACACAGCATACAAGTGAGGCAGATGTGCGTCGACCTTCACAGGTCAGGCAGAGGCTACAAGAAGATTGCCACTCAACTGCAGCTGCCCATATCTACTGTGAGAGGAATAATTAAGAAGTTCAAAACAACTGGAACAGTGGTAAACAAGCCTGGACGAGGACCCAAGTTTATTTTGCCACCACGCACAGTGAGGAGGATGGTAAGAGAAATCAAAATATCTCCAAAGCTCACTGTTACAGAATTACAACAAATGGTAGCATCCTGGGGTCACAAAGTCTCCAAATCAACCATCAGGCGCTGTCTACACGCCAACAAGCTGTTTGGGAGGCATGCACGGAGAAAACCTTTCCTCACCCACAATCATAAACGCAAACGTCTGGAGTTCGCCCAGCGGTATTGGGGCTTTAACTGGGACCGTGTGCTTTGGTCAGATGAGACCAAGATTGAGCTTTTTGGCAACAAACACTCTAAATGGGTCTGGCGTGCCACGAAAGATGCGCATGCTGAAAAGCACCTCATACCCACTGTGAAGTATGGGGGTGGGTCAGTGATGCTGTGGGGCTGTTTCGCTTCCAAAGGCCATGGGAAGCTTGTTAGGGTGCACGGCATCATGAATGCTTTGAAATACCAGGACATTTTAAATCAAAATCTGTTGCCCTCTGCCAAAAAGCTGAAGATGGGTCGTCACTGGGTCTTTCAGCAAGACAATGACCCTAAACATATGGCCAAATCTACACAGAAATGGTTAACCAGACACAAAATCAAGCTCCTCCCATGGCCATCTCAGTCCCCAGACCTCAACCCCATTGAAAACCTGTGGGGTGAGCTGAAGAGGAGAGTACAGAGGAGAGGACCCAGGTCTCTGGATGATTTAGAGAGATTCTGCAAAGAGGAATGGCTGAAGATCCCTCTTTCTGTCTTTTCCCATCTTGTGAAACATTATAGGAGAAGATTAGGTGCTGTTTTGTTGGCAAAAGGGGGTTGTACAAAATATTAACAACAGGGGTGCTAATAATTGTGACACACATTATTTGATGTCAAATAATTATTTCTTTATGTGGGATTTTTTCCCCACTGAATAAATGCACTTGTATTGAAGGTTGGTTTTTTCTCTTTTTTTCCATTAAGGTCCCATATTATTTAGAGAAAAATAATAATAATTGGAAGCTAAAAAACACATCTCAACCAGGGGTGCCAATAATAATGGAGGGCACTGTAGATCCCATAAACAAATGCATTTATTATTCTTTTATATTTTGAGTAAAATAACAATTAAACGGTCCCATGTGTGCTACATTCTGCTTTGGGCTCGACAGCTCCACCTTGTGTTCAAAATGAGTCATGACGCTTAGAATGAAATTGTTGCGATGTAATCTCTCTTCCAGTACCTCACCTGTCGCCTTTAATTTGATGCAAATGCGATTAATATATGCCTTCCATCAACGTAATGCACAACAACGTTTAAAATGTGTATTTGCTATTGGTCCATCTCTATTTTTGGACAAATAAATAAGTGGGAAGCATATTACTCTCCTGTGCGTTTTACCTCAGTCTGCACTTAAGTTTTAAGGAGCCGTACTATTTATATACACGTGTCAATATTTCAGGGAAATAACAGCATACATATTTCAGCATCTCAACGTCAGAATTCCTCAGTTAACTTCAGGTGTAACGGAGGCTCTGTGGAGAGTTTAGGCTGCGCTAATATGGCCGACCTGTGCGGACGAGCTTGAAATACGCGATGACGTATCTAGTCTTCCTATATGATGTCTGTGGCTGGGCCATTTGACATACGGTGTGTTACTCGTAGGCTACAAAGGGAGGTTCTTTCGTTGGCGGGCTACCCCACAGGTGCTTTCCGTTGCGCTCAGAGAGAGCACGGGAGAGAACGCGTCTTTCGTAATTGCTTTGCAGTCGTGTGAATTTGGTTAACTCTGGCACGGAAGCTCCCTGCTTTGTGCCTTGACGGTGAAGCTGATATTGAAAAATAAGCGCATATCACCTAAAGGGTGAACCCATAAGCGCATGATTGACCCAAATGGTTTTATTTATTTATTATTTGTCGATGTTTACATTCTTTCCCACATGCACATGATGCTGAAATGGCGTGATACTAAAGGTTGATACTAATAAATGTCTAGTAATTTGTAATGTAGCCTACTTGATCTATGTGACATTTGAAATCATATGGTTCTTTTCCAAATCCAAGAATGATAAGCTTATTATAGCCTAAACTGCAAAAAATAAAGCCATGTCTCGCCATTTTGTTGCCTGCCATATTATTTGCAGTTTCCATGGGCAATATGACCAATAAACAAAAAGTACATCCTGGGGTGCGTTGACAGGTTAGGAGGATGCCAGGGGGGGGGCGTTTGGGGGGAAAAATGGCATAGTTGGAACTGGCATAGAGGGACGCATCTGTTGTCCGCCTGTCGGCCTTGTTTTATATAAAGAGTAAATAAAGAGTAAATAACGAGTACACACATAACACACACATAACACACACACACACACACACACACACACACACAAACTAAACTACACATCATGTCAAGAGTCTGCCCTGGGGCTACGCCAGCTCAAGCATTGGTCTAGTAGATACTCTCAAAAGAGGAAGGTCTTTAGTTGTTTCTTGAAGGCTGCAATAGATGTGCTTAGTCTGCCTCTGGGAGACCGTTCCACCACTTGGGTACAACAACGGAGAACAATCTTGACTGGGAGTACCTAGAGCGACTGGATGGCAGAGCCAGACGGCTTGTGTGCTGGATGAGCGCAGTTCTCTTCCAGTAACATAAGGCGTTAGTAGGTCCTTCAGATAAGCTGGGGCCGTTCCTGTGATGGTTTTGTAGGCAAGGGTCAATGCCTTGTGCTTGATCCGGGCGGCGATCGGTAACCAGTGCAATCAATAAATAGAGGAGTAACATGGGTCCTGTTGCGTTGATTGAATATCAACCGTGCCGCCGCATACACATGTTACTATATATTATAGGCCTATCTTTACACAGACATTTCACTAACATGTTCTTTGAAGGGATCTATAAGGTCATCCGCACATCGATTCTGACAGCACTACAGAGCACTTACGCTTCCGAGACAATTCCGACACCCGAACACAATTTCACCATAGCAGGGTAGTCAGTGGTTCCGACAAAAAAGAACTCGTCCCTAACCGGCAGCTGACGTCCGCGGCAGCAGTCCACCGCACTTTGTCGGAGCCGATGTGCGGAGGTCCTAAGGTGTAACCATAAGAATGACATGACCAAAGAAACTCGACACAGAAGAACAATCTCTCGGGGGGGAAATACATTGGCCACGGTGTAGTACGGGGGCGTTGCCTGAGGACACGAGTGGATGGAAAATTAACTCCCTTGCGCATGGTCATTGGTCAGTAGGTGCAATGGATACAATTTCCGTACTCCGCAAAATCCGGAAACTCCGCGAAAATGTGCCGAAAGAGGATATCTGCAGCTGCAGCCAAATTAACTGCAGCTGTTGGTCAGCAGGAATTGCTGGGGGTAATTAAGGACAGCTGACAAACATTCATGCTGTCCTATGACCTGTTCCACACTCCGACCCTCGCGGAAGTGGCACTAGCCCCGTACGACTTTGTTGCTGTCGACCAACGTTGACGGAAGCACGTGAGCGAGAACTTGTTGTCACGATGTGGGTGTTATTAAATACAGCGCATTTGCAGTCGGCCACAAATATGAACGAGACGATGAGCTCGCACCGGTTTGCTCTACTAACACACCACGTGTGAGGAGTGGGGGGACAGGCAGTGAGGAGGAGCTGAAGTGGGGACCTGCGCAAACTTGTGTAGAGGTGTGAGACAATACCCATATACACACGTGAGTGAGTTGTTGACCAACCAGTTCATGGGCGCGTGACCTCGGAGGCAGTCCGCCGACGAGCGTTGAAGGGGATAAGCAACTGCAGAGGTTGCAAGATCTGACTGCAGCCGCATTCATCCCGCGATAGTTTTACAGCATGTGACATGTCACCTCGTCAACGCAACGTCGACGAAATTTCGAAGTTTGACAGGAAATCTAACCAGAGGTGGAACGTAACTAAGTATTTTTACTTCGTTACTGTACTTAAGTAGTTTTTTCTGGAATTTGTACTTACTTGAGTAAAAATAAAAATGCAGACTTTTACTTTTACTCAATTACATTTTTTGACAATTACTTGTACTTTCTACTCCTTACATTTCTAGGAGAAGACTTTGTTACTAGTTACATTTATCCTAGGTTTTCCTGTTGTGTTTCGTGGATATTTCAGTAGCCTCAGCTGCGGGCAGGGAGGCGGGACCAAGCCCCTCTTCCAAATTGACACCCAGACAGAAAATATACTTTTAAAAACATTAACAGGACTCCATAGTCATGTTCAAATAGAACCGAAAACCGTTGCAGACACTTTTTCCTATTGGATCAAGTAGGTAGACATGGAGAAAGACAGCCATTGCGTGAGTAGGCCTACTTGTACTTTTGTACTGAAAAGTACATTTAAAAGTTAGTACTTAGGACTTTTACTTAAGTACGTTTTTGGGAAACAACTTTTACTTTCACTTGAGTAATTTTTTCGCAGGGTACTTCTACTTTTACTTAAGTACACAACTTCAGTACTTCTTCCACCTCTGAATCTAACCGTCATGCAGCATTTTCATCCAGGATGCATTGCTGTCTGCATACGCATGTCTGCGTTGATGTCATGTCGAATGTACTTATTGCATGCTTCCCTGATGCTTCCAATGGGGCACCTAAGTCACGCCCTTCTACAAACCCCAACTCCGATGAAGTTGGGACGTTTGGTAAACAGTGAGTAAAATCAAAATGCTATCATTTTCAAAACATTCAATCTATTCATTAGATGGAGAATAGTGAAAAGACAACATATTAAGTGTTAAAACCGAGAAAAAATATTGTTTAGGGGGACATATGTACTCATTTCTAATTTGATAAATCCAACACGTCTCAAAAGAGTTGGGACGGGGATTAGTGAAATTTAGTAAACATCCAAATTAGATAAAACAACAAAGAAGAACATTTCAAAATGAATTGTACTGACGGACAATATAGGTGTCCAGGTATAAGATCATCACAGAGAGGCTGAGTCACTCAGAATTAAAGATGCAAAGGGAATAATTACCATAGTTATTACATACATTTTTGAATTCCCTTTGATTTACCACGATTGAGTGCATATAAGACATATTTTTGTTAATAAAATCATTGTATAGGTTCATGACATCATGAAATATATATTGGCTGTAGTCTCACTCTAATTCTTGGAGTGCTAGAGCTATTGAAAATTGACCATATTAAGAATGCTTAATGCATGAAAATGACACAGGGGTTTAACATTCTCCTAAGCACCTGAGCTCACTTGAAATAGACCCAGAATACATGGGAAACTGTCCTTTGCTTACAGAAGTCAGCAGAAGTTGTAGAAGTCCATTCTTTTTGACAATAATAGAGCATTGCACATCCTGTGCTACAGTGAAAATGGACCATCCAACTTGTGTTAGTGCTAGCTTCAAAAGTCAGCCTCCATGATGGCATGCGGATGCAGTAGTGCATTGGTTAAGATGTTCTCACTCATCTGTAGAGTTAAATACAGTGCTGAATGGTATAAATGGGTTTTAAACAGCATGAAAAGCCACTCATGCATTATATTTTGAAGGGAGATCTTCGATTACTGCCACATATTAAGGTCAAATTGCATTCTCTACTATGTTTTAAACAGTTTGGCTCCATCATAAGGACCAGCATGTGATAAAATGGTGGGTTTTTGGTCAAGACCTGTCACACTGTAAGCACTACAGAAAGGAAAACATTGCAAAACATGACAAGGAATACACCCACCATTTAAGCTGGTGAAATCATGTCCAAGATAGGAATTAACACTGTTTTTTATATAAAATCATCTCATCGGTTAATGTATTTAACTGTTAAGTGTTGTCTTTTGTTTTGTTTTTAGTCTTCCTCGACATTTGCTGCCATTTATTGTCCCCGTCCCAACTCTTTTGAGACGTGTTGGATTTCTCAAATTAGAAATGAGTACATATGTCCCCCAAAACAATATTTTTTTCTCGGTTTTAACACTTAATATGTTGTCTTTTCACTATTCTCCATCTAATGAATAGATCGAGTGTTTTGAAAATGATAGCATTTTGATTTTATTCACTGTTTACCAAACGTCCCAACTTCATCGGAGTTGGGGTTAGTACTTCCGATCTGTGGGGCTGGAGCTCTCAAAATTTTGAATGCGAGTTAATGGAGCGAGTCAAGCTAAATCCTCATCCCGTTTGGCATGTGCTCCGGATTTCACATAGTGAATTTGAAAGGTTTGGATTTGCGTCGTAAGACCACTCATTTTCAACACGCAAGAAACGTTATTTTAGCTTTTGTGCAAAACTGTTAGAGACTACACGTGCGCCTCGCATATCTGACGTGAACCGAGGCACAGCCAACCCTACCGCTGCACCGTGGCTTAAGTGGCTGCACGTCGGACATGCGACGTCTGTTGTGTAGTCCAAATAATTACATATTTTTGCGCACACACAACTCAAAAATCGCTTGCCAAGTGAAGTCAACAAGCACACCATTGGTTGTTATTAATTCTAAGGCACAGCATATGTGTGATCGACGGGGAAATGCGAGGTGGGTCGGAAAATAGCTTTGATCAGTCCATTACAGCCCAGTCAAAAGTGTTTGCGTTCCCAGCCCCACAAGCCGCCCGGAAGGGGTGGAGACTTAGGTGCCCCATACTGACCGTAGAAGAAGATTAACATTTTCGTACTATGCTGTTATGACGTCAGTAAGGGCCAAAACATACCAAGGCGGAACGGAACGGTCGCAGGACGGACGCGGTCTTTCTGCTTAGTTTTGGCCGGCGTGCTTTTCTCTGCCTTGCACACTGACAGCGTCGGCGTGCGCGGCCAGTCCTATTCAAAACCCTAGCCACAGCCAAAGCTAGCATGCTACTTTGCCATTCATTTGAATGAGACACCGCCGGTCGCCGGCGTGAAAAATACGCTCGAGTTCTATTTTCCAAATGCAGCGCGGCGCGGAGCCGGCTCCCGCGCCGCTGACGCCCGACTACCGCCTGTTGGTGTGTAAGGACAGATAGGTTTCAATGTATTTTCACCGACGCCGGTAAAAAACGCGGCCGTTCCGCGACGCTTTACCGCCTTGGTGTGTCAGACCCCTAAGCCCTCCTTTCTCTACTCTCTTTGGACATGACTCAGGTCAGGATATTGACACCCATCTTGACATTCATGACACCCAACGTGACAAAAACCAAATGACACATTATGACATCAGTATTGTGTATCATGTCATGCTAGGCTGGTTACACAACACCCTTAGACCCCTCCAAATAAAGTGTCACCGAATTTTCTTTAAAGATCGCCTCTCAACGTAATTTAATTAATATTGCCGTGTTCCCAATTGTTATTGAATGTGTTACGCGTTGGTCCTGTTTTAAAAAACGTTCTGGTTGCTTTGTTTCAAGACGTTTTTGCAAGCTGGCAAGGTGGCTTGTGGAGAAACGAGAGAGTGTTCCGTGTTTCTCGTGGAAATGCGTCTCTGATTGGCTCACTCCTCCTGCTCTCAAAGAAACGCGTCTCTGATTGGCTCAGTCCTCCAGTCCTTGGAGTGAATGTAATGGGAAACAGAGTCGCCACTTCTCCGGGTGGTACTGCACTATAGGGGCGCCAACGGAGGCGTGCAGGCTCCATTCAGGGCTGTGCTCTTTCGACAGTGACCCCTAGGCGAGCTGCAGGCACGGAGCAACAGGAGTGAGCAGGCTTTATGTATGAGGCTTTGTGCTGTGTGTGTACCTGAGAGTAGCAACCAGCTGATAGCTAAGCTAAGCTATGTTTCGGGCCACCAGACGTTGCTTGCTTTGAAAACAAGCAGAAAAAAAATACTCGACATGTTTTTAGATAAATGGGTCGATATAAACCTTTGTGGGCAACGCCTTCTTTCGACGTGACGAAACACAGAAAGGCTTTCGTGATTCGCTCGTTTCTCTGCATTATTGATGTAAATTGGGAAACACCGGGAAACACAGCCAGGAGAGTTGACGCACCGCTATGAGAGCCTTGCAAGTGAGTTTAACTTGGGGTGACCGTCCGATCTTCGAAAGGAGTGAGTAAAACTGAGTTTTATCGGAAGTTGGCCTTTAACCTCCTGCAAAAGGACAACTCATCCTTGGACATGCATATTTTAGTGTCAGGATTATGTTGACTGCATGCAGGTGAAATACATAATTGTGGTGTTCACTTACTGTATATAACATTCTACATTTTTCAAACCATTTTCTTAAGGACAGCTTCTGTGGTTATCCTTGGAAATTAATAATCACGACAATGGCTATTTTTGTCATATTCCCATACAGTAGTCACAGCAGATTGCATCACGGTATAATTTAAAAGAGGATACAGAATCATGAAAGTAAGGAAGCCCAAATCCCCCCTTATAACCTTCACAAAGAGCCCACCCCCCGTAACAAACAAAGTGTGCTTTGTAAATGCATATTTACTGCTGGGACTACCGCTTTTCATAGTTTCCAATATGTGCACTACACTTGACGGATTGCATCCAGTTGTAACTTAAAACAACAAATAAGGACCATGTTGTCACTTTTCTCAACACAAAGAATTGTCTCTTATATTAAACTTTCCATAAAAGAAAACAAAATCTGGGTTGTTTTGATGTGGAAACGCTGATTGAAAGTTTTCAACACTGTCTGAATCTGATCCAACGGCTAAATCAGATGTAATGATAAGGTACCCTCTGAGCGTGAACTCCTGACACAGCCAAGTGTTCTCCCTCTGAGGGGGGTGTGGGGTCAATACGTCCTTGTCAACAGGCCCCAAAATGTGACGGTAAATTGAATTGTCAGTGATTTTTAGCCTGTTATCAGCAACCAATGCACTGGCTTGGCATTCCGGAGCCATCCCGAGTCGGCCATCACATTTGACATCCATCGATTGCCTTGTCAAAGCGTATAATATGTGCCCTTTGCAGCTGGGCATAAATATTTCACATCTGTTGTCATGGTTTGACTTTGAGGAGCCACAGATGAAAAGCGTTTGAAGCTCAAGTCAACTTACTCATTTAACTTTACAAGTCTGAGGTGAAAGGGCTCTCGCTTTGATCTGTGATCTCCCCTCAATTGAGTTAATGTCTGAAACAAGACATTGGCTTTGATTTTTTTTTTTTGCAGGATTCATTAGGAACCTCTTTTTTCAATATTAAGAAAAGCAATTCAAATATGCGATGAGATAGAAATAATTCAGTGAAACAACACAATAACTCAAAATGTTCAAAAACACATTTTGCTGCCCGCAAAATAAAGATGTTTGTTTTTCTTTTGCTTTGATCATCTTTGAAGAATGCATCACAGTAAGGCAGGTGTGGATTTCTGAACACTCCAATCCACCGAGATCTCTTTATCTTCCAAGATATGTGATTCGTTCATGCACACAGTAAATGTTCTGATTTGTATACATGGGCATTATTCAGTGCAAGATGAGCACTCGATTTTTAAATGCATCCCTGGACATAGTGGCAGAGGATTCGAAAGGATTTGGCCTATGGGCCTTTTTCATGATTCAATGTATTCAAAGTTGGTATAGCGTGCATGCGGTGGCATTGACACATACCTGCACACCTCTGTTTGATACCAGAAACTGTAGTCTTATATAAACCGCATTTTCTTTGCTTCAAAACAGAAGTTTCTTGTCATCAAGATGAAAAAGGCTAGTGAGAAGATAAATATTCTAAGATCAAAAGTATTATGCCTTGTCAGTAAGTAATTCGGCTGTATTGCAAGACTAATACGAATCTGAAATCTGAACTGAATTATAATTTAACTTTGTGAACAATTCAGCAACATGGCATGTTTTTGGAGAGTCGTGGTACAGTAGGCCTACATTCTTAAATTAGTTTTCAGCAATAAAAATGCACCTTTGTACAATTTGCACTAAATTGTGCACTTCATCCCTCCTATAGCTAACATAATATCCATGGTATTACAGTCTTGTATTTGGTCTCATAGTTTACAACAGCATCACTTTGTAGTTTGTTTAATAAAATACAGTAAGTCTGTAGAAGCTACTTCAGCAAAACCTGAACATATGCCTTCATCTGAAAATAATGAGCTACTGTTTCTGTTCCTTTTAAACATACTCACTTCCTGGAATAAGGCAACATTTGGATTCATCAGGAGCTCATTCACACACACACACACACACACACACACACACACACACACACACACACACACACACACACACACACACACACACACACACACACACACACACACACACACCCTCAATTAATGGGGAGCATTTCTGTTTAGCCTGTCTCATCCTGCTCTTGGCCTCTCTGCACTTGAGACTCGAGACTCATTACTGTGTGCGTCGGCAAGTGCTCAGTATATCTGTGTGTGTGTGTGTGTGTACGTGTGCACGCGTTTGCATGTATCGCTGCTTTCTTTATTCCATCATCCTTCTTGTCAATCTGAGTTAATGAAGATTCCATGTGTGTGTGTGTGTGTGTGTGTGTGCGTGCGTGCGTGCGCACGACTGTATGTGTGTGTATGTGTCTGTACAGGTATGTGTGTGTACATACGTGTGTGTTCATCAGTCTTTCAGTCAGTCAGTCAGTCAGTCATCAAGCGCACCCACACCTTTTCCTTCCTCTGCACTGCCCAATATCTGAGTCACCTATATATACTGGATACACAAGCAATATGGGAATGATTAGTCATTCATCAGCACTGACCTGTGCAATATTATGCATCTTTGTATATTTATGTGAGGTTATGCTTGTTTAGTCCATTAGTATGTGGGTGGATGTGCATGGTGTGCATGTGTACAGTTCAGTGTGTATGTGTGTGTGGGGGGGTGTTTACATTTCCATATGTGTCTGTGCCTATATGTCCCAGATTTTGTTTTCATTATTTTGTGTTTATTGAATGTGCATAATGCATGTGTGCATCTGGATATGTTGTGAGTGAGTGTGTGTACAGTATCCGCAGGGTAACAGACTTATGGGTGATGTGAGTGTTATTTTTTGGTTTGGCACTCATAATACTGGCACATCCCTCCATGACTGGCTGGTGGAGCCGGCGTTGATGGTTGGTTGGTGGCGGAGGATAGAAAGAGGATAGATGGGCATGATGTGTGTGTGAGAGAGAGAGAGAGAGAGAGAGAGAGAGAGAGAGAGAGAGAGAGAGAGAGAGAGAGAGAGAGCATGTCTCATAGTCTGTGTTTTTTTTTGCCTGACAACAAGGTTTCCATGGGTGATGTGACTGCTTCGTGTAGGCACCCACAACATAGCATCTCTAAGGACTGGCTTATGCTGTGTGACTTAAAGTATGTTCACATCCGTGTGCAAACAAGTACACATACTTGCTGATGAGCAATCAAATTATTTTGCACTATACTGGAGGTGTCAACTAGGTGGAGATATTTTCCACCTTCGTTTGACCTTACCTCAACCTCAACATGGATATTAGGAACATTGTTTTTGTCAACATTGGTCTGTGCGCACCTGTCTACATACCTTGTGCTCAGGTGTGTTACTGCATGCAAAATCGACATAAAATACGCATGTCAAACATACATGTACTAAATGTTGGCCTAATTTCCCCCCGGGGATCAATAAAGTTACTCTGCTACTCTACTATGTGCATGCGTATCCTGCACCAAGCATATCCAGCGCCTCAAATGGCCTGGTGCTGACTGGTGGCAGAGAGAGGAGCATGACAAGAGGGAGATGTAACGGCCCATTTGGTTTGTACTGTAGTTGTTTTTTTATGCCACAGGCTGCCATGGGAGTTGCAACTGGTTTCTTCTCACGGCATCTTTGAAATGATGTGGTGCAGTCATTGGCGTGTATTGTAACGTCAATGTATTCTAACGTCAATGGGTGCAGTCTGTGTTTGTACTCAGTGGCAGAAACAGGAGTATGCGACAAGGGAGAATTAGTGGCTCATTTGGTCGTGTAGTTAGTGCTTTTGTGTCACTGTCTGCCATGGAAGATGCAACTGCTTTCTTCTTGCACCCATAACGCAGCATCTTTCAGATCGCCTGGTGCAGCTGTATTTTGTAGTTGGTGGCAGGGACAAAAGCATGAGGCAAAGGAGTCATAATGGGAGAGGGCAGGTTTCATTTGCACTAGTACTTAGTAGTTAGAAGTTAGCTTTTTTGTGTCACAGATTTCCATAGTAGATGCTTTCTGCACAACAGAATCCTTGAGACAGTTTCTTGCAGCCCTATGTTTGTAGTTGATGACAGGGATAGGAGTATGAGGTAAAGGACAGATAGTGGCTCATTTGGACATGGACTTAGGGTTTACATATATAAGGCCTACCGTACTGTACCTCTAACCCTCTTTCGCCTCTATAACTCTTGTCTTGCCTCATATTCTTGTCCCTGCCACTGACTACAAACAAAGGATGTTACCAAGCGGTCTCAACAAGGACAAAATCTTTCAGATGGCTTGGTGCAGCTCTATGTTTGTAGTTTGGTGGCAGGGAAAAGGAGTATGAGGCAAGAGAGGGGTTGAAGTAGAGGCAGAGGTGAGGCAAGGTCTGTTTGGTCTTGTACCGTAGGTGGAATTTTGGCAGCGTGTCCCCCTCACTTAGACTGTTGACTTTGGTAGAGCCGCGAGCAATCAGGCGGGGGAAGACAAGGTTGAAAGGCGGGCCAGGTCGATTTGGCGACACCACAAAACAAGAAAGGACTCCTTTTGTGTGCCGGGCTGTTTAGCTTTCACATGCCTTCCGCAGGCGTGGTCCGGACCGGCGCTAGTTGGGTTTAGGCAGAAAAGAGATTGTTTGCTCTGACTTAGCACATTTTTTCCGTGTTTCACAAAGTAGAGAGAAATGATGAAAGAAAGAGAGGAGAAAGAAAAGAGTTGTACAAGAAATTAGGTGTGATGGAGGGAAGGAGTGTTGCATGGCATGTGGTGTGCTTTCAGAAAACGTGACGTACAAAGAGGGAGTAGTTTTCATTAATGACATTTTTGGAGGCTTATTTTTTAACTGCTAAGATGAATTATGTTGCATTTAATGGTGTATCAATGGTTTCCAGTTGGATAAAGACATGGGGAGGGAGAACACAAGGGATGAGAAGAGGGACGAGAGTGTTTATTATGACGTGACATTTTTCCATTTTTCACACAGGAAAAAAAGAACAGAGAGAAAAGCAGGAGAAGAAGTAGGAAATTGTGCAATGGAGAGAAATGCTGTATGTGCGTGCGTGCGTGCGTGCGTGTGTGTGTGCGTGCGTGCGTGCGTGCGTGCGTGCGTGTGTGTGAGAGCGTGTGTGTGTGTGTGTCCATGTGTCATGTGTGCACGTTCTTACGTGTGTGTGTGTGTGTGAGAGAGAGAGAGAGAGAGAGAGAGAGAGAGAGAGAGAGAGAATGACATCTGAAAACAGCAAACGGAATGTGGTATGTTTTTAGAAGACGTTATGGGGAATGAGGGAATGGATTGCGCTGATGACATTTTGGAGTGCCTACATGAGTTATGTTGTTTCGTATTTGATGGTGTATCAATGGTTTCCAGTTGGATAAAGACTCAGAAAGAAAAAAAAAGACAGGGATGATATTGTTTATTATTATATGACACATTGATGTTTCACAGAGAGGAAAGACATTAACCAAGAGGAAGAAAAGAATGAAAAAGCAGTGTATGTGTAATGCGTGTGTGAGAGAAGGAAAAATGAGAATTTCAATTTTGAGCACCAAACATGGAATGTGGTTTGTTTTTTTTAAGAAGACGCGATGGAAGTGAGGGAATAGCTTGGATTAATGGAGTTTATGGGAGGCTTATTTTAATCTATGATGGATGGCGTTGTTTGTGTTTGATGGTGTAGTTCCGAATTGGAAGAAAAGAGAAAAAGACGGAAAAATGATGAGATGGTTTGTGATGACGGTTTCCCAGAGAATAAAGATAAAGGCATGAGACTGTGATGACGTGAAACATTTTCCCCATTCATCACAAAAAGGAAACATTGAGAGGGATAGATATGGGAAAAGGATAGGAAAAAAAACGGATGTTTGATGAAGAGAAGCAGTGGGATGTTGCAAGGTGACGTTAGAGGAAAACAAGGGATTGAGAGTTGAGTGGGTGTGTTAGGAAACAGACAGACAGATTGAGATAGAGATGGGGAGGAGGGGGGGTACCAGACATCTCCCATCCCTCCACTCCTAGCAGAAGCAGACAGTGAGACATTGTTGCGCTGGTTGTTGCACTTGTGCGCTTGTGTGTGTGCGCTTGTGTGTGTGTGTGTGTGTGTGTGTGTGTGTGTGTGTGTGTGTGTGTGTGTGTGTGTGTGTGTGTGTGTGTGTGTGTGTGTGTGTGTGTGTGTGTGTGTACATACGTGTACGTCTTTTGAAAAGAAAGAAGCTCAGTGGGGAGCATTAGCTAAAGAGTCTTGAGCAACACGTCATGCGTCATCCTGGATAAAATTCCCATTTAACCGGATGTCCCACATACAGTGTTTACAGGGACGTCTGAGAAATATCCTCCGCCTTTTTTTGTTCAAATTTTGGCCCTCGTCCCACAGCGTAGTGGTACTGACAGGAACATCTCTGTTAAGATTGGCTATTCCCTGTTGCATGGAAGTATTTCAAATCAGCAGTCAAGCCAACTGATATACGAATGGGGTTAGAGTTTGAAAGGAAAGTTTGTTTTGAATGCATTCTCACGTCTCCCCCGACCTCCATTTTAGTAAAAAAAAATGTGTGCAAGTCATTTTAACATATAGTATTTATGCTACAGGCCCAAATGTACAAAAAACGCAGAAGACTTTCTGTGTGTGTGTTTTTGAGGCTGTGTTTGCATGAAAGATTGTGTGTGTGTGTGTGCGTGTGTGTGTGTGTGTGTGTGTGTGTGTGTGTGTGTGTGTGTGTGTGTGTGTGTGTGTGTATGGGTGTGTGTGCGCGTGGGTGTGCCTGCTTGTGTGCGTACAACCTGGACTCTACTGTGTGTGTGTGTCTTTTTGAGTCTGTGTTTGCTTGAAAGATTGTGTGTGTGTGCGTGAGTGCGTGCGTGCGTGTGTGTGTGTGT
>NC_085866.1:49426642-49429142 GCF_034702125.1 Engraulis encrasicolus | reverse complement strand
TCACACTCTTGAAGTGCACACACATTGCAAGAAACTGGCCACACACCATGCAGCGGAAATGGGGAAAGACCCTGATGGGTATGAGAACTATACATGGGTTTTTTTTTGTTCATAAATACAGTGTTGTGAAGTGGGGCAAGACACTAGCAGCCAACCACGTGAGCTTATTTTTGGACTGACAGCGGTTTCCAACAATCAGAGGTTGAGTTGTGCGCAGCCAGGGTTGCGCAGCCAGGGAAAAACTGAAAATTTAGAACCCATGTATAGGCAACAGGTGAGACCAATAGGCAACAGGTGAGACCAATAGGCTACAGGTGAAGCCACCAATACATCAGAGCTGCATGGCCTACTATGCACTCCCTAAAGGTTATGGTGACAAACTGGCCAGTGTAGCCCATGGAGTTACCATGGGAGATACCTAAATTATTAAAACCCTGCTGGGTAAAAAGTAGATGCATAATTCAGATGTCACACTCACTCCTCACCTCCCCCCCCCTTCTCTTCTCTTCTCTTCTCTTCTCTTCTCTTCTCTTCTCTTCTCTTCTCTTCTCTTCTCTTCTCTTCTCTTCTCTTCTCTTCTCTTCTCTTCTCTTCCTGCCTCTCCTCTCCTCTCCTCTCCTCTCCTCTCCTCTCCTCTCCTCTCCTTGTCCTCCGCGTCCTCAGTCTACCACCTCTCCCTGGTCCCATCTCCTCCAGTTCTCCTAATGGAGGTTTCATGTCCACCACGTCAGCCACACAGTACAGGGTACATCATCTCAGCATGCTGCGGATGATGCTGCTTCTGTGAATGCCCCGAGCACTAACGTGGCACATTGTAGCGCATTCCCTCAGCCCTTCTTCATTCCTTCTTCATTAACCTCTTTATTCATTTATTCCTTTTCTTCTCATTCTTCTTTTCCTATTTCTCCTCCTCTTCCTCCCTAACGCACTTTCTTCTCTAGTCCTTTGTCTCTGTGTCTGCCAGCCTCAGTGGGGTGTTATGGTGGGACATAAATGGGTGTATGATGTTTTGGGAAAAGAGAATATAACAGGAGGGTGTTACTGAAGTGGGGGTGATATTATTGGAAGTCATCGTATAGGACATTGCAGTTGGTGGAGAGCATTGTGGGGGTATTATGGGACTAAATACAATCTATAAGATGTTAAATGGACTCTCTAAGTGTCTACGTAACACTGTTTTTTTTTGTTGTGTATATGAGAGAGGGGCATTACTCTGACTGTGCCATTGCTGTGGGTGATGACGATGGTGGGGCTCTACTGTTTGCCATTGCTCTGGGTATGGCGTAGAAAATGGGCTCTTACTGTACAGTGCACCATAGCTGAAGATGATGAGGATGGTGCTCCTGGGGGGTATTTAGACGTATTACACCGCACACGTGATTAAAAGGTACCAAACATAAACAAAAAAACTGAAAGATGAAAGAAAAATGTTTGAACACCTAAAGAAATGTTGGATGTAGTAGAGAGGAGTGCCCTTAGCGCTGCAGAGTATTAGCGTCTAGAGACGTTGGATGGAGCAGAGACGAGTGCCCTAGTGCACATCTTATGCAAGCCGCCACCAAACACCACAGAAAGAGAAAAAGAAGGAAGGAATAGCGCCCCCTCAGGAGACCGGATTGAGCAAACTCCTTTGCACTGGGTAGGCAGGGTTGGATGTATCTTACTCACTAGAAGATCTCTGTTACCATATGCTACTGTATACTGGAGGTAGTGCTGTAGACCCAGGCTTCCCAACCTTCTCCAATTTGCGGCCCACTTGAAAATACAACTGCAATGAAAAGTCAACAGCAACAGACACACACAAAGTATTTTTAGAAAATGATTTCAAGGTGCACTTGGAATACCTTCAGCCCACAGATTGAGAATCGGTGCTGTGGCCCGTTGCTATGGGTGATGATGATGGTGCTGTTGTGTGGTACTACCATATGCTAGAGTGGATACTTACTCTGTGCCATTGCTGTGGCTGATAACAATCGTGCTACTGCCTCTGTATTTCCATTCTCATATTGTGTTAAAATCCAAGTTTTAACAACTTTTTTCAAAACTTTCGCAGAGGACTACGTCCCATACCCCTGACAACATAGACTCTCACATCTGGCCTAAAGCCCTGAATCGCTGTGCACACTAGCAGCACTCATTGAGGGGGGCCTTTCTTGTTGTCTTGCCCAAGGGCTCATGGAATCATAATCCGTCCCTGGTCATGGCTGCCTAAGGGCCAAGCCACAGTGCCAATTAGCTGCAGAGAGAGAAAGTGCAGCTAGCTCAGCGCTAATGCAGCTCTCGCCTGCTAAAGTAGCTATATCCAGCCAGCATGCATGACTGCTGCTCAACATCCTCAGTCCTAATAAGGAAAGGCTCTTCGGGGGGACTATGGCAGTGAAAGTGTGTGTGCTGCATGTGTGCGTGTGTGTGTGTGTGTGTGTGAGTGTGTGTGTGTGTGTGTGTGTGTGTGTGTGTGTGTGTGTGCGCGCACGCGTGTGTGTGTGCGTGCTTGCATGCG
>NC_085866.1:49414142-49424142 GCF_034702125.1 Engraulis encrasicolus | reverse complement strand
GATAGTGTCTCCCAGGTCCTGATAGCCTTTTCTGTCTTTGTTTGCCGTCGGGGAGTGCTCAGTTGACATACGGCGTGGTTTTATGGACAAGAGAGGGTGTGGGAGGGGAGGCTACAAGTGTTTAGAGAGGGATATCGTCTTATCTCTCCATTCTTGCTCGCTCTCTTTCTGCTTCTTTTAAGTGCTCTTCTTGATCTTTCTTGTCTTGCTGTCTAACAATTTCTCGCTCGCTCTCAGCCTCTCTTTTTCATTTTCATTTTCTTTCTGACTTTTTTTTTGGACGTGCACTAAGAGGATAGCACAAGTTTTTTCAGAGAGCTCTGGGTCACTCATCAATAATAACGAATTGCGTTGCCCCTTAATGCACACTACACCTCCAATAATAGTCATGTGTAATATTGAAAGTTAACTACCATAGGCCTAGTACTACAACACTATCACATAACACAGGGTCTTTAGTAATGCACTACAACTAAGTCATTGCCATTCTGGTAACAGCAATATATAACACTGTGTCTTATAATGGGTTAATTGGTGGCAATTGCAAAACCATTACAGATTCAAGGAACATGATGTCTAGCGGGCCTAATAGCAAGTTTGAGTGCATGTAAACGTGCCGTCCCCCATGACCTAACATGGCCTAGCATAGGTGAAACAGTAGTGTTTTGAAACCAGAAGTGTTTTGTTTCACCCATGTCCCAGTGGTGAGTGAACTTTACATCTAAGACACTGGCCTGAAGGGCAGTTCAAGTCATACCTGTCAGTCAGGGCTGGGCTGGGCTGGGCCGAAAAATCAGGCCGGGTATTTCCTGCCAAGACAGGTCCACCAGGCGTCGAGAGAGACAATGAAGTGACTTATAGGCTATGTATCTGAGTATTTCGGGAGAGACCCGCTATAGTAGCATGACCAACAGTCATTGGGCAAATGCACTGTGAGACCTGCCCATCCAGCCATGCTGATACTGAAAAAAGGGATATGTCAAACAGACAGACAGACAGACAGACAGACAGATAGATAGATAGATAGATAGATAGATAGATAGATAGATAGATAGATAGATAGATAGATAGATAGATAGATAGATAGATAGATAGATAGATAGATAGATAGAAAGATAGATAGTCAGTGTGAAAAGGACACTAGCTAACATCAACCCACACAAAGCGGCAGGGCCGGATGGGATACCAGGCAGAGTGCTGAAAGACTGTGCGGAGGAGCTGAAAGATGTTTTCACAGACATCTTCAACACCTCCCTGGAGCAAGCCATCGTCCCATCAGTTTTCAAAGCTGCCACCATCATACCCGTGCCGAAGAAATCATCACCATCTGGCTTCAACGACTACCATCCCGTTGCACCTACACCCATCATAATGAAGTGCATGGAGGATGCAATCTGCTCCGCCCTCCATCCCGCACTCACCCACTTGGACAATAGAGACTCATATGTGAGAATGGTGTTCATTGACTTCAGTTCAGCATTCAATACCATAATAGCACAACAACTCATCAACAAACTGGATAAGCTAGGAGTCAGCACCTCCCTCGGCAACTGGACTTCCTGTTGCAAAGAACACAAGCAGTACGTGTCGGGAACAACACCTCAAGCACCCTGACCCTGAGCACGTGTGCTCCGCAACGCTGTGTGCTCAGCCCCCTGCTGTTCACGCTGCTGACACACGACTGCACAACGACCCACAGCACTAACCATCTGGTGAAGTTTGCGGACGATACAACACTGGTGGGCCTCATCACTAAGGGTGATGAGACTCACTACAGAGAAGAAGTAGACCTGCTGGCCAGATGGTGCAAGGATAACAACCTCCTGCAGAATGTCAACAAGACCAAGGAGATTTTTGTCAACTTTCAGAGGGGCCAAAAACAACTGCCACCACTGACCATCGACGGTGATGCTGTGGAGAGAGTGAGCAGCACAAAATTCCTTGGAGTGCACTACGAAGACCTCTCCTGGACCACCAACACATCATCACTGGCGAAATAGGCCCAACAGCGCCTCTACTTCTTGCGCAAACTGAAGAAGGCAAGTGCTACACCCTCCATCATGACGACATTCTACAGAGGAACCATCGAGAGCATCCTGACCAGCTGCATCACAGTGTGGGGAGGAAGCTGCACGGAGCAAAACAGAAAGACGCTGCAGTGCATTGTGCAGGCATGCAAACAGGTCAGGGGTGAAAAAGGTGACAAGAGCGCGGCGCGATGCGGCGCGGCACGGCGCAGTGCACGCGCGCAAACGCAGGTGCACACGTGTGTGTTGTGCGCAGTGGATGATCTTGTATAACAGTCTCAGACTAGGGGGGAGAGGATTTAGCTAAAAAAAAGTCTTTAAATGGTGAATTTTGAGCATACTGTAGTTATTAGCGACCAAGGGACAGTGAACATGAGAACTGCCAACCTTACTCCATGACTTAGCTGTCATGTCTGATGGGGGGTTGGGTAGATAGCTTGATAGATAAAATAGGTTTTTATCATGATAGAGCAGTGGTTCTCATAGTAAGTTCCCCCAACACCCCATTGACCTCATCAAAACCCTTAGTAGGCCTATTAAAAAATAAAATAGGCCGAAATGCCCCCAAATGACACTAAGCACCCCTCCTCTCATCAGTCTCCTAACACCCCCTCAACACTTGCCTGGTTGTCATCTCATGCATATTTAATCATCATATTTCAGACAACTTGCAATAGGCTACAAAAAAAATCTTGGTCAAAGTTTGAATTAGCTACTGAAGTTTTACTCAAACTACTCAAATTTTAGCCTATTCACCTAGTATCTCTTTTAATGTCTCCCTGTAGAAAAAATGAGTAGGAATAGGAACGCTCCAACTTTGACCTGGAAAAAAGTATGTTTCACTAAATATCGTTCAATTTTTTAAGGTCATTTAGATATAGGCCTACAAAGGAATCGGATTACACAAAAACTTGGGATGATTTGGCCAACTATTGCAATTTTTCCTGTGTCAAACGCTAGACTGACTGGCCCAGCCTTCTCTCTCCCTTCCCTCTGCCCGCAGCATACACGATGTTGCATGCCTCGCATAGTCTACATGCGCTTTTTCACCTGTTTTTTTAATCCATATTTTTACCCGGTAGCTACTTTAGACTTTTTCCCTAGCGCACTCTCCCGCTGAACTCTCCAAGTTGGATTCACTCGCGCAGAAATCAGATGTCCTTTGCATCGGCTATAACCGGAGAACAAGTAGGCCTACAGCGAACGGAAACTGAACTATTCTACTGTTATCGTAAATGGACATTTCAAATCATGAACTGAAACAACAGAATACCAGGAACACGTGCGTGTAACCAAGCTTTCGGAGCTCTTATGAGAATACATTATTTTTCACGAGGGCAGGGAAGCTCCGGAGTCAAATTATCAGGCAAAACAACTAAACCAACTGTGAGGTGTGGGGTACCTGTTCACTAACCACGCAGACTTCCACGTTTAGAGCTAAATCCAAAGACGGCACATTTCAGGATTTGGGTAGGGGAAAATGGTCGGACAAAACTCTCTATATTATAGAACTAAGACATTTGATATAACTACGCAGCCCAGCCGACCAGAAACACAGGGTTTTGCGCTGTCTTTCGAAGTATGAAGACAGGGCGGGACTTAGAGTGAGCTCGTTCTTGTTATTGGCTGTGCCAACAAACAGAAATACTGTGATTGGTCAAAAGTCATTGTCGGTGGTGGCATCTCTCCAGCAATTTGCCATTGAGCTGTATGACATTTTCTGCGGTATACATTTCAACTCGCTCGACCCCCCCCTCAAATATTTTCTCCTCGGATCTGCACGATTCACATAAATTACCCATTTTTATTTCAAAACGGCGAATTTCGCCGAAAAGCGGCAAGTTTGCATGCCTGATTGTGAACACAGCGAAGAAGATCATTGGATCGCCACTCCCCTCCCTGCAGGACATTTACACCGCCCGCTTCACCCGCAAAACACTGATGATCACCAAGGACACAAGCCACCCTGCACACAAACTTTTCAGTCTCCTGCCCTCTGGAAAGAGGTAGAGGTGCCTCCGTTCCTGTACCACCAGGCTGGCAAAGAGCTTCATACACGAAGCAATCAGGATGCTGAACACTTAACCCGCCCTCCCATTGCACATTCTACTTGCACTAACCCAAAACATACATACATACACACGCGCACACACACACACGCACACACACACACTGATAGCCCCCCCCCCCCAACACTGTATTGGGACTGCACATTCTACGTACACTAACTCAAAACGCGCGCGCGCATGCACACACGCACGCACGCGCACACGCACTGACTCAAAAGCGCCCTCGCACACACACACACACAATACACACTGCACTGACTCCAAAGTGTGCACACACACACACACACACACACACACACACACACACACACACACACACACACACTGTTGGAAAATAGGCTAGATTCTGAGGTCCTGAAATATAATGCATTGTCTTACAGCAAGTTGTTCAGGTATTCATTTGTGTTTGCAGGAAATTCTACAATATTTGGTTATGATTAAAAACATAAAAATAAATGTGTCTTGTTGGTGGGCACTCAAACCATTGAGTAGGCCCAATGACCCCATGTGACAATCATGAGATGAGGTATTGAGCGGCAAGTTTGCATGCCTGATTGTGAACACAGCGAAGAAGATCATTGGATCGCCACTCCCCTCCCTGCAGGACATTTACACCGCCCGCTTCACCCGCAAAACACTGATGATCACCAAGGACACAAGCCACCCTGCACACAAACTTTTCAGTCTCCTGCCCTCTGGAAAGAGGTAGAGGTGCCTCCGTTCCTGTCAAACGCTAGACTGACTGGCCCAGCCTTCTCTCTCCCTTCCCTCTGCCCGCAGCATACACGATGTTGCATGCCTCGCATAGTCTACATGCGCTTTTTCACCTGTTTTTTTAATCCATATTTTTACCCGGTAGCTACTTTAGACTTTTTCCCTAGCGCACTCTCCCGCTGAACTCTCCAAGTTGGATTCACTCGCGCAGAAATCAGATGTCCTTTGCATCGGCTATAACCGGAGAACAAGTAGGCCTACAGCGAACGGAAACTGAACTATTCTACTGTTATCGTAAATGGACATTTCAAATCATGAACTGAAACAACAGAATACCAGGAACACGTGCGTGTAACCAAGCTTTCGGAGCTCTTATGAGAATACATTATTTTTCACGAGGGCAGGGAAGCTCCGGAGTCAAATTATCAGGCAAAACAACTAAACCAACTGTGAGGTGTGGGGTACCTGTTCACTAACCACGCAGACTTCCACGTTTAGAGCTAAATCCAAAGACGGCACATTTCAGGATTTGGGTAGGGGAAAATGGTCGGACAAAACTCTCTATATTATAGAACTAAGACATTTGATATAACTACGCAGCCCAGCCGACCAGAAACACAGGGTTTTGCGCTGTCTTTCGAAGTATGAAGACAGGGCGGGACTTAGAGTGAGCTCGTTCTTGTTATTGGCTGTGCCAACAAACAGAAATACTGTGATTGGTCAAAAGTCATTGTCGGTGGTGGCATCTCTCCAGCAATTTGCCATTGAGCTGTATGACATTTTCTGCGGTATACATTTCAACTCGCTCGACCCCCCCCCCCCCTCAAATATTTTCTCCTCGGATCTGCACGATTCACATAAATTACCCATTTTTATTTCAAAACGGCGAATTTCGCCGAAAAGCGGCAAGTTTGCATGCCTGATTGTGAACACAGCGAAGAAGATCATTGGATCGCCACTCCCCTCCCTGCAGGACATTTACACCGCCCGCTTCACCCGCAAAACACTGATGATCACCAAGGACACAAGCCACCCTGCACACAAACTTTTCAGTCTCCTGCCCTCTGGAAAGAGGTAGAGGTGCCTCCGTTCCTGTACCACCAGGCTGGCAAAGAGCTTCATACACGAAGCAATCAGGATGCTGAACACTTAACCCGCCCTCCCATTGCACATTCTACTTGCACTAACCCAAAACATACATACATACACACGCGCACACACACACACGCACACACACACACTGATAGCCCCCCCCTCAACACTGTATTGGGACTGCACATTCTACGTACACTAACTCAAAACGCGCGCGCGCATGCACACACGCACGCACGCGCACACGCTGCACTGACTCAAAAGCGCCCTCGCACACACACACACACACACACACACAATACACACTGCACTGACTCCAAAGTGTGCAAACACACACACACACACACACACACACACACACACACACACACACACACACACACACACACACACACACACACACACACACACACACACACACACACTGTTGGAAAATAGGCTAGATTCTGAGGTCCTGAAATATAATGCATTGTCTTACAGCAAGTTGTTCAGGTATTCATTTGTGTTTGCAGGAAATTCTACAATATTTGGTTATGATTAAAAACATAAAAATAAATGTGTCTTGTTGGTGGGCACTCAAACCATTGAGTAGGCCCAATGACCCCATGTGACAATCATGAGATGAGGTATTGAGTAATTGCCCATTCTTTTTAGGAGAGCCTACAGAGGTCATCAAACATTGTTGTGAGACAAGCTGAAAGCTGTCATGTGATGTTTGATTAACTGATTGCTTATTTTCTGAATAAGTCTGAAGTCCATACCAAACTCCTTGAAGTATCATTCTTTCTGCACAGGATACAGTGATGTCACTCAGAAGCGAAACTATTTGACTTAATCCTTTTTAGGAGGCCAGGAGTAGGTGACAATGGGCAAACGACTAACATTGGATTTCAATCTTTTCAGAGCCAAGGACCCTCAAATATGTCAAAAGAATGTGCTGTTGTATGTGTATTGCTTGATTAAAGTTACAGAACTCAGGAAGTCCACAGATGAGGTCTTGAAGACCTAGAGTGATGAAATCAAGGCCCACCCGGAAATGAAGACAGCATCTTACAATCGACACAGATTAGGCATATTCTGGGTTAACTAACAAATCACGTAATTGCTTACACATAACCACACCCATACACCCACAAACCATAAATACCAACAGATAGGGGATATTCAGTAGGTCCTAATTTTTGTTATCGGTCAGGGCGAGAGAAGGTTAGGATCTCCGGAACGTTCCGTAATGCTTTCCCTGTCACTGTCATTTTTATGTAGTAGACTCTGCAGTTCTGGAAAGCTGTAGTGTTTACTGTGTATGGACCATTGCTGGTATTCTGGATATTACCAGTGGTGGTCATTTTTGTTATTTGGTCATTTTAGAAAATAAATAGATTAATTTGGCTTTTGGAGTTTTTGATTCCTTTGACTCGGATTTTGAACATGCAAGAAGTGTATAGACCAAGACGGTAAACTTCAACAACACACACACACACACACACACACACACACACACACACACACACACACACACACACACACACACACACACACACACACACACACACACACACACACACACACGTTGACACAGTTGCTGCTACCTCATGCCTGTTACTTGAATGACTGTACTGAAAAACCAGCTACCAACTAGCTGTAAATACTGCACATTACAAATTGCGTACTTTGTATTTATTATTATTCAAAATGCTACCATGTCAGAATTGTCACATAACTGGAATGCACAACACTACCTCTTTTTTAATATATGTTCTATGTACAGTATGTCTACTGTTGCCCAGTCTTGCACTTAATATGTCTGTATGGGTATTGTATAGGTACTCTATGTGTAATGTATGTATACTGAGTATGTCTAATTGTCTATGTCCACACCTAGAGTATAGTCTATGTCTGGTAAAGTAAGAAACGTAATTCTTTGTATGACCAGCGCATGTAAAGAAATTGACAATACAACTGACTTGACTAGATAGATAGATAGATAGATAGATAGATAGATAGATAGATAGATAGATAGATAGATAGATAGATAGATAAATAGATAGATAGAGGATAAAGTCATAAAACGAGAAAGAAAGGCTGAAAATCATGCAAACTTTGAGTGCTCTTACAGTAGCATGTTCAGATCGATCTCTGTGCTCTGGAGCAGCGAGTTGAGTCGAGCTTCTCCCGTTAGTCCGGAGATGTTTTGGCCATCAGCGCTTAATTTTCCACCCTGTCAGCACCTCTCTCGGACACATTAACGCGCGTTCATGAATTATTAATGACGGACAAACAAGAGCGAAATATAAGCAAACACAGCACCGCTTGTACCTCCGGGGGCCATGGTGAGATACGGGGGGGTTCAGGATGCTAAGCAAACACCAAACAACACTAAAATAATGCCACGCTAGTGCATGGTGCTGCATCCTAAGGAGACTCCAAAGAAAAATGGAGAGACAAGTTTAGTCTCTCTCTCTCTCTCTCTCTCTCTCTCTCTCTCTCTCTCTCTCTCTCTCTCTCTCTCTCTCTCTTTTTCTCATCTTCACTGTGTGTGTGTGTGTGTGTGTGTGTGTGTGTGTGTGTGTGTGTGTGTGTGTGTGTGTGTGTGTGTGTGTGTGTGTGTGTGTGTGTGTGTGTGTGTGTGTGTGTGTGTGGGCCAGTGTTGTGCAGGTTGCCAATAGACCTCTCTTGGTCTATGTTCCGTGGCTTAAGTACTTTGTGATCAGTATTAGGAAGTTGAATGCTTGAGGGTCCTATTTTAAAGTTTGCAAGGCTTGCATCCTCGCTAAAGCAGGGNGGGGGGGGGGGTGGCAGGGAAGGGGGTAGTTCGGGGGGGGGGGCACGTGGGAGTGTGCGCGCGCGTGTATGTGTGTGTGTGTGTGTGTGTTGAGGTTGGTTGGCTGTCATTTGGGGGCTTTGGTACTATGGAGGTAAAGAGCTAAAGCAATGGGGAAGGGTAGGTGGATGGAAGGGGGGAGTTTGGGGTGTGTGTACTGTAGTAGAGGGTTAGGTTGGGGTGGGTTGGTCGGTTGAGCTTGTTTGGGCCTTTGGGGCTATGGAGGTACAGAGCATGCTGACAGGTTGACTGACAGGCTGAGAGGGGCTCTGGCACAGGAGCTGTAGGGAGATGGGGTTAGGTAAGGGCCTTTTCTGGGTCGGCCTGCTTAATCTCTCCTTTCACAATAGTGCTCTCTCTCTAAACGCCTCTCCTCTCCCAGTCTTTTCTCCCTCTCCCTCTCAGGCTCCAGAGCAAGTTCTTTTCATTATTTTTCCTCTCTTCTCTCTTTTCATGCCTCCTTTCTTCTGCACCTCAATTTGCTTCCTTGATTCCTGCGTTCTTTCTCTGGCTTTTGCTTCTGTTCCTCATTCCATGCTGCAGGCCTAGCCATACTATGGACTCTCTGTGGGCCTTGATGGATTGAAATAGTGTAGTAGTGTAGTGTAGTGTAGTGTGTGTGTGTGTGTGTGTGTGTGCGGGTGCATGTGTGTTTGAAATAGCGTAGTGTGTGTGTGTGTGTGTGTGCGGGTGCATGTGTGTTTGAAATAGCGTAGTGTGTGTGTGTGTGTGTGTGTGTGTTTGAAATAGTGTAGTGGTGTAGGTGTGTGTGTGTGTGTGTGTGTGTGTGTGTGTGTGTGTGTGTGTGTGTGTGTGTGTGTGTGTGTGTGTGCGTGCGTGCGCGCGCGCATTTGCGTGAGTGTGTGTGTGTGCATGCGTGCGTCCGAGTGCTTGCATGTGTGTGTGGTTTGCAGAGATGATAAATAATAGTAAAAAACTAATATTTACTAGTATGACCAAAATAAGTTTTGCAGCTAAAAATGTCTTTTTTTTTTGGAATTTCAAAATGGCGAAAAGATACCCCCTGTCATGTATGAAAAGTGCAATTTTCCCAGTCATAATGAATACTTAGACTTCGGTGGTGGTAAGTATTCTTGGAAAAGGTAACATTTCGGAATGGGCACCATGACTAGCCTACTAAAAATATTACACAGTGCACCTTTGAGAGTACATATCCATAAGCAGCATCATGTAAGAGCAGCAGGAGAGAGGGGAGAGGGGAAAGGTAGTGCAGTACTGTAAAAGGGCGAGTGTCAGTTTGGTTTTTAGCAACACTC
>NC_085866.1:49394142-49409142 GCF_034702125.1 Engraulis encrasicolus | reverse complement strand
GATAGCATGACTACACATTAGCTAATCTGAAAGCTCGTTCTGTCATTGCCATAATTCGTCAAGTCAAACTTATTTATAAAGCACATTTAACGACTCATGTAAATTGATCTCTGTCAGTCTTACTTAGTACTTGAGGCCTTTTGCTGGCATCTGCGGAAGTGGAAGCACTGGATGGTCTCTTCAAATATCTCCTAATATCCATGATGACTAACTTTGAACAGGCAGGCAGGCAGGCAACTACACAACGTCTATGTGTTTACACATTCCCTGGATCCTGATTGGTGTCGCCGCTGCAGCCGAAAGGCACTGATTGGAAGGTCACATACCCAAATACAGAGCAGATGAAAATGATTCCTACTAAAGCGTTAAGTATGTTCGACAATATTTTTTAAGTGACACCAAATTTATGTTGGATTACTTTGACGTGCGTAATTGCCATTAAGAGCTGCGTAAACACTATTTAGAGGTGGGTAAACGCTATTTAGAGGTGGGTAAACGCTATTTCCTAAATACCAGAGGTGCGTAAACTGCGTTTACGTGCGTTTACGCTCCACTACAGCCCTGAACACACAACAATGGGCTTAAAGATGAACAATATTATGTTCAAATGACTGCGACAGAGAATACATGAGCATGGACGTAGGCTACACAACCTTGAGCGTGCAAGCTCCATGCTCGCATGAATCATGTGTCAACTCGCGCTGATAGCCAGTCCCCAGACCATTGTGAACACACAACAAAGTCCAACCACACAAACAAATAGACAACGATTGCAGCGTATCATTTCAGTTTGAAGCGCAACAGCATCCCACGACACAAAAACTCTTGAAAGAACGAACAAACTGCGTTGCTTCGAACATGTTCACTATTGAAGCAGATCTACTGATCTTAACAGAGGAAGATGCGAACCCTGTCTTAACTAGCCTACGTTGCATATAGCCTACTTCTCTGAATAGATTACTTTTAACCACAACGCCGGATCATCTCCAAGAGCAGCACTTTTTTCTTGATGGTGGTATGTAAACAGAATCAGGACTGGTACTCAACAGTCACCACGTCCTCCTCCCCCATCACTTCATTTTTGGAATTGGTAATCCGCTCGTCATCTTTATGGACTGTTTTGTCAGTGCACCATCCAAAACATTCGGGCTAACCGGTGTTGACACATTAAAAAGCTTGTCAGCTTCAGAAGTGCATTTGTTTTTGATTAAGCCTCTTCCCTTTCCCTCCGTTTAGTAACACTACTAGTGTTTTGGCGCTTCATTTTGATAATTTCACAACTTCACAACTGACTTGCCGTGAACTTCCCCTGAATCCCCTTCATCATAAAACACGTTCGCGATGCCACATGTTGCACAAATACGTGCAGGCAGCGCAGCACAGCACAGCACAACCACACTGCATTCTGATTTCATTGTAATTGGCAATGCGCTTATTTGCGCTGTGTCGACTTGCACAAGTGTGTCATCGTGAACGCTGTTTTGGATATTTCGTCTCGTGCACATGGCATAGTGGACTATACCATTTTCACGCGAAAGGGAGGGGGTGTGCATGTAATGTATATTTATTTGTGTTTTATTATGCTGCTTGTTTCGTTTCTGATGTACAAAAATGAATATTTATGAACTCAATATTTGTGAATTACTGTCCAAAGGACCCCAATTACATGCTGTAGGCCTATGGGAAGTTTGTAGCTAGTCTGGGGGGCCCTAAATTTGGGGGGACCTAAGGCGGTTGCCTAGGTACGCCTCAATTGTAAGACCGCCACTGATTAGGCCTGAGTAGTCATGATCTAGATAGGGCCACAGGTTTGTCGATTCCTGTAACCCAGTGGTTCTCAACCTTTTTTGAACAAATGCCCCCCTTGACCTCATCATAAGCATACCAACGCCCCGTATTGAAAAACAAGATTGACTAATGCCCCCCAATGGGAACTAAGCCCTCCACTCAACTGTATCCTTCTCAATGCCCCCCAGGGATTCCCAACGCCCCCTGGGGGGCTGTAGTGCCCCTGTTGAGAAACACTACTGTGACCAAAATTCGAAGCATAGAAACCATCTCCGTGCACTGCTCACCTGTTGGGCTCTCTCTCAGCGGAAGAAATGTGTGCAATGTGGTGGGCTCTGAAACCACAATAACAAAAATGGGATTTCCACTTACAATTCATTTCATTGCATTTTAATGGAGAGGTGTAAGGCAGGGTTGGTCTCTGTCACGCAGGAGAGCTTGTCAAAGAACAAATCGCTTTGCTGTATGTTTTCCTCCCCGAACGTTATGCAGGTGCTTCCCGAGGGGAAAGCAAGATGCTAAAGATGTGATGTTTTGTGTGTGTGTATGTGTGTGTGCGTGTGCGTGTGCGTGTGCGTGTGCGTGTGTGTGTGTGTATGTGTGTGCACGTGTGCATGTGTGTGCCTGTGCCTGTGCCTATATTTGCATGTGTGCATGCGTCTGTGCATGTGTGCGTGCATGCATGCGTGCATACACATGCAAGTGCAGGGTGAGAACACAACTTTTCATCAAAAGTCTGTTCGTTGGTGAATATAGGCCTACTGTATGTAAATTATTGTTTGTGTACTGAATATTTTGTGCATGCAGCATGTATTGCTCTCTTTGCCTCTTTCTTCGCCATATATGCTCTCTCTCTCTCTCTCTCTCTCTCTCTCTCTCTCTCTCTCTCTCTCTCTCTCTCTCTCTCTCTCTCTCTCTCTCTCCTTCTCCCTCCCTCTCTCTCTCTCTCTCTCTCTCTCTCTCTCTCTCTGTCATTCTTCTCAACTTTTTCTTCTCCGCTTGCTGCCTTTCTGTCTCCTTTGTTGCGCACTCCTCTCCTGCAGTATGTAAAGTGGGCTTATGTAAGTGGCCTTGCCTTGCCTCTGCATGCCTGGGTATGAGTGAGCGCTGTACAGTATGTGTATGTGAGTGTTGTATGGATATGTGGTGCAGTTCATCACCACATTCCAGTCACCATCTGCTGCTGCGGAGGCTCCTTCCCTAGCCTCCATCATATGCATATGGGCATGGCCGTAACTACCATTGAGGACACAGAGGTCATGTCCTCTGTATATTTTTTCAGTATGTAAAATATATGATCTATGATTGATATGTGATCAACAATGATAAATACTGTCTGTATACGACACTCCCATTCATCCTCAAGCCAATAGTTAATAAAAAACAAACTTAAGACTTTGACTGAAGTATTTGAAGCATTCTAAATGTACAGTACAGTACAGCACGCAGTATTTGACCCCGATATTTGAACATGTCTGGTTACGGCCCTGCATTTGGGCCCTTCATCAGTAATCTGCATTCTCCCCCTCTCCGCTCAGCCTCACACACATCCCACTGCAGCATACAGCACAGCAGCCCCAGAGGATGCTAATAGCCCACCTGCACTACAACCATGTGGAATGGAGGAAGCTGCAGCATTTGCAGTTGGCACTGCATGAAAAGAGGAATATGTGGATGAGTTTTGCACCTTAAACTGCCTCATACCTCAAGCCACAGCATTTGCGGCTCCCCCATGCCCCCCTCCCATCCCCTTCTTAGGAGAGCCTTTAATATGTAAATGCCAGTGATCAGGTCGGGAGCTGCTACAGTCAATTTCAAGTGGGGTGGGGTGGGGTGAGGTCAGGTGGGTGGGAGGGAGTGGGGGGTCGGCAGGCCTGTTTCTAGGATTTTGGGGTCCCTAGGCAACGGGATTGTTGGGGGCCCTAGGGCATTTTTTGGCCTTTTACTAAAATGTGTGTGTGTGTGTGTCTGTGTGTATGTTCTTCACGCTGCCAGTGGTGTTTTTCAGAATCACTAAACCATTAAACCAGGGGTAGTGAAACCTATGTCTCGAGGGCCCTTGAGGCCGTTTTATCCGGCCCCTGATATCATTATAATGTTTTGCAACTTCACATGAAATAGGCCTATGACATACTTTGCAGGCCCAAAGGAATCTTAGAAATTACATTTCCAATGCAATTAAGTTAGGCCTATATTCAGGGGACCTAGAAAAAGGTGGGGACTGTTTTAAATGTGTCTACCTTTAAAGGTGTCTATATGTCTATATAGGCCTAATGGTGTCTATATATGCCTAAATTTCATGGGGAAATCCTGATTTGTGTTCATAGTACGGCCCCCCGGAGGATTTTATGACCATGGTAGGAATTTGAAGTGGCCCTTCAAATGAAAAAGGTTCCCCACCCCTGCATTAAACCTTTCTTCTAGCCACAGCTCTGCTGTCAGTACATTTTATTATGATACTATAAGTTCAGAAATGAAGTTGATCAAACAATTCGGTGCTAACATTTAAATGAACCGAATAGAAATCAGAATAGAAACATCTGAATGATCTTTCTTGGACATAGCCTACATTTTGAAGTGACCCTTTGAATTAAAAAGGTTCCTCACCCCTGCTTTTGGGGAAAAACATCAATGTGCTTGGCCACTCTGGTTTTTAAATTATTCTGAACTAGCAAGGATTGTTCAAGGAAGTTCAAAACAGACTGTCTCTGGTTAAATTAGTTCTACACCAAGCCTTTAGGTGGCAGTACAACTAATTCGCACAATGCGAATTCCACACACAAGCCACAAAGAAGCCATCTACCGCGGTCAACAACACCGACCTATCTGAACAACACCACGCGCTGTCTGTGTGGTTTCACTGTTACAAGTTTCTTGGCGATATGGGGGAAAGTTCCTCACATACCAACGGAAAATGGGCTTCACATACATGTAAGTAAATTTTACTCAACTGTGGTTTAAAGTTTCAGTACTCAAGAGCGATTGAATAGCTCCAGAGAGGATTTATAGAGTAGGTAGAAAGGCTATGATAGCTCCTCTGAACACAGATCCGCCATTGCTAAGTTGTAGCACAAGTCCCCTCAATGAATGTGACTACTCTTGTTGCTGCTGTACGCTAGTAAATTCGGACAACTTGCGAGCATCGTAATGACAAAATGCAGTAGTGAAACGGTGAATATGTTAAGTATACTTGTTGATGGAAAGTTGTTTGACATTGCTCGTTCTCAATTGCCTTTCCCCTGCCTAAAGATGATTCCCAGTTTGTCGCTCCCAGCGCGGTTCGATCCCCAGTCGGTTCGCTCCCACTAGCCAGACTATCGAGCCCACCGAGCTAGTTATCTTTTTGATGTTAGTTTTTTTTTGTTACGTACCCTAAACCTAACCCTTACCTTAACCCTAAACCTAACCCTGAATTGCTTGTATGTGGTAGTGTATGATAATACGAGAAATGTAATCGGGTGGGATAGAACGCCTGGGATTGATAGAATCACCTGGGACTACACGTCCGGGAGTGATCTTACATGGGAGTGACCATCTCCCAGCGCTTAAGATTGACAAAGGCTACGTTAGCATGCTATTGCGTTAGCTCATCAACTAGTTGCTGGGCCCTGCTCATTTTTCACGTCTGCCCGGCATTTCGCTGATGAACTAACGCTTGGACGTCTTGCCAATGTATTTTACAGCGGCAAAAAGTGCATCTAGGCGACGTTGGCAAGATTGGTGTGCCGTCTGGGTATGTTGGTTTTCAGTGCTGGGCAGTAGCGAAGCGACTAGTTTAATTACATTCCCTAGTAGCTTGGTCGTAGCGTCATTACTCGACTAACGTCCCTGTAGTTAGAAAGAAAATAGTTTGGAAATCAATGTGAAATACCCTGGCATTTGCAACAGTAGGCACCCTGTCCTTAAAAAGTATGGGTCCTCAAAACACCACTTGTTGCACAAATAAGTGTTGCAATAGAGCACGCCACCCCGAAATCAATGTGAAATACCCTGGCATTTGCAACAGTAGGCAGGCAGCATGTCCTTAAAAACGTATGGGTCCTCAAAACAGCACTTGTTGCAACAAATAAGTGTAGCTGGCCTCTTCAAGAAATTGAAATTATGCATGGTCACTTTTTCTTATTGTTTCACGTGGAGGTCTACTGACATTGTATAAATAATGTAGGCTAGTTTATGTCCATGTATTATATTAGGACCCAAGGTTAATGGGTTATTCTGTTTACCATGTTTTCACAGGCTGCTGTCTCATTATATGGCCGAAGACGAGTCACTTGAAGGCCTAACAGCTCTTATGAGGAGCAGTCTTGCCATAGAAGACTGAAAGAATGTAAGATTAACTTCTTTGTGACCAATATGACTTGCTCATTGATACATTAGCTATGTCAATATGAGATGCATGGCGAAGTATTTAATTTATTTGTCTCTCTTCTAGGAGCTGTAGAAACAACAGGGTGCCTGCTGCAGTATGACGAGGACGCCCTGATCATAGAAGGTCCAGTGTCTTGGCAGGGTGAAATGGCCACTGATATCGGTATGTGGTGATATCAGTTAAAATTAATGAATTAATTCTCATATCTGAATAATGTGAACACTGGATTTACCACACACACACACACACCCTAGTCCTAGATGATTTACCCAAGGTTACTTTTACCACAGCTCTGGCACTGCATCAATTTTCTTTTCTTTTTTATAGAACTGGACAGGTCATTTATTCGTTCCCCTTGTTTTTTTTGCAGTGTCCTGCAGGATGCTGTGTCCTGCAATCCTGTGTGCTGTGCTACAGACGCGTGTGGAGGTCAACCCGAAATGGGCACAGAAGAGTGAAAGAGGGTAAGCTTAACCTATAGCCTACGTCAGGGTTGGGGAACCTTTCTCATTCGAAGGGCCACTTCAAATTCATCCGAGGGGGCCATAAAAGTCCTCCAAGGGCCATACTATGAACACAAACCAGGATTTTCCCTTTCACTTTAGGCCTATATTGAAGGCAGCCACATTTAAACAAACGCCAACTTCAGGTTCCCTGAATATAACTTAATTGTATTGCTAATGTATTTTCTAAGATTCCTTTACAAAATATGTCATATTTCATGTGAAGATGGAATTGCATTAAAATTATATCGGGGGCCGGATAAAACAGCCCTCAAGGGTCGCAAACGGCCCTAGAGACATTAGGTTCCCCACCCCTGTCCTACATTGTCAATATGACTTGTGCTACTTTTATAGATAAGTTGTCAATGCTGTGCATTGCTATGTTTTGATTTATTTTTTCTTACATCCTACAGATCCTGGCAGGGAGACGGTAGTGTCCTGCAGGATGGTGATGGGCAATCTTACAAGAGACCACAGAAAACTGATATAGTGTAAGATTATCCCTGTTGGGCTCAATATGTCTTGCTTATTGATATATTTGCTATGTCAATATGAGGTGCATGACGAAGTATTTTATTTATTTGTTATTTCTACAGCTCCCAGAAGTGAGACTGAGTGCCTGTTGCAGTATGACGAGGAAGCAGTGACCAGAGACCTTCAGTAGACCCTGCTGGCATGATTGGCGGCTGAAGAACATAATCAACAGCAATGTTTACTTTATAATATTTGTACATACCTGTATAGTCTGCACTAAAATGCTGTACCTGTACTATTTTTCCTCTTACTTTCATATTTACCACGTATTTACTATGAATTGACAACTTTTACTCAAATCCATTTTTGTATGTGCCCTGACTAAAACTATCCTTAAACCTAACCTGTCAGAGGTGTAATAACAACCTGCTCTTAGCAATGTGGCAGCAGTCTACTTGGATGCAGCGGGGAACATAGAACCCTTTTTTTTGAAAAAGCATTGTATGTTTCTGAGTTTTATGAATTGTGCCCTTCCCAAACCTAACCTGTCGTAGGGGCCTATGAAATCCGTTTTATTTTTCCTCATTCAGTTTTTTTCAGATTTATTTTTTGCCAAATTGGTTTTTTTTTTTTTACATCTTATTTTCCCCTTTCATCTCTCTCCCCCCCCCCCCCCCCCCAAAAAAAAAATAAAAAAATAAAAAAATAAATTCTTAGTTATTTAGTTCAAACTGGTGTGTGGACAGAGCCAACCACTCATGGTTGAATGGTAGGTAGAGAAAAGAAAAGTAAAATTACCTACTAGCTTTTTGTAATATCAGCCCTCAAAAATATTCCAGGTAATAAGGTAGCTGTATTGTAATTGTACATGCGCATATATTCTATTAAATACACGTGACGCACACACCCAACTAGAAGGCGAATTCACTTCTGGTGCATTGAAGTTGTTGGACTGGCTGCATCAGGTTTTCTCGAATACTTGGCTATATTGCAACGTGCAGCTTAGAGACATTTTGGGTCACGTTATATGTAGGCATTAAATAAATAGCCTCGCAAAGTCCCTACCGTCTACCGTTTCACTCAAACACATGTTTAACAAGACGGCCGTTTTCTTCTGATGGTGACTTGACCCTTTTTCAAAGTTGATGCTAACTTTTAGTCATGCACGGAGAGCCGCCCGTCTTTTCTGTGTCGCATCGCATTGTCTTAACAGACGGTCAGGACAACGCGTTTATGCCTGACCTCACCTGTTCGACTTGGCAAAATTTGAGTGCTGTTGAGTATTAAGATTTCTTCAATGCTCTGACGGCCAGTGTTAGGACGTGGGAGACAATCGGAAACGCCGCTTGGGAGAGAGATGCGTGTTTGTTTCTGAGTTGTACATTTGTGACCTGAGTAGGCTACTGTACATCACTGCATAGCCTAGAGTATATTGTTTGCAGGGTATGTGTGTAGTTTTAAATTATGTATATTTATGAAATGCACGGTTCCTGTCTAAGTGTGTGTACATTGTTTGGTGTGATATTAAAAGCATTTAAAAAATTCATTTTCATTTCATTCATTTTCATTTTATCAATAAATTCACATCATGCATGCTGAAGCCCCATCACAGTGCAGTCTATAATGATGTGAATATAATGATGTGAATATACAAAGTAAAATCAACCTAGGTATATTAGTAATAATAATTTTTGCATAATTATACGGACCTACTGTATAGGCCTACGGTATGCATAAATTAATCCAACGTGACCAATAGAAGGTCGTAGCTGCCGACCCTGCTAACCAACAGCGCAGCTCTTTTACTTTGAGTCACGTGTCTTTTTCGTCCAATAAGAGCAAGGCTAGTCCGCGTTCCGGGCTGGCTGTCATTGCCTTTCATGTTAATCGTTGGGCCATTAACACCCTGCTGTGAGACCTCTCCACGGCTTTGATTCGCTTCCGGGCGATTTACGTGTCACCAAAACTGTTAATTTCGCATTCTCTAAGCGCTCAAAATCGGACGAAAGTTAGGCAAGTCCGTGGGCGATTTGGGACGAGTTCATTGTCACAAATCCCCCTTTTCGTGCTGTGTGGCTCATCACTCTTTGCTTGTTTTCAGTAAAAGTCCTATACATAATGTAGGCCTACGTACATGACATGAATACAGGCCAACAGACTGACAAGAAGAACAGATACACAGGGAGACAGACATACTGAGGCAGGCAGACAGACAGACAGACAGACTGAAAGACGGACAGGGAGACAGACAGGCAGGGAGGCACACACACACACACACACGCGCGCGCGCACACACAAACACACACACACACGCGTGTGCACGCACACACACACATGCACACACACACACACACACACACATGCACAGACGCACACACACACATGCGCACACACACACACGCGCGAGCGCACACACACACACACTGACTGACTGACTGCAGAAAGATTATTGCAACAGAATTTGAATTCCTCGTTGACCGTCTGCTTTACGCCTTTTTTCTCTCATAGCTCTAGGTGAGGCAGTCAATTTCTGTTTATTATTTAAAGCACCCTCAATCGTCTGAAGCCAGAGTCCCCCTCAGGCACGGCGGCACTTTGCCTTTAATCTCTCGACTGGCTGTCAAAACAGTCTGGCCATCAACGCTTGCAATGAACACACCGACCAAAGTGTACCATAGGGTTGATGCTAATTAGGAGAATCTAGCCTGAGATCGAAGAGGGAGACATTCACACTCACTTGCCTTTAATGAACTGATAAGTCAAATGTGCTTTTTAGTGCAAAAATAAAATAAAATAATAAGTACCACTGTGCGTGAGAACTTTTCTAAAATGAACACTGTATCCTCATAATGTGGACCATTCCACCAGTTTATGCTGTACTAGTTATAGGGAATCGCCGTGGGATGCTACCACAGGACTACACAACTATGACATAACTTTGATGAGTATGCGTTTTGCAACAAGCTATCGTACTACAGTGTGAAAGACATTGAAACTCATCTGCAATTCCCTCTAGTTGTGTGGTGCATGGGCATAGCATCCCACACACATCTGCATAAGCAGCTTCACACGATAGCACTGCCTGCCAATAGATTTGCCATTAGCTTGCTTGTAGCTGTAGCTGTAGCTGTTTCTTCTGTGCCAGTTGATTTGCTGATGGCGTTATTGGCAAGATTTTATATTATAATATGCTTTTTGGAAATACGTAGCTTGCAGAGTTTGGACCCACACTGCTGATGCTGCTGCGAAAATTGCTCGGAAGTTTCTTTTCCTAATGAGGATTCGAGTTAGAGCTGCTTGAGCTTGAGCGTTACATGACACTTATAGTATAGAGGAAACCCTGGCTTATGACTTATTAAAATACATGAAAATAAGAGCTCATTACTGTAAAATACACCCGGATTGAACTCGACATGAAGTAGGACTGTTATGAAACATGTGAATTTGATGCTTGGAAACTAAGATGGATTGTCAGGGGAGCTGAATAAAACACAAGCTAAGCTAGAAACCTCATTCCTATAGCCTGGCAGGCAGTGGAAATGTATGAAGGTTGGGCCTACTGTAACTTTGTTCAAAAGTCCTAATGCATGGCTGCTTGATAAAAGCTAATTGCCAGAGGAAAATAGCCTGTGGCTATACTCCTAGGCCATTAAATCATTTTAATTTAAAAATAACTTTTTTTTTTAATACATTTTCCTTCTGATTTGTGTTTTTTCTTCTTCTGCTAAGTGATATGAAAAGACAGGCTGTATCAGTCTGATAATGTGTTATCTGAGAAGGCCATTAAAATAAATAAATGCTTTGTGAGTAACATCAGTATCAGTGTTTTTCTCTGCCATTGAATCCAGCCTATCCTGACGTGATGACGCTGAAAACATTTGTTTTATCTATTTACAACGCATAAAACACACACAGGCCATTGTAAAAGGTCATGTAGACCTCCACGCCACCGCCTTGAAAACCTGTTGATTTTAGAGTGTAAAAGAGCTATTTGTAGGGATGCCATTGAGTTTTTATGTCTTCATAGGAAAAGGTCGCCTCCCCCCCATCAACTCCTTCTCCTTTCTCACCATTCCAGCACCCTGTCAGCATCTCCTCCTCCCTCCTCCTCCCTCCTCCTCCTCCTCCTCTCCTCCTCCTTTTTGCCACTCCTGCTTTACTCCTCCTCCCAGCTTTTCTCATGCTGGGGGCAGCATTGTGCTTCTCCGTTTTTGGGAGGCATCACTATTTATCTCTCTTTTCGATGCATCTCTACCCCCCCCTCTTTTTTTTAAAGAAGGGAGTTCAGAGTTGCCATGGTGATGAGATGGGAGGCGTTCCTGGGGTTCGGGGTGGTCTGATTGATAGTGACTTCCTCTTTCACGAACATGACATGAGCACAAAAAGGACAAGCACTGAAAGGGCAAGGCACTGAAGAGCGACCGAAAGAGAAAAAAAAGACAAGAGAGAGGGATGGACGGACGGAGAGAACGAGAGACTGAGGGTGTGAAAGAAACTGGAATAGAAAATGGTGAAAAAGAGAGGCGGGTCTGAGAAAGAGAGAGAGAGAGAGAGAGAGAGAGAGAGAGAGAGAGAGAGAGAGAGAGAGAGAGAGAGAGAGAGAGAGAGAGAGAGAGAGAGAGAGAGAGAGAGAAAGAAAGAGAGGGGGGAAATGAGGGAGAGTCTGATGAGAGGCTGAGACTGACAGAGTGGGAAAATGCTTGAGGAGGGATGATGACGATGTCGGACTGACTGGCAGTGAGCTAGGAGATTGGAGCAGTGTGAGAACTAAATATGTCACAATTATGTTTGTTTGTACAGTATGTGTATTGTAAAATGTGAGCATTACAGAGTGTACTGTATGTGTGTGTGTGTGTGTGTGTGTGCGTGCGTGCGTGCCTGCCTGCGTGCGTGCGTGTGTGTGTGTGTGTGTGTGTGTGTGTGTGTGTGTGTGTGTGTGTGTGTGTGTGTGTGTGCGTGTGTGTGTGTGTGTGTTGGCATAGGAGAGTGTGTACATATATTCATGAGAAAATATCTGTATTACTCTGTGTGTGTGTCACTGTGTGTGAGATAGTTTGTGTGTGTTTGTCTGTGTCTGTTTGTGTGTGTGAGCAAGTGTTTGTGTCTGTGTGTCTGTGCATGTGTGTGTCTGTGAGAACGCTTGTGTGTCAGGAAGAACGAGAGCACAGCAACGAAAGAGAAAAGAGAGAATGAGTTAAAATAGAGCACTGAAGGGAAGGAAAGTGGGGGTCGCTCACAAGCTTGCAAGCTTTTTTGGGGTGGGGGGTTTTGGGGTCAGGCATTGGGGGTCAGTCTAATTTGCACCATGCCCCCGCTCCTACACAGCGTCCTGAAAGGGAACACGCTTTATCCAACGGGGGCTGCCTGTGTGTGCCCGCGCAGGAAACTCATTGGTGATTTGGGTCTCATCGGGGGGACAATGGAACAGCGGGACGTAACACAAACGTCCGCTTTGGGCCCTTTTCACAGAGAGAAGCCTGGGAGGAAAAGAGAAGAGCAGAGAGAGAAGAAGGGATGAGAGAGAGAGAGAGGGGGTTGAGAGAGAGAGAGAGAGAGAGAGAGAGAGAGAGAGAGAGAGAGAGAGAGAGAGAGAGAGAGAGAGAGAGAGAGAGAGAGAGAGAGAAAGAGACTGTGAGAGAGTGTGTGAGAAAGATGACGTGTGTGAGAGAGAGAGAGAGAGAGAGAGAGAGAGAGAGAGAGAGAGAGGCAGGGGGGAGACATCCAGACAAATGCACCACACAGGGGTCTATGAGTTTCGTAATGGGACATTTTTCACATGATGTCAAAAGGGGGGATGTGTGTGTGTGTGTTTATGTGTGTGTGTGTGTGTGTGTGTGTGTGTGTGTGTGCGCTCACACCTTTGTGCATGTGTGTGTGTGTGTGTGTTTATGTGTGTGTGTGTGTGTGTGTGTGTGTGTGTGTGTGTGTGTGTGTGTGTGTGTGTGTGTGTGTGTGTGTGTGTGTGTGGAGTGTGTGTGTGGAGTGTGTGTGTGTGTGTGTGTGTGTGTGTGTGTGTGTGTGTGTGTGTGTGTGTGTGTGCGCGCGTGGTGTGCTGTGCTGTGCTTTGCGTGTGTGTGTGTGTGTGTGTGCGTGGTGTGCTGCGCTATGTGTGTGTGCGTGCTGTGCTGTGCTGTGCTGTATACTTTTGGAGAGCGTCCCCGATTCCCTCCATGGGTCCCTTGGATTAAATGTTCCAGGACCCTTTTTATGGAGGGTCCCCTGCAGCACAGAGCTGCCTGTGAAGCTCAAGTGTGGGTTTTGTGCACTGCTGTAGATAGGCCAAGTGCTGGGGAACGTAGTAGGTCTCTGTACTGGAGGTCTTTGGCAGCTGCTTTAAACGAAGGGCATATTTTTTGTTCCTTTCATGCATTTGCCACAAAAAAAACACAGCATGGTACACACACCCACAGTCAACACACAGCACAGCAGATAAATAGCCTACATGAACCACACATACTGTACGCCCATATCACGTGTATCCAGTATCCATAGATTTTGGACAGTGAAGAGACAGGAAAAAGGGTTTGGGTGCTTGATGAACACACACGCACGCACATACACACACACACACACACACACACACACACACACACACACACACACACACACACACACACACACACACACACACACACACACACACACACACACACACACACACACACACACACACACACACACACACACACACACACACACACACACACACACACACACACGCCCACACTAACACACCTCAATGCAGATAATCATACCCTATAGGAGGCAGACGTCAGAAGAACTCCATTGTTATCATGGTCATCCCCTTGTGGCAGCGTACCAGGCCAAACATTTCAGACCAAACTCAATATTCAACAGTCCCCATACCTCAGGTACCCATTCTACCTTAGTGCCCATAGACTGCCAGGTTTAGGGAAATGTGAGTTTCCCCAACCCTTATATCCCTGATTTTCTAGGGAAAGAATCTGCCTATTCAAACCCTAATTTACACCAACATTCATAAAATCACTTGAAATGAAATGGATTGGTGTGCCTGGAATATTTAGCACAAGTCTCATACAGCCTGAGAGAACTTCTCCCACCAGCCTGTGAGAACTTTTCCCACATTTGTAGTTGGATAAATAATGAGTTTTAAATACATATACCTTCACCAACACAATAGAAATGCAGACTATTTCTTGACATAAGCCACTATGGAAACAAAAAGCACATTAAACCCACTGACTAACACCCACATAGACCCGTACTGAAGCAACTCCTAACTTAGAAGCATACAGCGTTTTTCCATAAGCAAAAACACTTTTGCTTTTCATAAACAAAGCCGAAGTACTTGTGCTTGTGGTGCCTTCCGTTTCTCCTAGCTACCAGCTCCAAACAAACACTCTCTCTTTCAGAAAGCTCTGAGCGGCACTCAGGCCCACATTCAGGCCCACCCAATGAACACTGCTGCAGTGATTTGTGGTGAGTGAGTGAGTGAGTGAGTGAGTGAGTTGTACAGTGTGCAGCAGGTAAGGTAATCTACGCTACAGTACGGTGCGATCCCAGGGATCCTGGAGGAGACAGTAGGAGGGTGAGAGGAAGAGTGATGACAGGTGTGTTTGTGTGTTTGTCTTTGTGTGTGCGTCAGGGCTTGACATGAACTTTTTCACTTGCCGGTTACTGTGGCTAGTGGTTTTCCAGAGTCACTAGCCATCCAGCTACAGCTATTAGCCACACATTAGTTGTTTTTATCATGTACCATCATTTGGCCGGTTGGTAGGAGCCAGTGTCAAGCCCTGGTGTGTGTGCGTGCCTGCACTTGTGTGTGTGCATGTAAGTATGAGTGTGTGTGTGTGTAGGGGATGCGCCTCTGCCTGTCTTTATGTG
>NC_085866.1:49389142-49391642 GCF_034702125.1 Engraulis encrasicolus | reverse complement strand
CAAAGTGGATAGGGAAATAGAAGAGAACGGTGGGGTAGAGTTATGCGGAATGACCCAGGCCGGATTCGAACTTGGGTTCCCATGGGCAATGCATTCTGTACCGTAGTACATAGTACGTGCGCATTAGTGCCCTGCACCATAGCATCCCCGCCTTTCAGCATCCTTAACCACATTACCCCTGCAAATGCTACTGAGGCTGCGCTGAGATGCACAGATGGCTCCCTCTCTCTTGCTCTCTCACTCACACGCTTACTCACTTGCTCGCTTGAACTCGTATATGTGAGAGGAACTTATTTTGCCCAGAAATGCACTGGGTTATTATTTATCCCTCTCATTATGGCTGTGTTTTTCACAGCAGTTGCTGACTCCCCCCCCCCCTTTTCTGTTTATATCGGTCGATTTGTGAAGCATTTATTGTGTCTTGTAATTCACTTTACACCACACAGTATGCAGTATACAGCATAGGAGACATACTTTGTACGCACAATGATTCATATACTGCTTACAACGCAAGCTGGTTCCTTTGACTTGCACATCTATTCAAGCAGTTCGCTTTGCTGTAGACTGCAGAAAGTGTGGCGTAGCTAAAATGTTTATGGGGCCCTTTCATGTGATATCAGACACCTCTGAAGCAAGTTGAGCTGCCTAAGAGAAATAGACAGAAATACAATTCAAGAATAAAATTGACATTGAGACAGATAATCGACCAACATCCAGATGGATGTGTAGCATACCAGTTGGACTATATTTATAAGTGATTCAGCTTCTATGACTGAATGAGAAGTGTCACAGTAAGGAAAAACATCATGATCCGCCTCTCCCTTCTTGACATCCATATCACAGGATAACAGGCATATGCAGCATTTCTTCAGGCATTTGCATTGACATGGTAATTGGAAGTCGGATATATACTGTATTTGAAACTCACTCATCTTTAAAGATATCACAGTCACTCTAATTCACACTTGTATGGACACACACTAATGCATGCACACACGCACACATGCATGCACGCACGCACGCACACCAAGAAACTTTACAGCCCTGTATTTTCACACTCCATCACATACATAAATGCATGCACTGACTCGTACAATAATCGCAATCCTGAAATATTGCTGGTGCAGTACTTCACATACAATACTGTATCACTGATTAGTTAGGGAAAGATATGGATATTTTGGGAAATCTGTGAACTAATTTCTTACCAATAGATTTTTTTACCATGTGTTCTTACAGGTGTCTGGACACACCTCACAATTTATCCACGGCCAAATCCAATGGGAATTTCTGTGACACCCCGTCAAAGTAAACTTTGGGGTATTATTTCAGCTTAATACCAATTAAATAATCAAATCCATACCTTATACTGTATATTGTCATACTGTAATTGAGAAATAAAGAGCAAGTGGTGAAAACAGACGCAATAAAACTTGAAAATATGACTGAATTTCTACGCTCTTAAAGCCATTTTTGCAGTCTTTTGACCAAATGCGCAGTTTAAATGTGGTCAAATGTCCAAAACAACCACTCAATTGTATTCACTGGGTCACTATTGTATGGACAAATGTGTTAATTTGTCTCTGTATGTAGTTTACTTCAGAAGTTATGTCCCCTTCTGCAACCTTTTTCCGGGTTCCAGTCCAGGACATTAAAGGGTTAAAACTGGTAAACTTTGGGTTATTATTTCAGCTTAATACCAATAGAATAATCAAACCCAGACTACATACAGTATATTGTCATACTGTAAATGAGAAATGAAGAGCAAGTGGTGATAACGGATGCAACTTGGAAATATGATAAAAAAAGAAAATTTCTACACATTTAAGGCCATTTTTTGCCGTTTTTCACCAAAAACGGGGTTCAAATGTGGTCAAATGTCCAAATGTAGTTTACTTCAGAAGTTATGACCCATTATGCATCCTTTCCCCCCAATCTGCCGTGTTCCAATTTTTTACATAGGCCTTCTGTGCACCCCAACTTTGACAGGGTGTCACGGAAATTCCCATTGGATTTGGCCGTGGATAAATTGTGAGGTGTGTCCAGACACCTGTAAGAACACATGGTAAAAAAATCTATTGGTAAGAAATTAGTTCACAGATTTCCCAAAATATCCATATCTTTCCCTAACTAGATATATTCACAAAACACAGTGTGAATATTTATTTGCAAAAACTCTTGCCCCAACTGTAAACAGGCACCCCGGGGCCTCTCTCTCTCTCTCCCGCTCTCCCGCTCTCCTGGTCTCTCTTTCTCTCTATCTCCCGCTCTCTCTCTCTCTCTCTCTCTCTCTCTCTCTCTCTCTCTCTCTCTCTCTTTCTCTCTCTCTGTACATCTATATCGCTCTTTATTCCTCTACCTCCACGTCTCTCCCTCTGCAGTCTCTCTCTTGCTCTCTCTCTTTCTATTTCTATCTCTCCCCTCCCTTTCCCTTCATCTTTGTGTTTCTGTTCTCTGTCTCTCTCTATCCATCTCTATGTCACTCTCTCTCTCTCTTGTT
>NC_085866.1:49381642-49384142 GCF_034702125.1 Engraulis encrasicolus | reverse complement strand
AACATGCAATAAGTTGCATTTAAACACTAAGACCTTCATCTTGCATTAGAATTAGGGGTGGGCAATGTTAACGCGTTAACGGTGCGTTAACGGTGCGTTAACTATTGAGATCCATATCGCCCGACAATTTTGTTAACGCTTAACGCAGCAGGGTTTTTTTGTGTTTTTTTTTTTTAGCCTTTTATGACCGTCGTTCGACACTTTTATTTTGAAAGCGTCAGCACGCTTCTGCTACTGCTGCCAGTGACTGCTGTCAGAGAAAAAGACATCAGGGTCTAGAAAAGTCGGCAAAACAAAATAGGCATAGCCTGGAAGGACATCAACTTATGAATGGACATTTTCTGTATAAAGTTCTACAGTCTTCATTGCGCAGCTCTCGAGCAGGATGTGGCTCGCCTTTGAAGCTGGCAAGGTTGTAAAAATATTGTAGGCATAGCGTGACACCTTGTTATGCTGTGTATCAGCTGTCAATAACGCCATGCGAACAAACAGTGTAGGCTACATAGTTGTCTGATAAAGCCCAAATCAAAAAGCCGACCGCGAGATATTAAATTCCTCACGTTTTGGTTTCTACATCTGTGCTGCGCGTGCATAGAAGGCGCTGGCTCACTGCGGAGGCTGTCTACATCATCGCGCAGCACGTTGGTTTCGGAGCACAAACCAGGCTTCAGGGCATAGCTGAAAAACTAGCGGTAAAAGAATTCAATTTTCGCTGACGCTTCCTCGCTTCTAGCACCCGCGCATCACAAAGTTATATTCACATCTGCGTCAACAGATTTCGCGGAGCCAGTAAGTTTAGTGTAGCCAACGGTAACTCCACTCTCATGACACAGAGAGAAGGAGGGGCATTCCCACAGACACATGTCTGCTTGTTGCCTGTTCATTTCAAGTGAGAAGTGTTTTGTTTCTTGTAGGCCCATGAAGAGTAGCCTATCCTAATTTGAGTTTCTAATATTTCAGTTCAGTTCAATCTTAACCCTGTGAAACCTGAACCATGAAAGCAATGAGAGAAAATTCTATTTTTTTGGAATTTGCTTCAATATTGGTCCCTTATAAGAAATGTAAAAAAAAAAATCAAAATTTTGTTAAGGTCACTGAGATATTTAATGCATCATATATGATGCATCAGGCTTTTAATGAATGAAAATTCCAATTTCATGACCATTGAAAAATTACTTTTAATGCATTTACAACTTTTTTTTAATTTAAAAAAGTTGTCAGACAATTTAATTTGAGGATTATCTTTAAATATTTAGTGAGATCCTGCCATTTTTTTAAGCCTATCCTTGTTTTAGCAGGACCATATTTTACATTTCCCACAGCCTGGTTGGGTAATTTTTTTAAATCTATGTAAAAACATAGCTGACCGAATGCTTAACAACCTATTTATGAGTGTAATATAGATCATTATTCATTTTTGATGTGTAATTTGAATATATGGGTCCATTACTACAATTGGACCATTTCTCCATTCACTTCAATGCATTTTTTACGAGATCATAATTTCAACATTTTGCATTACATTTTCAAAATTGCAAGTAAAACGTGTTTCTTAAGGCAATATCTTTGTCTTGAAGTAAAACAACTTGTGTGTTTTGTTAAACGATCGTCGTGGTATGCCTTGTAAGTTTCCCTATGGAGCAAATGCATTGATGGCTGACTTCCTGCCACCGCCGGATGGTGCTTATATGTTTCATCAGTTTTAGCACGATCTCTCTGCAACACGGTGTAAAAATATAAACTCTTCCTTGATTAATTGCACAAAGCAAGTGTTCAAATTAAAGGATGTAGAGTTATATTTCGGAAATTTGTTCACAAACCTTTTGCAATTTGTCGATATCTCAGCGTCGGTCAGGGAAACCGCTTCTACTCCATTTTTGCATTTTTCGCCGAGCTGTGATCAACTTGTTGTTGACCGCTGCTCTCTTGTGGCGGTTTCCGTGTACTGCAGGACGTTTGGAAATGACACGCAAGGATGTTTTTGAGATGGATTTTTTTGTGTCAGCGTGGAGAGGGCTTTGAATTTGATGCATCATAGATGATGCATCTGGCACGATAGGGNTACAGTATTTGCCTACTGCTTGAACACTATAGGCTGATGCCTAGACCAAAATACCATATTGTTAAGTTGTTGGTAACATAACTTAAACACAGTGTGTCCGTACCTTAAACAAAAGTTCTGCTTAACACTGTAGTAGCAATTCAGCAACACACATTTTGCTTTATGCTACACACTTACTCATGGTCACTGCACACTTTGTCCTTCATAAGACAATCCATTAGAAAATGAACACTCATCATATCATTGAGAAAACACATCCGTTAAAAAACAAAGCACACTGGATGTATGACAAGATTTAGCCACCAACAATAAAACACATGCTATCAAAATTAACCACTATTCTGCCAGTTACAAAGTTGCATTCTTTATATTACATTGCACTTATTTTATTTTGCATTTATTTGTTTTACTTTGATTGCTTCTTTGCTAAATTCACAC
>NC_085866.1:49369142-49371642 GCF_034702125.1 Engraulis encrasicolus | reverse complement strand
AGCTAGTCTTGCGAATATGAGTGGCAGCAGCGAGCTACCGGCACATCAGCGCGCGTTTGGAAATGCCACTGAAAACCTTCACGTGAAAATAAAGTAGCGAAGTTCATCTCAACTGACCTGTTTTGGGATCTGTCATTAGTACAATGCATAGTAGTAGTGGACATTAAAATGACCAGGAGAACACCTCAGTCTTGAGAAAGTCTTGAGACTAATTAGCGCAGTGATAAGACAAGGACACATGCGGCATTAATAATGTTCGGTTTAAATCATTTTCTGATTTGCCTGTATGTCTTCATACCTTAATATTCCTCCATGTTTCTTGTGCCGTTGTTCCCGACTGTCAAACGGGGCTTAAACAACGCGCAGTAGTAGCCTTCCAGACAGTACAAAATCATGTCCCATGTCCCTTCGCATGTGCCCATCTTGCTTTGCGTCCGTTTATATTTTAAACAACTCAATATTAAGCGGAATGAAAGGAAGTCGTAGCTCCTTCTGTAGTTACCGGCCGCATATGTGTGTGCCTTCTAGTAGATAGCCTACTTTTATGAGAAAATATTCCAGAAGAGGTGTTATTCCACATCCATGCCCGAGGACATGCAAAGATTGGCAATGACTTTGCACTATCTACTTTGCGCATCGAAAGTGCCCTTCAGATCAAAGACGGAAATATTTTGCTCTCATGTAGCTTACATTTGTGCCCTTCCACAACACTGTGCTTGGTGTTTCTGCACGGCTATGCCATTCCTCAGATGAGTTAATCTGTTCTTATAGCATGCATGCATGCATGGACCAGTTAACAACAATTCTAGTTATTAGGCCCTATATTATATTATATTATATTATATTATATTATATTATATTATATTATATTATATTATATTATATTATTTTATGTTATATTATGTTATATTATCCTACATTACATTATTACAGCCTATTATATAATTCATTAAAGCTGCTATGATGGTTAAGAAAATTATGGCTAGTGAAAAGGCCCAATGGCTAGTGAGTCACGAAAACCACTAGCCAAAATGGCTGGTAAGCGAAAAAGTTAGTGTAAAGCACTGGGTGTGTGTGTGTGTGTGTGTGTGTGTGTGTGTGTGTGTGTGTGTGTGTGTGTGTGTGTGTGTGCGCGTGTGCGTGCGTGTGTGTGTGTGCGCACATGCATGTGCCTGTGTGTATATACTATAAGCGTGTGTCTATGTCTCTCCCAAGCACCAGCATAACTATCAGGTGTGCCAGCAATGATAAGAGTGTGATTAGATTACTGTATGCTTGTATGTGCATGCATGCTCCATACGCATATGCGCATGTCTCCTAGAAAACCAGATACCGCGTAGTGCTGAGTTTGTCATGTGAGATGTATCGACTGACAGAGCCCATACTTTGCTTACCGAGCAAACATCACTCTTTTTCTGCTGAAGCTTTATTTGTTTTCCAAGCCCATTTTTTCTCTCTTGTTGTTTCTCAACCCTTGCAGAGTATAGAATGACCATCACTGTGAGTGTTAAATTCAACACCCGAAGTGGTGACTTAACACTGATCATTTTATTTTACTGTGTATACTCTGGAAGGGGGGGGGGGGGGGTAGCCGAGGTCCATTTACAGTAAACACATTTTCTGCAGCGGGAGAGCGACCTAGCTGACCTGAGCAAGCCCTGGCAGGGGAGCAGGAGAGGGGGCAGGGGGGCATCGGGGGTTGTGTGTGGTGTGTTGTGTCGATATGAGCTCCCCCATCGAGCTGAGCAACCCAAGCCATTACAACACACTGTAGCACCCCTAGGGGATTTCAAGTTAGGCCTTTGGGCTCATGCCGAGCTTCTACTATAAGCAGAGGTATCAATCCCGGGTACAGAAAGTAAAAACCCTGCCACAAATTTGATCCAACCAAGCAGCTCTGATTATTGAGCACTCAAGACAGGTAGACCAGCTACTTATTGGAGTCACCTGTGTGACTGTGTGACAGGAAACTGTGGCAGGGATTGTACTCTCTGGACCCGGAATTGACACTTCTGACTATAAGCTTTTTTCTCAAAATGGTAATGTTACATTATACGTATTATTGGTAATGTTATAGCAAGGCTGTTAAGATGCACCTTAGCTTATTTTTAACCAGTAATGTCCTCTGCATCAAAATGCTACGTACCTACGGGCCAGTTGGTAGCCCATATGGACGGAGCAGCCCATCTCGTCAGAACAGGGGACAGCCTGTCTCTGGCTTGTGTCGCTCATAAACGGACACATTGATATGGCAGAGTGGGCACGGGCGGGCAGCGAGGGAAAGTGGTGGGCACGCTAGTTCAGTCTGGACACCCGTCTTTACCTTGGCGCAGCGCGCTTTGACTGGCATGTTGACTTTGGGCATGGGACAGGGCACTCGTCCTGGCAATACGCCGTAGCTGGATGGATGGATGGCCAGTGTGGACCCAGACTGCTGTTTACTGTGTGTGTGTGTGTGTGTGTGTGTGTGTGTGTGTGTGTGTGTGTGTGTGTGTGTGTG
>NC_085866.1:49359142-49361642 GCF_034702125.1 Engraulis encrasicolus | reverse complement strand
GTCACACACACACACACACACACACACACACACACACACACACACACACACACACACACACACACACACACACACACACACACACACACACACACACACACAATATATTCCCCTCTCCCTCTCTCTTTCTCCCTATCTTTTTCCCCCCATTTCTTCTTCCACATCACACTCGCTCTCTCTTTTTTTTCTTACCTCTACTCTAATTTCTTCTTTTCTCAAGTCCTCCCTCTCTTTCTTTTCCTGTACACCCTCTCCCTCCATTTCCATCGCTCCTTCTCTCTCTCTCTCTCTCTCTCTCTCTCTCTCTCTCTCTCTCTCTCTCTCTCTCCCTTTTTAATCTGCTCTCTCTCTCTCTTTTCTCTCATCAGCCACCGCACTCCACCCCTGATTTTACTTCCCTCGGTTTACTTAGTGATGCACGATATTAGAAATTTCAACCGATACCGATAACCGATAACTTCCTGCTTCTCAGGGCTGATACCGATACCGATACCGATATGTACACATTTTCATATTTAATATAATATATTGATATAATCTACTTTGTGCTGGATATTCATATGTTTTCCTTTCATCACAAAATGTGGTCATTTCATAAAACATGTAGCAAGACACAACTCTAACAAAAATAGGCATCAAATGCATCTTAATTTTAACAAAAAAAGTGCATCCCTTATGGTCTTTTTAAAAAATGTAAATTGCGTTCTGAAAATCATTAATGCTTAGACTGCATTCAAGCAATTGCCTAGGGCCCAGACCAAATCTGTCCTCCATAGGGGCCCCAGCTGTCAACTAATCATGGTGAACACATACACAAAAAATAGATTGGACCTTAATTTGTCTCTTATGTGAAGTAATCGAAGATATATATAGACAAAACACTAAAATAACACCAAAACACAGAATTTTCTGTCTAACTTTTGAGAGCCCCATGTTTATATTTTGCCTAAGGCCCCAAAATGGCTAGATCTGCCCCTGTGCATGAACGCAACCCACTCGGTGAACACACAGTATTTCAGAGGTGCCCACCCTGTTAACTAGTGATGGCAAAATGAAGCTTTTTGAAACTTTGAAGCTTTCTTTGGAATTGGTTCGAAAAATGGTTCGAGCTTTGAATCGATTCAAACTCTATGATGTTATCTGCTGGCAAAAACTTTGAATTGCAGTTTTAACCAAAAATCGCTCGAATAAATAAATGTAGGGCCTATTCTTGAAAAGAAAAAAACGATTGCCTTCACGTTTGGTTTTTGATTACAAGTTAATGGGTTTCATCGTGTAGGGTTTAGTCACTGAACTGTGACAATAGCCTAGACTAGGCCTACTCATGGGCATAAAAATCTCCTAACAATTTACCACGTTACATTGCAAAACTGGAATATTTTATCCTGGAAAACCGTTTACAAATATGTTTAAGACACATCCGTCGAATTCTGTAATGAATGACGCTAATTCCGTCTAACTTCAAATGAGTGGCAAATTCGTTTCATTGACTAGCCTAGACCAGGGATTGAACATGCAACCTAATGAATGAGAGTACAGCACCTTAACCACTACACCACAGGTCAGTCTCCATGGGCATTAAAAAACAATTAATCTAAAACAGTTGAAGATGGGCGGACTTACACAAATCACTGTATAATGGCGGTTTACTTTTAACTGCTACATTTTAAAAGGGCAAATTACAGTGGCCGTAGAGCACACTTTCCTTGATTCTGCTTTTATGGCGGTGCGTTGAATTATTCCGACTACAATCCCGCAATCGCACACAACTCTTGAAGCAACTTCGACCCTCTGTGCTTCGATGCGCAACCTTTTCAATTCCATCTCGAGTCATCACGTGACTTTCGAAGCTTCAAACGTCACTAATCATGTGATCAATGCACAACGAATCAAGCTCCGAAACAAGCTTTGTCTTTTTTTTTTTTCAATTACTCGAAACACGCTCCGAATCAGGAGAGTCAGAGGGCCATCACTACTGTTAACATTGCAGCTAGAGATGCTGGGAGAAAAGGTAAATGTTTGTAGCCTAACTACTTTCACTACTGGCACTTTGTAACCTTACTTAAAATCAATAAACATTTGCAGATTCTAAATAGTTTGCCTTCTTGTTGTTCTTAGACTATGTTAGCATTTTAAAACCATGTTAGCATTTCGCTAGGTGTTTAAAGGCATTGCAAACAAACATGTTGCGAGTTAGGTGCCTGAACTCACCCTCTCGCGTTGGGAAAACTCACATGTTTAAATGTTTAAAAGCAGTCCAAGGGCCTTTATAGTAAATCCACAATGTTAAAAGTAAAGGTTAAAAGTAGGCAGTTTTGGCAATCTCAGTTCATGTTTAACTTATAGTCCATTCAAACATTAAAAACAAAAGCCATTGCCTGGCTGGTGGTCAGGTGACTCGGTCATGTGATAAGAGACGGTGAGTCACAGCATCACACAGGCAGAGAGACTGGATAAGATGATACCAGAGACGGTCTATTATGAATTAAAAGAATCTTTG
>NC_085866.1:49346642-49351642 GCF_034702125.1 Engraulis encrasicolus | reverse complement strand
ACAGATTACATTATCTGTAAGAAAGGCTAAATCTGACTATTACTTTAACCTTGTCTCTAGTTCGTACTCAGATCTGCAAAATTCTGGAAGGCTGTAAATTACAAAAAAACAATAAATCTGTACACCTATGCCTTCTTCAATTAAGTTTGATGATTGTCTACTACAAGAGCAAATCAGACATTGCAGTGCTCTTAACAAACAATTTTCTTTAACCAGTCAAAGTTTTTGACAATAGCAATAATCATTCCTTTTAATGCCTAGGGCTGACATGATATGCTATCAGAGACAATGGCAGAGACGATGATCCTGGAATTTCAGGCTTCATCCTGTGTCTAAGCATACAGTGCCTTACTGCTTTATAGCAATTGTTATCGCAATTCCACTGGAGAAGACAAGCTAGATCCCTTTTTCTTCGCACTAGAACCGCCTAACCAACCGCCGCGGCATATATAATAGCAGAGCCATTATTTGCACATTTTCAATTTTCTATTTCCACTGGAGTTGTCCCTACACTAGGAAATTTTGCACACATTACCCCTTGCACAAGGGGGTGATTAAGACTGACACCTAACAACTATCGACCAATATCCAAGCTACCGTGTCTCTCAAAAATACTAGATGAAAGTTGGTAAATGATCCAGCTCAAAGAATTTCTAAATACCAATAAATATTTGAGCCCTCACCAATCAGGCTTATAGCCTAACATAGTACAGTTTACTGCTGCTACTCACAGTAATGATGATATTATCACTTCTCTTGACAAGAAAAAACATGTCTTCCATCTTTGTGGACTTATCCAAAAGCAATTTTGACACCAGTGGACCATCTCTGCTTCTACAAATTCTGCCTGGTAATTGTTTCAATGCAAGTGCCTGTAAATGGTTCCAGACTACCTTCAAACAGACACCATACTGTAAAACTGGGTAATAACTCAATCTGACCCCCAGCTAATAACAAGGGGGTCCCACAAAGGTTTAGTATTAGGTCCGGTACTCTTCACCATGTACATAAATAGCATACTTTCTGCTCCTTTCCAACTGCTCTATTCATCTAATATGCAGATGATACAATTTTGATTGTGTTGCGGATTCTGTAACACTTGCTAGCCTTGGAGAAGTTGCAGCAGTCTTTTTAATATCCCTAACAAAATGCCTTCATTATCTTAAGCTTCTACTTAATGTAAGCAAGACTAAATGTATGGTCTTTACTCGATCTAAAGCATTGGCATGATAAATGATTTTACTATATCAACCTTTAGAATGGGTCTGTTATTGAGAGAGTATCACATTATAAGTACCTGGGGAATCTGGCTAGATGACAAGTTTTTTTTTTTTTTTTTTTTTTTTTTTTTTTTTTTTTTGTTTTTTTTTTTTTTTTTTTTTTTTTTTTTTTTTTTTTTTTTTTTTTTTTTTTTTTTTTTTTTTTTTTTTTTTTTTTTTTTTTTTTTTTTTTTTTTTTTTTTTTTTTTTTTTTTTTTTTTTTTTTTTTTTTTTTTTTTTTGTTTTTTTTTTTTTTTTTTTTTTTGTTTTTTTTTTTTTTTTTTTTTTTGGTTTTTTTTTTTTTTTTTTTTTTTTTTCACATTCAGAAACATACAGACTGTCTTGTCACTACGCTCAGTACAAAAGCTATCTTTCGGCACAGAAATAAATATCACGTTCTTCCTGTTTTCCCTGCAGAAAAAAGTTAATTGAAGCTACATTTTCTGTCTTCCCTTGACTATGGTGATATTATTTACAGACATGCAACCCACTCTCTAATCTGAAGGCACTTGACACTTCTATCATTCCAGCTCTTCGTTTTATTACTGGGGACCATAGAGTACACATCATTGCCTGTTATATGATAAAGTTGGGTGGGGCTCCACTTTCTCCACATAAGGGACATGCATTATTTATTTTATTATAAGGCCCTCACTGGCAAACATCCCATTTTATATTTCCATCTCTTTTAGTTTGGCACTCCAACCATACCAAAACCCGCAGCACAGCAATTTTTTACTGGAGGTCCCTTTTATGCCCGCACAGAACTGGTTAGAACAGCTTTTAGTGTCTGTGGACCTTCAGTTTGGAATAACTTACAACTAAGGATGGGTCTTTCAAGCCTTTAGTTGCCATTAGAACATTTTTAAAGTTACACTGGAAGTTTTTATCACATACTTGCACTTGTTTTTAACTCATAAGTTTTGAATTCATATTTTGCTTAATTTTTATCTCTTATATGATTTATGGTGTATTGTGTATGTTCGTTGTTTATATATGATTTTATATGTGCAATTGTTTGTTTTACTCGACATCATTGTGAATGAGGGCTGGGCCCTCAATGATTCTTCGAGTTTAAAAATAAATGAAATGATTGTTTACAATTCAGTCAAGTACAATGCTGGAAACAGTTGCTTTTCGTAAACGTCATAAGAAATAACAACGTAAACAGCTATTGCAAATGCTACACAATGAACTTGCCCGTCAGCAGGTCCAATGCCGTGGACAAGTACTGTATGGATCGCCTTGTGTAAACTTTATAAGACATTACAAGACAAACAGCTTGTATTTTGCCAACAATCTCTCATTTCTTGGCAAAGGCGCATCGGACGCTAAGCATATAACTTCTGCTGTTTGCTTTGGGGGGGCAGGTTTTACAACTTATATTGTAGGGATAAAACTGCAAGCATCATCACCCTCGGGTCAAACTGTTTAGACCTGTGTAATAACAAAGCCATCAAAGAGTGAGTGGGATGTCTCAGACAGTGCCAGAGGACGGTCTACTCTACCTACCCAAACCCACCCCACCGTACACACAATAGCTGTCTGGGAATGATTTCCCATTCTTGACTCCCATGCACCTCTCTCTTCTCCTCCTTAACCCTTATCTTCATCCTTCCATCCTCTGCACAAGACCATTCCACTCCACCAACCTACACACTCTTTTTGACTTTAGCGCACCCCTCCTCCTCGTCTTCCTCCTAAACCTTTCTGTGTCTGCCCATCCCCTGCATAACATCTCCCAACTACAAACTTTGCCTCTCCACCCCATACACTCGTTCACATGCCTGTCTTTCTACTCCTTCTCCTCCTCCCTACTCTTTCTTTATCCCTCCATCTTTTACTGAATGTACACACCTCACCCATCGCCTCCACCTCATATACTCTTGACTTTCGGGCACCTCTCTTCCTCCTTATCTTCCTCCTCTTCATATAACTCTTCTCTACCCCTCCACGCTAAAAAAAAGCATCCCACCTAACTTTTGCCTTCACCTCACACTCTTAGGACTTTTGTCCTTCTCTTCTTCTCCTCCCATTTCATCCCTATTGAATACTTCCATCCTCTGCTCAACACACAGTTCAGCCCCACCCCCACCTCCAGCCCGTCCTTCCCCTTGTCTCCACTGTTCAGTGGCGAGGATCTGGGAGCCCTGCTGCCAGCTGTGTGGTGGTTGACTGAGTGTGACCGATCAGTGCTGATCTGAGACTATTGACACTATTGAAAAGGAGAGCAAAGGAAAGGAAAGGAAATGCGGCTTCCTGGATTCCTGGACCACCAACATCACCCTTCCATCATTCCCACGCAGTCCAAACCTACCCATACCCATGAAATCTATTTATGTTCATGTTATGTGTAATAATGTGAATTTCATACCCATATACACTTTTATACAGTGTCACCAAACACAAGTTCATGCTAACATGACAGTAAGTTTTTTCTTTTCTATTCTATTCTATTCTATTCTATTCTATTCTATTCTATTCTATTCTATTCTATTCTATTCTATTCTATTCTTTCTACGTGAACCTTCCCATTCCCCACCCCTGTCCATTCAGCCTTTTGACATGTCAATACCACTGTGAGGAGGATGGATAAAAGTGTAATACAACCTATTAGGTGAGTGGAATAAAGTAATACAAAAGGATTAGCCTGTTCCCTTTTTTTTTTAAAGATTATTTTTTTAGAAAGCGCCCTGTCTGTGTTTGGCTGGCAACCCTAATCCTGGTGCTCACCAGTGACCTGGAAGCTTAGTTAGGGTTGGCTCCCTCTGGGTGGTGGGGTAGGCTGCACACTTCTTGAAAAGGGCCTCCCTTGGCTAGGCATTAGCCAAAGTGCACAATAATTAGGTGGAGCAAAGCTGCTAGCCCTTTGGATGGGGTTACATTGCAGTCCTGCATCGCAGTCCTTCCCATTCCAACATGTTGTGAAATTGAAATGTTACCCTTGGCTTTTCAGTACCCAACGATGCAGCATTTTTTTTCATTTTCAGCCCTTTTCTGCCACCCTGGCCATTCTAAAGAGGGGCATGGTTTGTTTAGGCTACGTAAACATAGCCTACCTGTACCTTAACCCCTTTACACAGATGCTCCACTACAACCTTATCGACACCAAAATTGGAATGACCAAGTCCTAACCTCTTACCTAAGGCTCCAAGTAACGTCATAGTAACGCTGTTACGATGTACGTACATAGTTGAGTCTTTTCATATCAGCAAAGGGTGAATGGGCCCATCTGATCAAAGAGGCTACTGTACCCCAAATCTCGTTGCAAAAGTTATGCAACATCAGCAGACACCTAACGACTTGTCATGATACTGACACCCCAACCAGACAGTACAAAAATGTGCTCTTCCTGTATTATCCTTACACCAACTGTAGCAGCTGTAGCTCACAACTTGGAATGCAAGGGTATAACTTAGCCACGCATAGAATCTTCATTTGGAATGGTGTTTGGTTACGCCCGATTTATGGCTTGGAACGCCCAATCAGCCAATCATAATTAAAAAAAACTGATTGCACATTGTTAGATATAGCAAATAAACCATGTCCTCATCAGAATGGCCAGGATCTTAGAGAGAGCTGTTGGAGCAAATGACTACTCAGCCATTGCTCAGCCCACCAAGGGTAAGTTGCCCTGGATGAGAGTAATTTGATTCCACTAAGCTAGCTGTGATTTAATAACCTACATCTACCTACTTCATGCTCAAGTAAGGAATGGGAAAGGCCATATTTGCTGGTGGT
>NC_085866.1:49331642-49341642 GCF_034702125.1 Engraulis encrasicolus | reverse complement strand
CAGTCTGGAAGGCTACTACTGCGCGTTTTTTAAGAACGGTTTGACAGTCGGGAACAACAGCACAAGATACATGGAGGAATATTAAGGTATGAAGACATAGGCCTACAGGCAAATCAGAAAATAATTTAAACCAAACATTATTCATGCCGCATGTGTGCTTGTCTTATCACTGCGCTAATCAGTCTTGAGACTTTCACAAGAGTAAGACAGACTGACGTGTTTTCCTCTCGCTTCGGTCATTTTAATGTCCATTACTACTAAGTATTGTACTAATGACAGATCGCAAAACAGGTCAGTTGAGATGAACTTCGCTACTTTATTTTCACGTGAAGGTTTCCAGTGACATTTCCAAACGCACGCTGATGTCCCGGTAGCTCGCTGTCACTCCTCTTCGCAAGACTAGCGCTATCAGATTCCTGCTTGCGTGAGACACAGGTGACACGTGACACAGGTGCTTCATGGGTATTGTAGGCTCGCGAAATCGCATTGTATTGCTTTTGTAGCAAAGACAGTCCGAAGAAAAAAAACTACAAAATGCGGTGCCTCATTATTCAGAATAGTAACGGACCCGCCACAATGGCTAGTGAACCTTCGGTATCTACTAGCCAACGCCGACTTTCACCCGCATTTGGCTACCTGGCGTGTGTTAGTGTTAAGCCCTGGTGTGTGTATACAGTCTCTGTACATGTGTGTAGAATGAGAAGTAGCCTACATGTGACTTGGAGTGTATATATCTGCCATGTTTTCAGTGATTATGTCTATGTCAGCTCTGTACAGGATGACCGTAGCTATGTTTGTCTCAGAGTGATACTTCTGTCTTCCCTCACACCTTGACCTTGTCACTGTCTCTTTCACAACACCGGCCCCCAACACTTTATCTGGACACTCTGTCCCCAGGACCAGACACATTGTAGATAATGGGGTTTGTTTAAGATTCTGCTACGTCTTGTTGTTTATTGTTTACTCTGACAACCTCTTGCTCCAATTTCAACAAGACACTTAGTGTTTCAACAGATAGTTTATTAAACGTCTACGCGTCTGTAGACAGACTGTCTGCCGGCCGGGCTGTCAAGTAGCCTACAGTTCAACAACAACATCCTGTTGGCCCTGCTGCTCAGCTGTTTATTGTCATCCTATGGGGCACCTAAGTCACACCCTTCTAACCGCAGAAATACACCAGCGGCAATCTGAGCGAGGCGAGCGACGGAAGTAATTGACTTTGTATTGAGTCGCGCGACAAAAGCGATTCTGGAGACTAGAGCGATTTGTGCGACGAGCGCAACAGTTTGAAGTTGAAATCTTTTCAACTTTCTATGACGCGGTTCGGCGACAAGCCGTGACAGCCAATGACTGTATACAGGTCAGTGACCACAGCCAATGGGAATGCTTGAATGCTTTGCCTTCTGCCTGTACGGACATACTCTAGTCTCCTCAATCGCTCATATCGCTTGCTGCTGCACTCTGTCGCTTGAATCGCATCGCGCCTGGTCTATTCGCGCTGTAATTCCGATCCATGGGGCTGTAGCTTGCAAAATTTGGAATGGGAGTGAATAGAGCGAGTCAAGCTAAATCCTGCTTCCGTTTGGCATGTGCTCTGGAGAGACCATTGGAGCTTATTTTACATAGAACCCAAAATATGCTGCTACGCCCCTGATGTTGAATGTACATTGCTTGGCTCTTACTGAAAATGTACAGACAAAAAACAAAGCAGTTTGGTACAATATACAAGTTCAACACAGTACACAGAATGAGTAATACGCAGACTAAATAAGACTATGACAATATACTGTAAACAACAAAAGGTAAATGGAGAACATGCTGGCATCCTTCTCTGCCTCCAAGGTGCTGGCATCTCTCTCCCTGCCTTGCTGTATACAACTACTGTTACAGAGCCAAATAAAGTGTAACCGCAAACCTATCTTCCCGGCCCCGCAATCCATCTCTGTCTCTGTCTCTGTCTCTGTCTCTGTCTCTCTCTCTCTCTCTCTCTCTCTCTCTCTCTCTCTCTCTCTCTCTCTCTCTCTCCTTTCCGCCCACCACACTATTGGCCAGTGTTGGCACAGATAAACCACAGGGTCTTTTTGTCTGAGGCTGATTGCATATGTATATGAAAACACTCCCTTGGGAGAGAAGTTGTTTACCGAAGCATTCCTCCGGGCACTTCCCAGAATTCCTCAATTTTATTTTGCCGGCCCAAAACTGGCCAGAGAGAGGGGGGGAGGTGAAGAGGGAGATATAGTGTAGTGATCAAGGTGTGTGTTTGTGTGTGTGTGTGCGTGTGTGCGTGCGTGCGTGTGTGCGTGCGTGCGTGCGTGCGTGCGTGCGTGCGTGCGTGTGTGCGTGCGTGTGTCTGAGAGAGCGAAAGAGAGCGAGAAAGAGAGTGTACGAGAGACATAGACAGCAATGACAGAAAGACATCCATATAGAAAGAAAGAGAGTCAAGAAGAAAGACAATGAGACAAAGAGAAAGAAAGGGAGACAGAGCAGGAGCTAGTATTCCAAAACAGCAAGGCAAGGAAATGGCAGGGAAGATTAAATGTCACCAGAATAGGTACAATAATGACTTCTTAATATGTCACCTTTTTTTTATCTGGTCTAACCTTTCCTCATTAGCTGAGATTGTGGGAACATGGGAGGGGGACTGAGGGGGAGGGGTGTAGAAGAGGTGTAGGAGGGGTGGTGGGAGAGAGGATTAATTTAAAGGCCAACTGACATGAGGAAGAGCTGACACACACACATGCATTCACACACACTCACACACGCACGCACGCACGCACGCACGCACACACACACACACTGTCAAGCATATCCAACACAACCAGCATAGCATATCTCAGTAAGCAACCAGATCAGTTGGGTCCTCAGCAGGGCATGTCACTCTCACCGTAAATAAATGATGATAAATGTAGCATTATATTTATAATTGATTTGGGGTGTGTGTGTGTGTGTGTGTGTGCAACGTCCCCCAAAACACAATTTATCCAATTAATCTGTCCTTCACAGTTCATTCTGCACAACCTCTGTTTCCCTTAGTATGAATAAACTGTAGTCTGAATAAGCTGTAGTCTGAATAAGCTGTACATGTATCATGCTTTCCTTGCTCCAGTACTTTCTCATCTGCAACAGCTATGCCCAGGTCCACTGACAGCTTTTGCTGGGCCCAGGTCAAAGTCATCCAAGGGCCCCCTACCCAATACATACAACAATTTTAGGGCCCCTGTCTCCCTAGGCCCGGGACAACATTTTCCTTTGTCCCCCCTGTTGGCGGGCCTGGCTATGCCCATACATCATCACAGTAGTAACTGCTGCTAGTTTAGTATTTCTCCCCAAAAAATATCTGTAGTAAAGGATGTGACCCATTAATGTTACTCCTCTGTCTCAGTAGGAAAGTGTTACCAATAGGCCTGCCCAAATTGTGGAAAGCTACAAAAAAAAAACCCTGCAGAAGGCCTATTGATACGTATGCCATGCACACATACAGTAGCACACAGCAGACTAAATGGGTTTCAAAGTCATTAAACAAAGTTTTCCCACAGTGGTCTCTAAATTTACCCTCTCCCCCCACTTTCTCTCTCATCTCCAACTTTCTTCTGTCTTCTCCCTGTCACCCCTTTTCCTCATTTCCCCCGTTTCATCAAATTTTTTTTCTCATCTCCTCTCCTTCTCTATCTCTTTTTTTCATGAGAACCAATTTAACTTTCATTTACATTTATCATCCTGTGCTGGCTTTGCTGTATCACTAAATGAAGTGGACTGCAATTCCTGAGCCGCGATGATTGATGCCTTTTAATTAGGTCCGCATCGATTGGCCAGCGCCGGGCGATACATCAAGGCGCTGAGCGTTTGAGAGGCCAATCGGGGAGAGGAATGGTGCGTGGCCCCGGCCTCTTGGATGGCTGGCAGTCTGGTCTGCAGTCAGTGGGGTTTACTTTCTATCAAGTAGTTTACTATATTGCTGGAGGAGGCTCTGGTAAAGTGGAACTTTGGATTTCCTCAAAACAACAAAACAAATATTGATTCAGCTGTACGTGAGATGATAACAGAGGGGTGTGCATGTGTGCGTGTGTTTTCGTGTGTGCGTGTGTGAGTTCATGCATGTGCGAGAGAGAAAGAGAGCGAGAGACTTTTGAGGAATGAGAGAAAGAAATAACAGAATATGATGCTATTGATTTGTGATTCTGTACTTAATCAGCCGCTCTTTTCCTTTTCCAATCTTGATAGAAGCTGATGATAATATACAGTATTTCCATTGTTTACCTAAAGTTTTGCCATTGTATGCCTATTTGCAGCAATTCATCTATTTAAAAGTGATGATTGAAAGACAGAACAGTTTTGGTATTCTGGGAAGTGGATTAAAAATCTGTCATATCTGTCAGATCAAAATCTGTCTTGCTTCGCCTTTGCCTTCGCATGAATTAGCCTGATAAGCCTTTGTAAATGCCAGAATGTTGACTTCTTATAACCATTAGAGAAAAAAATGTAGGCCTAATGTCCTCACGCTCACTCCCGTTTTGCTTTTTTTAAATTTCCAAGTTAATATGGCTATTCACTATTCATCAGAGCACGTACAGGTATCACCAATTCCCTATTGCCAATCACTAGACCAGGAGCTGCAACCAACCGATATATCACCAAGTGCCCAAAGTAAGTAGGCCTAACTGGAGAAGTCACTTCCATGCAGCAAACTGCACAACTACAGCAGGTTATCAGGTGCGGTCACACGGGGGCCGGTGATCTCCAGAGGCCCGTCCGCATCCCAAAAATGACAATAAAGTGGGAACATGGGAACATAAAAAATGGGAACATTAATTAAAATGGAAAATGTAATCAATGTATTAAATATTCATTTGATTGTGTAGATTGGACTATCTCTACTATTGTGCAGTTTCAGAACGGCATTACATCTCAGTGAAAGTCAACCTTGATGTCCATGTATTAGATGTGAAATATCGAAAAATCGTGTGAACCTCTGAGGGGCCGTGGTGGGCCTGTGACTGACTTGTTACGACACTGGCAAGCAGTGAGTGAGCTCATTGAAAAGTATTTAAATTGTGCTCACAGACAAACAGGCTTGGAGAGATGGAAAACAGCAGTCATGATCATGAGCTCAGTTTGTGGCGGCTGATCTGTCCCGGCTCACGGATCTCCCTCTAATCCTTGGCACACACACACACACACACACACACACACACACACACACACACACACACACACACACACACACACACACACACACACACACACACACACAAAGAGAACGGCATGGATACACACACACACCACACACCACGCACGCACACGCACGCACGCATGCACACACACACACACACACATACACACACACACCAAATTAGACACACACACACACACACACACACACACACACACACACACACACACACACACACACACCACGCACGCACACGCACGCACGCATGCACACACACACACATACACACACACACCAAATTAGACACACACACACACACACACACACACACACACACACACACACACACACACACACACACACCACACACACACACACACACACACACACACACACACACACACACACACACACACACACACACACACACACACACACACACACACACACACACACACACACACACACACACACACACACACACACTAACCCCAAATCAGACACATACAAGCACAAATCAGACACACACATGCATGCACTCTCTCTCTCACACACACACGCGAACACACACGCACACACGCACGCACGCACGCACACACACACACACACAGACACACAGACACACACTAAATGACCACAGACATCTAGATGGTTGGGATAATCTCCAGTCTCACCCACAGAGCAGTGGAGCGGCTGTGTCTGTGGCCGGCCGGCTGGCTAAGCCAAGCTAATGAGAGGAGGGAGGCTGTTCTCATGAATACTATTAACCTTTTCAGACCATCTGAGGGGGGCTACCATCCCTTCCTTTTTTTACAGGCACACACACACACACACACACACACACACACACACACACACACACACACACACACACACACACACACACACACACACACACACACACACACACACACACACACACACACACACACGCACACAAAGAGACAAAGACAAAGACAGAAAACCCAGGGCCAAGATTCGTCCTTTTTTATACTATAACCCCCCCTGCCCTAAAAGACCAAGAGGAGGAAAGTGGCTGTATTGTGTTGTGCGAGTCCTTGGCCACATGAAGACTATAGCTCATTTGTTGTGTGGGAATGGGCTTGACTGGTGGCATGTTGTCATGCAAAGAATGGCCTGATTGGTTCACAGTCACGCTGAGAAAAATGAGACAAGAAAAAGTGCATGTGTAGCCGGCCGCCTGCCCCCCTCAACCTGCCCCCCCCCATCTTTGTTTCTGGGTTTTGTCAGAAAGACAGGGGTAGGCAGTTTGGGAGGCGGGGAAATGTTGAAGTTGGAAAGAAGAACAAAAAAAGAAAGGTTTTTCCTCCTTCTCTCCAGCTGCTTTTTTGATACGAAATTGTGAAAGTAATTCAAGAGTGTTCAAAGTCAGAACTCTCTTTCTCTTTGGGTGAGAACTTTAAGAAGAGAGAACTGTTTGTTTTTTCTTCTTTCGCTGTACTCGCCCCATAAGCAATCATTTCACAGTTGTCAACCAAAAGCCCTGCAAAGTGGAAATGTTGGACTGTTCTTGTCTAGCACAGGTGAGCATGAGTCGAAGACCAAAGTTACAAAAGTTACACTGCAGTTCACCTCAGGAAAAACACTTACTTTCAAATCCCCCAAGAAAGTGCACCGACTTTTGAAACACTTTCTTTTGAACTAAGTTCTACTACAATAACAGCAGTTGCGTGGTTTTAAAATAACAGAACAGCCATTGAGAATAGGTTCAGAGAAGGTGAGCTTAAAATGTGTGGGGTGCTGTTTATGGTTTTTGTGTGTGTGTTTGTGTGTGGGTGTGTGTGTGTGCGTGTGCGTGTGCGTGTGCGTGTGCGTGTGCGTGTGTGTGTGTGTGTGTGTGCATATGTATGCATGTGTACTGGTGTGTGTGTGTGTGTATGTATGTGTATGTTATCAGGAAAGCACAATTTGTGTTTGGCACAGAACACACACAGTACCTGAGCCAAGACAGAGACAGGTGACAGAGTGTGAAGGCCATCCCGAAAGAGGATAAATACAACTCCAAATACGACTCCTCTCTGCAGTTATGTGAACAGCAATTGTTGCAGTGTTAATTCAACTCTGCATGTATAGAGTAGGAACAACTATACGGGTGTTAAACGTGACTCGTTAACTGATGAATTAAGTGAGACTGCAGAATGTACTGTGTGCTCTTCCTCCTCCTCCTGGATCAGTCATTAGTGCAGGTCTTGAACCAGAAGAATGCCTAATGAATAGCTCCAGAGTGTCAGGGCCAGCACATTAGTTTATTGAAATATAACAGGCTTGAACCAGATGATGCTCTGTGCAAAATGTGTTGTTCACTCAAAAATTACCATTAAAGGGGCATTCCACCGGTGGAGACATGAATATGTATTGCAAGTGCGTCATATATGTAGTAGAATAGTAGCATAAATTTCTAATGTGGTGCCTTCTTGGCCAAGAAAAGGCAGAAAATGACCTTTTAGTGCTTGTGGATTTGTGACAACAATCCCCATAATGCATTGCAATGCTCAAGTTCCACTGGCCACACCCAGGCAGCCTCAATAGGCGCGATCGACTTGTCGTCAACGCATGCATGCGCATTTAGACAGCAATGCACCCTGGATGAAAATGCTGCATGACGATTAGATTTCCTGTCAAACTTCGAAATTTCGTCGATGTTGCGTCGACGAGGTGACATGTCACATGGTGTCAAACTATCGCGGGATGAATGCGACTACAGTCAGATCTTGCAACCTCTGCAGTTGCTTATCCCCTTCAACGCTCGTCTGTGGACTGCCTCCGAGGTCACGCGCCCATGAACTGGTTGGTCAACAACTCACTCACGTGTGTACCTGTATATGGGTCTTGTCTCACACCTCTACACAAGTGTGCGCAGGTCCCCACTTCAGCTCCTCCTCACTGCCTGCCCCCCCACTTCTCACACGTGGTGTGTTAGTAGAGCAAACCGGTGCGAGCTCATCGTCTCGTTCATATTTGTGGCCGACTTTAAATGCGCTGTATTTAATAACATCCACATCGTGACAACAAGTTCTCGCTCACGTGCTTCGTCAATGTTGATCGACAGCAACGAAGTCGTATTCGCCTAATGCCAGGGATTTCAAAAGCACTGGCACAATGATCTGTGATAGGTCTGTAAGCGCATTAGGTCCAACCCCCTATGGGCGGGGTTGAAAGGCTGGGAAAAAGGCTTGTAGTCTCAACAGAAATCCACCTCTCTTACACTTCCTCCTACAATGATGCAAAATGATCATTGTAGGGGGAAGTGTTAAGAGGTGAATACAGATTTATCCTTTCTCAGGGGGAATTGAGAGAGTGTTGCACGACCATTCAAAGGTATGACTGGTGTCTAGCAATGGAAAGCCTAATGCAAATGGATGGAGTGTCCCTTTAAGTATAATCAAACGAGCAGTGAGCAGTACAGTCTGTCCTCTTTTTTTAATCATCTTCTGTAACAGGTCGATGCTGATGATCTATGTGAGACATGTTGTTGGCGCTTCACTTTACTTAGTGAAGTCAAGCAGTCAAGCAGTCTCTCCTCTTTAAATCATCTGTAATTGCTCCTGTGTTCTACACTACAATCACCTGATCGATGTGGTGCATTATATGCATGGTGATTTGAACCTCTGAAATACAACAGTAGCTCTGCACAGTTAAAACACACTGAAAGACTTGATTTAACACTTTCTGGAGTGGATTTGGTCCCAGAGTACTCTCTATGTGTTGCATCAGCACTGCAGTTTTTGCTGTGTGGCATCCTGGAGGAATTGTGCAAAGGCCTGGAGTCGAACCTCATGCTCTATGCGTCTCATTTTATTTGCTCAACATTATCTCTCAGTAAAGCTAGGCAGTATGTACCAGTCTCTCCTTCTCAATTCATCGTCAACATTCTTGTGTTCCAGTGTTCTACAAGCACCTGATCAATGTGTCATTACATTACATTGCACTTTGCTGATGCTTTTATCCAAAGCGATATTTAGAGGGTATTTTATAGTCCCCATAGCAGTATGGGAATAGGTGCCTTGCTGCAGGAAGGGTGGGATTTGAACCTGCAACCCTCTGATCTAAATCCCATCTCCTTAGCCATCACGCCACAGCTGAATTGGGCATGGAGATTTGATCCTCTGAAAAGTATTGTCAGTGGTTTCTCCTTACTGAAGTTCAGCAGTGTGCAGTCCTCTCTCTCTCTCTCTCTCTCTCTCTCTCTCTCTCTCTCTCTCTCTCTCTCTCTCTCTCTCTCTCTCTCTTTCTCTGTTTTCTGCAAGTTCCTCGTTAATGCGTATTGTGCATGGACAGGATAAGCTACAGTAGTTGCACCTCTGACTTATTAGCAGTGGCTGTGGTATCCATGGAGTGAGTCTTGCAGAGCCCTGGAGACAGCAAGAAGAGCATCAGTTTACAGGTCTCATAAAATGCTACTGTAGATAATGAACAAGAGTACTATGGGCTACTTAAGCTCCAGCGCGGCGCTAATTGTTATTTGCATGGGACCTGTGAAAAACACACGTGGCCCACAAGACCCACTAATCAGTTGAACACACACTAGGAAAAACACAAAATAACAAATCTCATCTTGATCTACTGTTGGCACAGAACCTTCTCCACTCTGCCTGGGGAGTAATGAAGATATAAATGATACTGAACAACTCCACACGATTTGCATCAGTTGATATTCACCTCATGCTTGTGAACAAGAGCGCTGGCATGCTTGGCAGTAGCAGTTTTACGTCTGGTTGCAGTTGCACAGCAGTTTCTTCAGGTAGGCTACATTAGTTTAGGATGCCTGTAAAATGAGGTTGTTATATGACAACTGAAGACGTGAAACAA
>NC_085866.1:49316642-49326642 GCF_034702125.1 Engraulis encrasicolus | reverse complement strand
GTGCGGCCGTGTGTCCGTGCATGCATGTGTATGTGCCATATGTGTGTGCATGTATGACAGCAAGTGTGTACACTACGTGTGGTATGTGTTTGTGTTTGTGTCATGATGTGTGTATGTGTATGTGTTTGTGCCATGACGTGTGTGCACGGATGAATACTAGTGTGTATGTGTATGGGTTGTGTGTGGTTACTTGTGTCATGGAGTGTGTATACCCTGGGCGTGTGCTGTGCATATGTGCGTGGCGGCATAAATCGTCTGAAGGTCATTCATTCAGCCCAGCCTGATGAGCATCTGAGAGGGATGAGGAGGACGAGAAGGAGGAGGAGGAGTAGGAGGGGGAGGCCCCTCTCCCCAACTCAACTCTCATCCTCCCTGTCCACTCCTCCTTCCATCATCCTAACCTCCCCTACTCTCCTCCCCCTCTCCGTTTCTCCCTCCGTAATCCCCCTTGCCCTCCTCTCTTCTCCCCTCCCAACCGTATCTCACGCCTTTCGTGAAGTCTTCACGAAAAAAATAGAGTAATTTTCGTGGTGCATTCACGTTATTGCCCGCCTTTCGTAAAGTCTTCACGAAAATAATAGATTAATTTTCACGCTGCCTATTCACTTGAATTGCCCGACTGTTGCCTAGCGACCCACTAGTTTGATGCCCTTTCGGTAGCCTACCGTCACATGGTAATCAAACATTTCAAACAAGCAATTTAGGGTTAGGTTTAGGGTCAAGGTTAGGGTTAAGGTTAGGGTTAAGGTTAGGGTTAGGGTTAGGTTTAGGGTTAAGTAGGGTTAAGGTTAGGGTTAGGTTTAGGTTTAGGTTTAGGGGACATAAGGCGTAAGTACCGAAAGGGCGTCGAATTAGTGAGTCCCGAGTGTATAAGCAGTGTTCTGTCAGCACCCCCTCCCCGCCCCTGCAGACGTTTGGATAACCATAGCAGCAGTGGGGCAATTCAAGTGAATAGGCAGCGTGAAAATTAATCCATTATTTTCGTGAAGACTTTACGAAAGGCGGGCAATAACATGAATGCACCACGAAAATTACTTTGTTTTTTTCGTGAAGACTTTACGAAAGGCGTGAGATAGGACTCCCCCTCCTCTCATCCCTCTCTCTGCTTCCTCCCCCGCCGTTCCCCCCTCTACATCTCTCCACCATTCTGATCCTTCCTCTCTTCCCGCCTCACCCCCCTCTCCACTCCTCCATCCACCATTCCTCCACCCTATACCCCTCCCTTATCCCTGTCTCCTCTCCACTCCTCCCTCCGCCATCCTCCCCTGCTCCCTCTCTCCTCTCGTCTCTCCATTTCGCCGCTGTCTCCCGAGATGGTGTGATAGGATGCTGCCTGTCTCCTTTTGTAAATAAGGTCTGTCAGTGGAATTACATCTCCGAAATTGGATTTCTCTCTCTCTCTCTCTCTCTCTCTCTCTCTCTCTCTCTCTCTCTCTCTCTCTCTCTCTCTCTCTCTCCATCCTCCCCTATACCTCTTTCCTCTTAACTCTCTTTTGTAATTCTGAACCCTTTGCTCTGGTCCTTATCCACCTACAACAGATTGATTGATTAGTGGATGCTTATTCATGCCAGGAGATGATTGGTTTGGAATAAGGGAGGGAATGGAGGCGAGAGAGAGAGAGAGAGAGAGAGAGAGAGAGAGAGAGAGAGAGAGAGAGAGAGAGAGAGAGAGAGAGAGAGAGAGAGAGAGAGAGAGAGAGAGACAGTTAATGAGACAGTCAAGCAGAGGGAAAGACAGAGTGAGAGAAAACGAAAGAAGAGAGAGAGGGAGAGATAATCTGTGAGCCGGCTACACTGGCATTCATTAGGGCTACTATAGTCACTGGAGTGGTCCAGACTGGTCTGCTCTGGCATGGCTTAATTGGCTACTCCAAAGGCCTCTGGAATCAATTGCCTAGTGGAGATAGCTCTCTCTCTCTCTCTCTCTCTCTCTCTCTCTCTCTCTCTCTCTCTCTCTCTCTCTCTCTCTCTCTCTCTCTCTCTCTCACTCTCTCCCTCTCTCTCTGAGTGTGTGTGTGGCATGTGTGATGTGTGTACATGTACGTGGGTGGTTCCATACTGTATGTACAAAGCCTGACGAGGATTGTGTATTGTGTGTGTGTGTGTGAGAGAGAGAGAGAGAGAGAGAGAGAGAGAGAGAGAGAGAGAGAGAGAGAGAGAGAGAGAGAGAGAGAGAGAGAGAGAGAGAGAGAGAGAGAGAGAGAGAGCAAGGGCGGCGAGAAACAGCTGGAATTGAAGTTGTGCCGCCTCAAGGTTGTGTCCCTCCTGGAATCAATTTGGGGACACAGAGAAAGCCCCCCCGCCCCTCTCTCTCTGACCCTGGTCACCCTGGTAAACCTTCATTTCACTCTCTCCCTCCTTTCATTCCCACCTCAACTCTGCTGGAATAAGAGCATGCTGTTTTGAAGCATTCTGTAATCTCAAACACAATTGCTTTTTCATTGGGCCCTATATTGCGACGCAGCCTCTTGTGATGCATGTTGATTACAGTGCCTGAGATTAGTGTGATAGCTTCTAAAATGAATCTGGAACGGAGAAACAATGTAATTTTGTTTCATGTAAAGCGTAGTTTCATTGGAGCCACAAAAAAGATTCTTTGCATTCAACACACATTGCATGCAGATTGGCGGATAGCAGCATGTTATTGTAAAACTGAAATCAACTTTTTTTTAAAATTGCATCACTGCATGTCCATATTATTGAGGTTTATGATTGTGTTGATGTGTTTGTGTCTTCAGTGTAATCCCTTTTCCTAAACTAGCAGCTTAATACCACATCGTTTAAAACTGTAAATTACTGTGTACATTATTACTTTGATGTGATTTGTTCTATGTGCTCTTCAGTGTGTTTGGTACTTCTCATTGGCAGTAGTTTGAGGATGCAATGTAGGCCTCAGTCTCTTTTCCTTTCTGCTGTATGAAGCTGCCTCATCAGCTGGTGGCCTCCTTTCCATTTGCCGTGCATATGGAGAACAATTAGAGATCATAGGTATCCCGCTGTCAGACGATGCTGTGATATTTAGCTGCTAATTTAGGAAAAGGGATTGTACCATATGTTTAGTTTTTTTAAAAGCTGTTGGCAGATTAAGTCTTGCTGTGTGACTTAGCTTAATCCTCTATGAAAGGATAAAAGTGTAAAAGTGTGCAGTTTTGATATAACTTGTGAAATAAATTGTGTAGTTTATCATGTAGCATAAATGAAAGATTAATCATTTTGGATATATCTTATAAGCTTAATGTGGGTGAATTATAAAAAAATGACACTATACAAAAGGTACAGACTCAAACAAAAAAGATCTAAACACACTCAAAAGTTTTTTCTTAAAGTAGGCCTATTATAATGATGATGTCTTTGTGGTTTCACTACCACAAGCCACAACCGTGTGGAGCTGATAGTCAAATGAGGGACCATTGACACCACTGCCAACCGCTTTTTCTCATCAGGCCACCCAATTAAAACAGCACACATGTCAAAAACACACACACACACACACACAAAACTGAATTGCAAAACCCCTCCAGGGAGTGCTGATGCAGTCACACAGGGTAAAAGAGTGTTAGCTACTGTGTATGAATTTTATGAGGGTTAGCAAACCCCTGCTGCCTCCTGTTAGCTCAATATTTCAGCTCTCTCACACTCCATCTCCCATTGGCTATTTCTCTTTCTCGCTACAAATTAGCTGCTGTTTGTTAAGTGCTGAATTAATTTGAAGTTGTAAGTGGGTGGGGGGTTAGGGTTGGGGATGTTTTGGGAGTCGGTAATTGGTTCCTTGGTGTAGTTATGCGAAAAAGGAGCTGGCTGGGCTAGCATGCCTGGCTGTGCTCGCGGTGATTAAAAGCAGTTCAGATGTAATATGAATGTGTGCATAAATCAGCCTCGCCGGTGGCTCGCGTAATGAGAGCGACGCGGCTGCTTGCTCACAGCAATTGCTCTCCGAACGGGCCGACGCCACCGATGGCATTGCCATACAGCGACCTCTGGGTTTTTTTGTGTCACCGCCAGCCACCAGCGCCATCAAATTTGTTGTTGTGCTCATGGCTCTTTTTAAAGGACCCGTGCTTGACAAGTGCGCCTATGCATAAAGGAGATGCTGAGCAATTACCAGAACTGCTGTGTGAGGGGGAAAAAAACGTATTGGTTTGTCCTCAGGCACTCACTAGATCAGTGAGCCTAATGCAAAGTAGAAGAAGATGAATGAGAATTGCATAGATTAGTCTTCAGCTTTAGACACATCGGCGTGACATGAGATAGCAGAATACTGGGAGAGGAACTTATCTGTCTTATATCTCCACAACCTTAATCTTATCTTTCGTTACCTACACATTCATCTCCATGCATCAATGTACAAATAGAAGCGCATACATTGCGCACCAAGCACCTCCATGCTCCTGCTCATTATTCACAGTGACAGCATTGCCCATGGCACCTCCCTGTGTTCTTCTCACCTTTGTCTACCCACCACATTTAACTTGTTTTTAACACTGCCGTGATACATAATGTCACTTTGCTTCAGGTACAGTCCTTCATCTTATACCCTGTGTTGCTATCTACATGAAACCTGATGAATGCTTTTTTTAGCTCTAGAAATGGTGTTTACTTGAGAGTGCTCGTGACATGTTCATTAACAGACAATTGGCGCTATTGCTCTACCAGGCTGCTTTATATGTGTCTGCAGCACCTGAGTGTTCTGTATTAGAGCTGAAGCAGTCTCTAACATACATAGTGTCAGAAACAAAATCCTAGTCAAAGTCCAATGTTATCGTCAATCACAGGCATTACATGGGGTGAACAATATTGCACATCGCCATATGTGAAGTTTAAACCCAGACAGACACAGACAGACAGACAGACAGACAGACAGACAGACAGACAGACAGACAGACAGACAGACAGACAGACAGACACACACACACACACACACACACAGACACACATACACACACAGACACAGACACACATACACACACAGACACAGACACAGACACACACACACACACACACACACACACACACACACACACACACACACACACACACACACACACACACACACAGTCTGGGATATACTAGGCCTACGTATATATTTTATCAAGACCTTTCTGAAGGTTGAAAATATTTCACCTGTCAACCAGTTCTGGTCTGATGATGGAAACCAGAGGCTCTGCAGAGGATGACAGCTTGACATGTGTGGTGTTTTAATGACCGGTTTCCTACCACCATGCCAGACCAGACCTGAGGAAACCTTTTGGATGACAGGTGAAAGATGTTCCAGCTCCAAAAACACACCCAGTGGCATACAACTGAGCGTCTTTGACTACTGTGACTTGGATAAATGAGAAGCTTCACAGACATTATCCATCATGAACAAGTCTCCTTACAGGACCCATGTACACTGCATAGGGCAGTGAGTGACTAGTCCATGCCCATTTCCCTCTCTGCAGTTCGTCCCTGGTACTGTTGGGAAGGCTGATGTCTTCCCATATCCTCTCTATGAGAGGGGCAGGGCCCCATACCTTTTCCAACTTGGGGCCCCAATTGAAATGTAAAATATGTTCAGGGGCCTCCTCTGACCAAATAAACTATTCAGCTAATAGTAAATGGGCAAAGGCAACACACACACACAAATAACATTTTGATTTTTAGAAAATTATTCCAAGGCCCATTTGGAATGCCTTCATGGCGCACAGTTTGAAAATCACTGGTCTATAATGAACTCCTTTCAGATTGTAGGTAGACAATGCAGCCAGCAGGTTGCTGATGTATTACATTGCGCTTTATCTAAAGTAAGTTCAACAGTTGTTGAGCAGTAGTTGAAGTCCGGAACCAAAGTGCTTACCTATCAATCACCCGTCTACCCGATGAACAAACCAACTTTCGGCGTAAACACGTGACAGTTTGACATGTCTGGTGTTTTAGTTGCTCGTCTCCCATCATCATACCTTAACTGAAGAACATTTCTCAAATGAAAAGTGAAACGTATCTTCAAACTCAAACAAGATTTCCAATTATCCTGACCTAAAGGAATGAGCCTTCGCAGATATTTTCTGTTACAAACAAGTCCCATTAAAGAACCCAGGTATATTCAGCACAATATAGTGTGTGTGCTTTCTCTTATGAAAGTCCTGTTGTGTCTTTTTGGTTCCATTGCAGCCTACTGTGGTACATTGATTAGTTATGGGGGTCGAGTTGAATACTGGCTTGTGGCAGTAATGGAGATGGTGGCCACTACGGAAAGGAAAGTCCCCCAGTCAATGGAGGAGTGCATAAATCATCTGTCCTGGTGCACAGAACTGAACAGAAATCATTGTTCTTTGTATAGTACAATGACGAACATGCTCTAATCCAAAGTAATCCAATTTCACTCATAACCTTATCTCATATAGGTTTTTTTTTGACATTCAGACATTGTTTTTAATAATTCTAAAAACAGAAAAATGACCAAAAGTGAGGTCAGAGAATACCACAGAGGTATCCCTTGATGGATGTCTCACCTCCGGTTAGGTCACACCTGGAACTCTGTGTACTCACTGGAAGGGAAGAGCTGAAAAGAAGAAGAAAAGCAGAACAAAAGGAAAGTGTGTGTGTGTGTTTGTGTGTGTGTGTGTGTGTGTGTGTGTGTGTGTGTGTGTGTGTGTGTGTGTGTGTGTGTGTGTGTGTGTGTGTGTGTGTGTGTGTGTGTGTGTGTGTGTGTGTGCATGTGTGTGTGCACGCGCGCCTGCGTGCCTGTGTGCGTGCCTGCATGTGTGTGTGCGTCAAGTGTGCATGCATGTGTGTGAGTGTGAGTGTAAGTGTGAGTGTGTGTATGCGTGCATGCATGCGTAACAGCGTGTTTGTGTGTGTGTCTGTGCAACAATGTTATAGAAAGGGGAACTAAGAGAAAGCAGCTCTGTGCATGCATGGGGAGAACGTATCCATTAACGCTGCAGAGAAACAGAATGCAACACTTCGAGTTTATGCGTATGTGGATAGTGGGTTATAGGGATGCAAATTATCGATTAATTCATTAATCATTAGTTGATAGTGTTATCGATCGACTTTCGATTAATTGATAAGCGGCGTTTTTTCACCTAAATTTCATAGAGCCTTTTAAAATATCAGCTAAATAGTTAAAACACTGAGTTCAAAAAGTACATTAAATTATATTGAGAAATTATATAATGAGAATTATATTATGATCATTAAGCCCATATTGTATTTTATTGTATGATGTTATATTATATTATTATAATATAATTATAATTATGCATTAGGAAAAGAAAGCTGTTTTCTATGGCATCTCCACACCACCTTTGGGGAAGCATTGCTTTCATCCAGGAGTGAACTAGTAGCCCCATGCCCCCCTCTGTCGCCTTGCCTATATGACAGACAACGTTTAGTGAAACGTGATCAGACTGACTTGTCTGCATATGTGTCAGCCAACCACAAGCATTTTAATTTAATACGCTTAAAAATAAAGAAATGCTATATGTTGGTATAGTGTGTTGTTGTCCATAATGGATAGTAATGTCAACAAAGTTCGTTTCTGAACAAAAAAAAAGTTATTTCCTGTGTCTGTAAGGAGAGCTAATAAGCTAACAGGCTCCATTGAGAATGAATGGAGCTGTGACAACAACACTTACAGCTAACATGGATTCACCTGAAATTGAACAGATGGTGCTCCACTTCATGCATGGTCACATATATTCATGCCAAGTTCAGCTAATACTAGTCTTGATATCTGACAGGGTGTAGTGGTTGAAATTACAGCTCACAATTTGAAATGAGTACGTTTGTGATTTCGCTAGTTAGCACGCTAAGCTAACCTAGCAAGCTTAACCCAGCAGTGACATTTGCCTGTCTTGAAAGATCGTTTTTCCTCATAATTCAAGCAGTTACAACTTACACCATTGGGCTTGGCATAATCACAGATTCAAGTAGGCTACACATCTCCAAAAGACCCACAAGAACTCTAGAAGTTGCAATGACGATTTAATAGATAAAATCTGCGCACCATGGATTTGAGTAGGACTAGAACTAGAACCACTCAACAGTCTCTAGCGCCCTCTAGCGGTTAATCGCGATTAATACATTTTAATCGAGCAACCTCTTGCTCGACAACTAATCTAAAGTCGATTAATCATTTGCATCCCTAGTGGGTAACCAACAATGTGGCAAAGAAGAGTGTCACTGTGAGAGTGTGTGTGAATATGTGTATGTGTTTGAGGCAAGTGTGTCCATTGCATCACACTGCGGAGAAGAGAAGTTTGTAGGGGAGAAACCAGCCTTCTGCATGCGTACGCAGGGCCGGTTCTAGTCAATGGTGTGAGCACCCCCTTTCCTTTTTGGGCATTTTGAAATTGGCATCTGTAAACCTAATGTCAGACATCTTATCAAGCATAACTGATCTAGTACTGTATCTATAATACTGAGTGCCCGTTAATAATTAGCCAATGTAAAGTTTAATGTTTTATTTTCACTTAACGTTCTTAATTTGGGGGACTTTTAAGCATGTCTGGCGCCCCCAAGACATTTAGCGCCCTAGGAGACCTCCTTGTCTGCCTATGCCTCGCGTCAGCCCTGTGCGTACGTGTGTGCATGCATGAGATGACTGTATCCATTGCAGTGTGTAGTTGAGTAGAAGAGAGGGAGGACAGGATTAAACGGTGGCAGTGTGCTGTCTGCCTGCCTGCCTGCCTGTCTGCCTGTCTGCTGTGTCAGCGCCTGGGGCCTCTCCCTGCAGCCCTGTGCTGTCACTCAGGACAGGAGACAGCCAGTCTGTGGTTTCCCCTGTTTGCTGTCACAGAAGCTGTTGTGGGAGGTGCAGCCATCTTACACCATTGATTTACATTAGCACAGGAGCGGCGTGTAGCGGGGTGGGGGTGGGGGTGGCGGTGGCGGTGGGAGTGGTGGAGGGTGGGCGGAGATGGAGGTGTGGAGAGGTGGAGAAGCAGGCGGGGGAGGAGGGGGAGGTGGAGGAAGTGTTAGAAGGGAGTGATGGTGTGAAAGAAAGAGAGAGAGAGTATGTGTATGAGAGAGAGAGAGAGAGAGAGAGAGAATAAAGAGAGAAACAGACAGAGAGAAAGAGAAAGAGAGAACTAACACAAGAGGGAGTGAGAGAGAGGTGGCTACGTTGCACTTTTACACTTTCTGGCTGCTCTGAAGATGAGAAGCCAGCCAGGGCCTGTAAATGTTATATGGGGGGGGGGGGGGTCTGGTTCCCTCCCTAACGCGACCACAAGCAATTTCCAGGACCTTACACACCTACACCTTACTCGTGCACAAGGGCTTCGGTTACCGTGATGAAACAATCAAGACTGGAACGAAGCAAGGAGAATGAGAAGATTGGAGGAGATAATGGTATGGGGAGGGGGGGGGGTGCGTGTGTGCATGTGTGTGTGTGTGTGTGTGTGTGTGTGTGTGTGTGTGTGTGGTCAGGGGGGTATGTAGCCTATGTAGAGAAAGGCTGGAATTACAAGAAATCCCAGAAGGGACCTCTGCTCCATGTATGGCCCATGCAATCAGGTGGAGAGAGAGAGAGAGAGAGAGATGGATGAACAGAGAGAGGGAGGAATAGAGAGAGGGAGAGAGAGAGATGCAATCTGGACAACAGTGTGAGCTGCTACACGTATGGCCCATGCAATCAGCTGTCGAGAGAGAGAGAGGGAGAGAGAGAGAAACGCAAGTGTGAGTCAGAGGCTGCATGTAATCTCTTTACTGCCGGGATACCCAATCCCACCCTATACCTCTTACACACCTACCTACAGTACCAGCCCCTAATACAAAGTGTGAATCTAATTCAAAACCATTTAGCAGACAGAGTCGTATGCCGCACAAAGCATATCTGCAGTAAGTCATTTATTCAATAATGTGTTTAAGGAATTTAGATTGGTTTTATCGATGTTTTAACATTAACCATTAATACGGTAAGATATAGGAGACGGGACATTAAAGTGTTGTGCAGGATTTCAAATCTTGTTATATACGTAGTCAATTGGATCTCTTGTGCTTTAGGGACAGTCTC
>NC_085866.1:49299142-49306642 GCF_034702125.1 Engraulis encrasicolus | reverse complement strand
CACATTTCCTCCCCCTTCTGTTGGCTCGCCATGGTGGTGGCGAGACAGGAAGTCCGCAACAGGGTTCTGTGACCCCGCCCTGTACCTCACAGTAAACCTAAAAGGTTGCAATGACAAAAACCAACGAGTGATTCGAGCATTTGAGTCTTTCATTCGGCCCAACCATTGTAGGGCCCTATGGTCGGTCTCCAACAGAAAGTCTCTACCCAACAGGTAGTATTTAAAAGTCTCAAGTGCCCACTTTATAGCCAGGCACTCCAGCTCCACCACAGAGTACCTGGTCTCGCGAGGGAAGAGCTTGCGGCTTATATAAGCCACCGGCTTCTGCTGCTCCGCCTCCCCCTGAAGAAGGACTGCCCCCAGCCCAACCCCAGAGGCATCAGTCTGGACTGTGAATGTCTGTTCAAAGTCCGGGCTCTGTAAAACAGGCTCAGCAACCAGAGCCCCTTTCAGGTCCTGGAAAGCCCGCTCGTGCACCTCTCCCCACTCGACCTTGGTTGACCCCGACTTGCGAGTCAGGTCTGTGAGGGGTGCAGCACGGGAAGCGAAGTTGGGTATGAATCTCCGGTACCAACCGGCGAGACCCAAGAAAGACCGGACGTCCTTCTTTGTCGTTGGTCGAGGACAGTCTCGGACCGCCTCAACTTTGTCTTTTTGGGGCCTAATGACCCCCTTGCCGATGATGTGGCCCAGGTATCGAACCTCTTGCTGGGCCAGAGAGCACTTTTTCGGCTGGATGGTCAGACCAGCCTCGCTGATCCGACGAAACACCTCGGCTAGGTGTTCAAGGTGCTCCCTCCAGGTGGCGCTCCATATCACCACGTCATCCAGATAGGCCGCTGCGTAACCGCCCGTGCCCTCCAGGACACGGTCCATCAGCCTCTGGAACGTTGCTGGCGCCCCCTGCAGGCCAAAGGGCATGGTGGTGAACTGGTACAGCCCCTGCGGAGTACGAAAGGCTGTGTACTGCTTTGCCTGCTCTGCCAGGGGCACCTGCCAATACCCCCTGCAGAGGTCCAGCGTGGTGATGAAGGACGCCCTCCCAAGCCCCTCGATCAGGTCCTCCAGCCTGGGCATTGGGTAGGCGTCGAAGGTAGACTGTGCGTTCAGCTGCCTGAAGTCAATGCAGAAGCGAATGCTTCCGTCCTTCTTCGGGACCAGCACAACTGGACTGCTCCAGCCGCTGCTGGACCGCTCGATCACGCCCAGCTGCTTCATCACCTCCAGCTCCTCCTGCAGAGCGGGAAGCAGACGCTCTGGGATGCGGTACATGCGTTGCCGCACTGGAGTTGTGTCCTTCAGCAGCAGGTCGTGTTCCACCAGCTGCGTTCGGCCTGGCTGCTCGGAAAACAGGCCAGGAGGAATGATGGCCTTCAATTCCTGCGCCTGCTGAGCAGTCAGGTGGGAGATCTCAGGGTCAGTCGGGGAAACTGCTGACGGGAAGAACTGCTCTGGTGGCTCGACATCCCCCTGCACATCCTGCACCATCAGCTGCTGGCTGGGCACTTCATCACGGTCCCGCCACTCCTTGAGCAGGTTTATGTGGAAAGTCTGCTTGGTCTTTCGACGCCCCGGCATCTCCAGTTCATATGTCACCGGCCCCAGCTGACGTGTCACCCGGTACGGTCCTTGCCACCGGGCCAGAAGCTTGTTCTCGGTGGTTGGTAGCAGCAACAGGACCTGCTGCCCAGGCGCGAAGCTCCTCTGCCTCGGCCTCTGGTCATACCACCGAGCCTGGGTCTGCTGGGCCTTTGTCATATTGTCCACGATGGTCGCCATCTCCTCCATCTTCTGTCGCATCTTCAGCACATACGAGACCACGCTGTCCTGCTCCTGGGGTTTCGGGGTCACCCAGGCGTCGCGCAGCAGATCCAGTGGGCCCCGGACCTGGCGTCCGTACAGGAGCTCGAATGGGGAGAAACCAGTGGATGCCTGTGGTACCTCCCTGTAGGCAAACAGGAGGTATGGCAACCACTGGTCCCAGTCTTTGCCATTGTCTGCAACAAACTTCTTGAGCATGGCCTTCAAAGTCTGGTTATACCGCTCCACCAGCCCATCAGTCTGGGGATGGTAGGGAGTGGTCCTTATCCCCTTAATCCCCAATAAGTTGTAAACTTGCCTCAGTGTTTTTGACAGAAATGCAGTACCTTGGTCAGTGAGAATTTCGTGTGGTATGCCTACCCTGGAGATCAGTTGGAGAAGTGCACGTGCAACTGAACCTGCTGTGATTTTGCGTAGTGGGAATGCTTCTGGGTAGCGTGTTGCATAGTCACACATTACAAGGATAAATCTGTGACCTGACCGTGTTTTCTCAAGGGGCCCCACTATATCCATCCCTAACCTCTGAAAGGGAACACCAATGATGGGTAGTGGATGCAAAGGGGAAGGTTTGGCTTTGTGTTTACTGGTCAGTTGGCAGATGGAGCATGAACGGCAGTAACGCAAAACATCAGTGTACACGCCTGGCCAGTGGAAACGCTGTGTTATTCTTTCCAGTGTTTTAACATTGCCCAGGTGTCCTGCCCACGGTATGTCATGCCCCAAACGCAGCACTTCATCTCTGAGGCATTTTGGGACAACAACCTGCTCAACAGCATCATCTTTTGATTGGTGGTACAGCACCTCATCTCTGACAAAATAAAACTCTCCATTAAGATCAGGGGCCACTCCTGTATCCACACCATCAATCTCAGTTACAGCAGAGAAAGCATTTTTCAATGAGTCATCACTTTTCTGTAAGTCACTCAAGTTACTTGGAGGCTTCCATACATCATTAACATCAATGTTTGGTGTTGGCATTTGGCTAACAGACTTCTCTGCTGTCCCCTGCAGTTTAGCTAGCCTGCGCTGTCTGCGTGTTTTGGGCGTCTTGTATACTGCAGGGAGGTCAATATCGATGTCAACATCACTCTGACTGTATGGCAAAACATCACACAAAGCCTTCTTTGCTTCATCATCCGCTGACCGCTTAGCCTGCGCTCTGGTAACCACCATACTGACTGGCTGCACTGACTGCACAAGTTCAGGCAAAATCAAAACATCCTGCCCCAACACTACAGGATAACGTAGCCCACTTACAATGCCTGCTCTCAACAAAAAAGCTTGTCCCTGCACTTCCAGACGAATATCAACCACAGGGTATACATGTTCATCTCCATTAACACAACACACTCTCAGCTGCCCTTTCCCCAACTCCTCTGACATGTCTATGAGGTGTGGCTGAACTAGAGTGTGTGTGCTACCAGTGTCTAGGAGTGCAAATGTTGACGTGTCATTTACAGTTACAGGGACTGTTTGTACTCTGGACATTGCATCGTCAGCTCCTTCTTCGGGTCTTAGCACATTACAATAGCCAGACCCCTGAGCTTTTCTTGCTGGGCAATCTCTAGCGATGTGATTGGGTTTACCGCAGTGGTGGCATAGCAAAGGTGGCCTTTGTGGTGTAGCTGTCGGTGCTGGGTGTCTAGGTGGCGGGGTGTAGGGGCGTGTAGGTGGCCTTGGTGGTGTGGTGTAGGGTGAGGTGTAGGTGTGCTGTGGTGCTCTGACCTGACCTAACCCCCTAGGACCAACTCCCCCACCAGGAACCCCAGACTTACCACTCATGGCTGGCCGGTTGAAGTTCTGGTTCCGGAACGTCTTTGGTCCAGGTCGAGCTGCCAGGAACGCCTCCACCAGTTCTGCCGCCTTCTGGCCTGTGGCTGGGTTGTGCTCCTTTACCCAGACGCGGATGTCAGGAGCTAGGGTACGCAGATACTGCTCCAGGATGAGGATTTCTTCTATCTGCTCCACCGTCTTCTCTGCTGGTCTCACCCACTTTCTGTAGAGGTCCCTCAGGCGGTCGTACAGCTCACGTGGGGTCTCTCCTGTTCTCACGTCTGGATCCCGGAACCTTTGTCGGTAAGTCTCTCCATTAATTTCATACTTCGCCAGGATAGCGGTCTTCACTCGGTCATACTCCATGGAGTTTTGCATGTCCATTGCCACGTACGCTGCTCGGGCCCGACCTGTAAGGTACGGCACCAGGTAGACAGCCCAATCAGCTTTCGGCCATCTGTAGGCTGTGGCAAGTCTCTCAAAAGTCATCAGGTACTGTTCTATGTCGTCGCCCTCTTCGAGCTTCGGCACTGCGGCCCGTGTCCAGGAAACTGGAGTCATCACGGTTGGGCCAGATGCGGGGGCTGGGGATTGCGCTGCTTGCTGTGCTGGAGGTCGTCTGGGAGCCATCACAGGAGACACTGGAGCTGCTGGTGCTGGTGCTGGTGCTGGAACAGGAACTGGATCTTCTGGCGCTGGCGCTGGTTCTGCTGCTACGGCTCCTCCTGCTGCTGCTGCTGCTGCTGCTGCTGCCACTTGGAAGCCTGGGGGTGGCGCTACCAGGTTGCGCGGTGGTCCATCCTGCGGTGGATCTCTGGCGCCGTCATCACCTGGTTGTCCTCGCCACTCTGCAGGAGTCCGCCGTTCCCTCTCCAGCTCATCATGGACGTTGTTCAGCTGGATCTGTACACTGCGCCATCGCCTTTCTTGCTTCTGGGCCTCCTGCTGCTGATCTTGAATGGACCTCTGAAGAAGATTGAAGAGTGCGCCCATGTCCAGCGTCTCTGGAACTGCCGTCGTTCCCGCCATGGCAACTTCTGTGTGCTCCCCAGCATTCGGATGCTCCTCTTCATTCTCCACTGTGTGCTCCTCCATGACATCTTGGGGAAGACGCCGATACGCCATGCTCGGCTGAACCCGCCTGCCTGTCGTCTTCTTCAGCGTCTTCTTTCGAGGCGCCACTGTCGCCACTTCTTGACACCACCTGTGAGATTGAGGCTTGACCACCCCTCTCTCATATCAGGATGACCGCAAGAAGAACGACCAGGCAACTCAAAACTAAGTGAAGCGGGTGCGAGTTTATTTACAGTGCAGTAAGTGACTTAACAAAAGAGAAAACAAAAACTGAGAATAAACGAAAAAGAAAACCGGCCTCAATCAGGCAACTCAAATATAACTACAACAAAGGACTTTCCAGATAACTGTTTCAAATTCTGCACTTACTTCTCTGCACAGCTTCACAGCAAGCGTGCTTTCCCCTGGCCCTCCCTAGCACAAATGAAAACCCCTGCCGTTTTGAAGGGCTCACAATCTAGCAGAGAGCAGTGATTGGACATACATTCAACCAATCAGAAAATAGCATTACATAAATCCTTAAAATACATATTTAGAAATACATTCACATACCCACAATATCCCCAGAAAATAGGTTATAAAAAGTAGAAAACATACATCCAACATTTACCCCATATGTATATTAAATAAAGCTACAAAACAATAATTACTCACACATGACGTCACTGTACCAATTCAAGTTTCGCGCCACTGACCGGACAGTGGTTAAAAACAATGGTTCCGCAAGGGCTCCGGTTTCCCCACGGACCATTTGGATGGAACACCCATTGGCAGCGGTGAGTGAGAATGTTTGTTTGTAGTGTTGGGAAACTATTGCGTTGCGAGTGCAATATGGGACGAGACAGCGGGTACCTACACTGCTCGCGGCGACGGTAAGTACATGTTTAACTGAGGAATATGTGTGTTTGTTATATGTGTGCATTTTCGCGATAGCCGCGGTAAAAAGGTAAAAGTTTGGCTGAGGTGTGTAGGCTATGCTAACAGGTGTCTGGGTCTATGTGTGTGCGCGACTGCGCTTGCGTGTCTGGAAGTGTCTGTGCGTGTCGGGAAGTGTATGCGAGTGTAGGGAGGATGTGTCGCTGGCGTTTGGTGAAAAATATCAGTAACACCCATCATCATTTTTCACAGTGTGTGTGTGTGTGTGTGATCATACATGCGTGTGTGACAGACCGTGCATTGCCCCTGTGTTTGTTGGACCACCTCTGCTGTGTGTGTGCATGTCCATGTATACAGTACATGTATGTGTGTGCAAGTGTGCTTGTGTATACTATATACTGTGTGTGTGTGTGTGTGTGTGTGTGTGTGTGTGTGTGTGTGTGTGTGTGTGTGTGTGTGTGTGTGTGTGTGTGTGTGTGTGTGTGTGTGTGTGCGTGTGTGCATGCATGTGAACATGCGTGCGTGTGTGCATTGTCCCTGTGCTAGGTGGACCACCCCTCCTGTGAGTCCTGCTGCAGTCCCCACTGCCGTCATGTTCCAGAACGCAGCCATGTCTGATTTCCCCCCAGACTGCGCTAATGGAACACCGGGCCTTTACCCCACCTGGCAACCGCCTGTTTTGTTGCTGTATTTATTCATCCTAATTTATTTATTTATCTCTTCATTATTTATTATATTTGATTTATTTGGCTGGCCTCTCACACCTCCCTGTCAACACGAGGTCACCCGTCTGATAGGTAGGAGAATGGCCGTTGGGTGAAGCTGGCAATGAGCTTGGTGGTTTGTTTTGGAGTTCCAGGTTGTTATTTCTATATCTGGTTTTATAACTGTTGTGCATGTACTGTACCTCTGTTTGTTTCTATGTGTCTTCTCTCTCTGTCTCTCTCTCTCTCTATCGTTCTCTTTTTGTATTTCTTGTGCATGCTATTTGCTTAGTCACTCACTGTCTTTCTCTCTTTCTTTCACTCTCGTCTCTTCTGGTATCCGTATCTCTTGACTCTCTCTCTCTCTCTCTCTCTCTCTCTCTCTCTCTCTCTCTCTCTCTCTCTCTCTCTCTCTCTCTCTCTCTCTCTCTCTCTATCCCCAACCCCCCTGACCCCAATGTCCATTTGAGTCCATGTGTGTTTACGTAACACATGCACATGTTTACGCGAGTGTGTATGGGTGTGTGTGCATGTGTACACATACTAATAGAACTCTTCCATCCCCAAGCTGTGTCCCAGCGTTACTCGCATCCAGTGGACGATGCCCAGCATACTAATAAAAGTCTTCCCCAAGCAGTGTGCCTATGGTACTTGTTACCAGTGGACAGAGGCGTGCTGTAGGAGTAATAACATCATTTGACACGTTGCCCGGAGTGTATGCATGTACACACATGCAGAACTCTTCCCCAAGCTGTGTCCCTTGTCCAGGGTTGGACTGGCCATGTTGCATAGCAGGCATTTCTCGGTGGGCCCTGTACCCTTGAGGGCCCCTATTTTCAGAAATGTAAATAATAGTAATAATAATAATAATAATAATAAAAACATCTGCTCAGTTCTGCGCCGCTAATTATGAGGGGCCCCTTTAGGCTAAAAGTGCCCGGGTCCTATTTCTCCCCCTGTCCAGCCCTGCCCTTGCCTACACCAGCGGTCAAAGGCAGAACAGCAACAGCAGGCGCAGCAGCACCCTCATATTGTGTGTGTATCTATGCACGTGTACCAGAGTTGTATAAAGTACTGTAGAAGTAGACTCATACAGATTTAATTACAGAACCCTAGTAGAACCCTAGTAGAATGATATTACAAAGTTGAAGCCATAAAATATCATACGACTAGTGTTGTCATTACATTTAATTACATTACAAAGATTACCTCTACTTCTATTTTATACAACTCTGATGTGTACACATAGCTA
>NC_085866.1:49291642-49294142 GCF_034702125.1 Engraulis encrasicolus | reverse complement strand
CGCACGCACGCACGCACGCACGCACGCACGCACGCACGCACGCGCGCACGCACGCACGCACACACACACACACACACACACACACACACACGGTCCTCTGTTTTCTCATTTCTTTTTTTCTTTCAGTGATGGCTGTCAAATACAGTAGCTATTATGTTGCCCAAAGCAGGATCAAAGACTTTTCCTTTATTTAATCTTCAAGCATGAAACACAAACACTACAATGGCAGTACACAAACATCCTCTTTTCTTTATTTGCAAACCGGGTACAATTCGTCACACAAGTACGTCACACCGGTAGTTGCGTACATGCTCAGCGTTCAACAATCTATTTTCTTGCCCAGTTTTTTTTTTTTTAATCTGTTATCTGTATCAGTTGGTATATACAAACACTGCAATCTAGATATGAGTCAAAGATAAACCATGAAGCAGTAAGGGGTAAAAATGAACAGATTTTTTAGAGTGACTGGCCAGTTTGGTTTTGTTTTTTTGCCTGCTTGCGTGAACCCCCACACTCACTCACACAAGCACCCTTTCACACATTCAAGTGCTTTCCCTGGACACACTTTACTTTCACTAATGATACATTTTCACACTTTACACAACACCTCCTGCTGTACGACAGCCCCATGGAAGTGTGAAAGTTTGCATGTTACAAACACTCAGAAACATTTGCACACACACACACAAACACACACACACACACACACACACACACACACACACACACACACACACACACACACACACACACACACACACACACACACACACACACACACACACACACACACACACACAAAAACACCTCCTGGTGTCCGTACCATATCCACACACCCCAGGCTCCACTTACTGCACGAGGCTATAAATGCTGTGGGCTGTGATATTGATGAAAGTATGGTGTGACACGGCTGTGTGTAAACATGCTGCCGTATGATCCATGCAACACTTCCATGGTGCGGATAACAGGAAACCCTATGACAGTCCAATGGGATATGAGAATATCATTTGATATTGTGTGCATTATGTATGAGAATCACACACTATCAATGTAGGCTATTCCTACTGACGAATAGGCCTACATGAGTAAAGCGTGACGTCCTTTCTGCTGAAGTATACAGCTTTCCCTAATGTAGCCTATGCTTGCTGTTAATTTTTCATTTAATCCTTATATGGCACACTTCACACAGGGCTGACGTTGCATTGTTTTTTCCCCTACATACTGGCCATGATATACTGTAGGCCTATATATTATATATACATACAAATCTCTAAGTGCCTTTCAGAAATCCTAAAAAATGAATTCAAATAAATGAGACTGTGAAAATAGATCACATTTCAGTTTTTTCAGAGCTCTGCAGAAGCCATGAGTGCACCCAGCATTCCCCATGCCTTCTCACTAATAACCTGTAAAGGCCATGCTGACGCAGATAGCTAATTGCATTTCCCACATGTGCACACACACACACACACATGCACATGCACACGCACACGCACACGCACACGCACACGCACGCACACACGCACACACGCACGCGCACGCGCACGCGCACGCACGCACACACACACACACACGCACACACGCACACGCACACGCACGCGCACGCACACACACACACACACACACACACAGAGTCATCTGTCTGTTTTCTCCTTTCTTTTTCTTTCTTTCTCTCCTCCTTTCACTGGTGCCACAGTGGCCTGCACACTCCTGTGGTGCTGGCGATTGGACTTTCGCCATTTTTAACACATCCATTTTCATTTCAAATTAGAGCTTCTGCAAGTTGCTACTGGTAACCAAACTTGTTCTCTCATACAGTCCTCATTGCCACTGGTAGACATGCTGGGACAGATAACCACTTCCCGAACAATTTCTTTCACGAACAATGAGACTGCGGGTTGTCGAATTATACACAGCAGTATATGTGTTTTTGTACATTCGGTACAGTAGGTTTTCCACCTCTTTAAAGAAAAGCATGTATTTCTTTGTGTGAATAATGAAAATAGTTTTCAGGAGGTACCGGTACGTATTTCAGAAGGAAGTAGGGAGTCAGCTGAGTAAAAAAGACCTTCCTGGTCAAGACGCAGTACAGAGGTCCTGAATTTTGAATTGACTCAAAATCTCTTTCTTTTAATTCCATGGCAGAAATATATGGTAGATTTTTTTTAAATGTAGTGTATGTAGTGTATGCGCAATTCTAATAAAACAGGTGCTGGATCAAAAAGAGCCATGAAGAAAAAGAAGACCTCACACCCATACACCTGATGAAAACAGTGTGAGGTTGAAACGTTATGTTGAATAAATTGGTAAGAAGCAATAGTAAGTGTGTGGAATTTTCTTCTTTTTCAAAACGAAACATAATTCAATAATCAACCAAACAAAAAAGGATTTCAAGTCTGCGGACCTCTGACAGAAATCCATTGTAGCTTACCAACAGGGGTGCTGACAGCTTTGGCCGGGCCCAGAACAAAGTCATCTGAAAGGGCCCCCCCTGCCCAAT
>NC_085866.1:49274142-49281642 GCF_034702125.1 Engraulis encrasicolus | reverse complement strand
ACACACACACACACACACACACACACACACATGTTGTATCTCCGTGACCCTGAGGGCTCTCAGCTCTAGCAGACTGCTTCATCATCACCATCACCTCTTACACACACACACACACACACACACACACACACACACACACACACACACACACACACACACACACACACAGACACACACATACATACACACTCACACACAAACCCTGCCACCGACCGACGTTGTACATATGATTCAATTGCCTTTTAATATGGTTGTATGGTTTTCAGATCGATCAAGTGTGCGCAGCCCGAAGGGCCCCAGAAGGGCCTGGTGAGGAGGAGGAGGAGCAGGCGGAGGAGAGAAATCATTACTAATTAGATTTATCTGTCTGAGTCGCAGTGGGCTGGGGGGATAAGGGCCCGCCCTACCTCCTGACCCTCTCCACTGTATGCTTCCTATGTCTCAGTGCCAGGGTTGCCAGATGTGACATATAATTTCCAGCCTAAAAATACTAAAAAAAAAAAAAGAACGAGCCTCATAAAATGCCGTCCAATTACAACCAAATTCTATTGATTTCTATGACCATATATCTACAAAAAACGGCCATCCTAAACAGCCCAATTGGGTGGGAAACCGCCCAATCTGGCAACATTGGTTAGTGCCCATCCTCTTCTTCCTCACAGTCATTTTTGTCATACTTGGCGTCATAGTCTTTTGGTGCTTAAAGCTACACTAAGTCATTTCTTCTCTGGGATGCGGGCTGCACCTTCCTCCTTCCCCTCTCCACTTCACTCCCTCCGCCATTCTTGTTGGACACAGTCTATTTCGTCATCCTGTCGGCGTTCAGTTGCTTGGTTGGATGTTGCTTCGGGGGAACTGAGGTCTCAAAGCTACACTAAGTCATTTCTTGTTGGGGATAACAGGGGTGCATCTCCTGCTCCTCTCGACGTTGCCCATCCTTTTTGGTCACAGTCTTCATTGACGTGTTTCAGTGGTATTGGTTTCTTGACCCTTCTAGCAGAGCCTTTATTTTCGCCTTGATGCCAAAATGGCAATGACCGATTCTGAATCTGTTAACTATGACTCTAGGTGATATCATAGCAGTGTTGTCATGCTGTAGTTATGGTTCTTCAGGGCATGGTGAGTTGGATTGCTAGCGATCCCATCTGCCAGCTGCACCAAAGGACTACAGCTGATACACTGACCTTGGGATAGGGGCCGATAATTTCTGTGTGTTCTTGCTTGATGCGGGACATGCCCTTTTTTCCAACATCCTGTGCTTCATTGTCTGTATTATGGGATGGTCAGGACCAGGCCAATCATTCACAGCCATCTGTACAATCTTCAAGCATTTGCATCACAACAGCTAGCAAGAGAGAGTGGGGGATGGGTTTGTTGTTCCTGAGTTCACTTCCTGTACGGGTCATGTGATCGCTCGGTCTGGGCGCATAACAGATACGTCATGAGTAACTATCGCTGATTGGGTGAAAGCTGTCCAATCATTTCAAACCAGAACTGGGTGTTACTTCCCGCTTCCTGCAAGCGCTTCAGAGCAAAGAAATGCCAGACCATAAATACGAAATGAAATGGTAGTATTATGGGATGGTCAGGACCAGGCTAGTGTTTTGCATGCTTGAGGCTGGATATTACTTTGGTGGCATGGCTGTAACTTCCATTGAGGTCATGTCCTCTGTATTTTTTTTTATGTAAAATTGATCTATGATGAAAATCAATCTATGATCAACAATGACAAACGAGCAAACTTAAAGTTTGACTGAACAGGCTGAATCATTCTAAATGTACAGTGTGCAGTACAGCACACAGTATTTGACCTCGGTGTTTGAAAATGTCTCGTTACGGCCCTGTCTGGGGTCTTAGACTTACACCATGTCATTTCATTGTCTTCACTCACAGTCACCCTTGAGGTTGGAAGAGGAATCTCTCTCTCTCTGAGGGAACCACGGAGTGATACTTTGATCCTCTAAATTCACTTAATGTGGTTATCACTGATGGCGAGCAAGTGATTTCACTGCCTTTCACCCAGTAACAAGCTGTTAAGCCACAAAAACGATTTTTGGGAATGCTATTGGAGAGTGAAAAAAACTAGCGTGGCTTTATCATTGCAGCTCATGTTATTTTTTGTTCATTGTGTGTGCTTCAGTACAGCCCAAAGAAATAGTTGAAAAATGGGAGAGAGGCCAAGCAAACAGTCCGAGTGACTTTATCTCTGCTGCCCGTGCGTGTGAATGTGGACACGTTAAGTGGAAGGTTGATAGTGTGGCCTGCGAATTACGCAGCAAGTTCCTTGAGTAAGAATAGGATTGATGGATAAGAATGGATTGAAAAGGGGGAGGAGGTCTTATTTGGTTGTGGAGAGAGAGAGAGAGAGAGAGAGAGAGAGAGAGAGAGAGAGAGAGAGAGAGAGAGAGAGAGAGAGAGTAAAAATGGAAGGAAGGAAGGAAAGAAAAGAAGGAAGAAGAGGTGAAAATGATTTGACTCCCATCCCATGAAAGGACGTCCGATAATTGGCAGATTGGATGGGTGTAAGGAGGCGTGAGGTGGCGGAAGTGGTGATAGCGGTGGTGGTGGTGGCAGGGTGCCTTTTTCATTCTCCATCCAATTATACACAATGGCCTCTCATTTTGTCCTCCGGAATGGCCGAGCACTTTGGCAGCCGTCGTTTTTACAAAATGTCACCACACCCACCATAACCACTCCTCAACACAGCCCGCTATAACAAAGCCACTCCGTCACACCCCACCCTACTCCGCTCCGTCAGTCACCTCACCCTCCCAGCGATCTCTGCCCGTTACGAGGTGCCACTATGAACAGCGTGTTCCGTGCTTCGGCTCCGTGCCTACACAATGTGCTGAGACATTTACGACATGCTCCCCACCCACCCCATCCCACACCACACCACACCACACCACACCATACCATCACCACCATCTCCCCTCCTCTACGTTTCCCCTATCCCACACCTCCAACACCAGCCCTTTTCTCATTTAGAGCTCGTTCTCTCTCTCTCTCTCTCTCTATGGGCGTTTCAATCTGGCAGAGTTAATTAAAGGCGTGCCTGCAAATGGTTTTTAAAAAGGGGGACTCAGAGGAATCGTAAAACACGACTAAAACGAACGACATCAGGACGTCCTCCCTCCGGATATTTTTTTTCACCCTCGACATCTTTAATTTTTTAATCTCCGCCACACCAAAATTCAATGATTTTTTCTTTCTTTCGATGTTTTCTAAACCTCAGGCCCCAGGTGCATGCAGTGTGTCAGGCTCCAGATGAGAATGAGAAAGCAGAAATGGGCATTACATACAAAGATTGTTTTTCCCTCTCTCTTATTGATTGATGTGCGTGTCTCTCTAGGCACCATACAATCCCGTGTGCGCAGTTTCAGGTGTGTGTGTGTGTGTGTGTGTGTGTGTGTGTGTGTGTGTGTGTGTGTGTGTGTGTGTGTGTGTGTGTGTGTGTGTATGTAAGTGTGTGTGTGTGTGTGTGTGTCTGTCTGTCTGTCTGTCTGTCTGTCTGTCTGTCTGTCTGTCTGTCCGTCCGTCCGTCCGTCCGTCCGTCCGTCCGTCCGTCCGTCTGTCTGTGTGTGTGTGTTTGAGAGAGAGAGAGAGAGAGAGAGAGAGAGAGAGAGAGAGAGAGAGAGAGAGAGAGAGAGAGAGAGAGAGAGAGCGTCCATGTGTGTGTGTGTGTGTGTGTATGGTTTAGTGTGTATGTTTTAGTTTGTGTGTGTGTGTGACTGCGGCCAAATGAATTGCCTTTGCTTGGGCTAATTCTGTACCTCCTATTGATTTCCATATTACTCCGGGGTCTGTCTGTCTGGACTCCTTAGCCCAATGAAAAGATGGTACCCAGTGTCCTGCCGCTGTACCAGGGAACACTGTTGTAGGAGCACAGGGCCATTGATTGAAGTGCCAGAAGCAGCCTCACCTCAATGGGGAGCCAAGATGAGAAATAACAGTCCAGAATAACAGCATGGCAGCACCTGAATACATAGTAGTAGACACACTGTCTTCCAGTCACTACTCGACCATTCCAGTAAAAACAGTTCCTATATACTGTAGAAAGCTAGCCAGAGAGCTGAACAAAGTAGAAGTAGATGTAAATTAATATCATGTACAAGGCTTTTACTTACATCATGAATAAAATTCTACTTGCCTGTGACCATGAACGACCATTTTTTTATGCATACTTACACATTCTACTGAAAGACAAGACTTCCTCATTCTCATGTACAACCAAGGCATCTAGTTCAGGCATTCGGCGTGTATTATATTTTCTGTTCTATTTTATTAAGTTACATTCTGTGTAAGGATTCGGACCACAACCATAAGGGGTCAAACAATAGAGCCTTGTTTCACTCCTGAAATTTCACCCGTAATGAAATAGTGTAATTTCCTGCAGTCACGCACTGCCCCTTATGTCTTGAGTATGAAGTATGAAGTCATGTTATCAGCTAACCCAATTATCTCATCAGCTCCAAAAATGTGAAGTAATTTTGACTGTGACCAAGAAGAACAAAAGACATGACCTTTTCACAAAACTGTTCTCAGCTTGCATTGTTCTTGGGAATGGGGGGTTCCGGAGGGTTTAGTAATTTGTCTTATCCTTTTTGCCTTGCTTTTCTGACTGGCTAAATTCACTATAAGAAAGATTGCTATGGTGCTGACTTGTCAGCGTGTGGCTTGTCTAAGGATTAGGAATTGAACAAAGAATCCGACTGGGCAAACACAAAGACTGTGTGTAGGTGAAGGTATAAGTGAGAATGGCAAAATTACTGCAGGAAAGAACAGCTCCATAAAGATTAAGCACACCTACAGTATGCAACTCAATTAACCAATGATCCCTCCCATAGGCCTACTGTGTCAGGCCCGTTCTCTCACCAGTTACATTCGGAACCATTGATCTGATCCTACTGAATTGCCAGGGGGTGGGGGTGGGGGGGAGGGCACCAAAAAGGGGCGGCACAATCAAGAAACTCCACCCCCACAAACATAGCAAAATAGCCCTTTCTAACACTGTGCGATCTGGTCTCTTGATTGTGATTGGCTGATAGTTATTTTAAATCGGGCATAAACACACACCACTCCAAACAAAGATTCTATGCCTGACTAAGTTAGACGCATTGTGTGTCGCATCGTGCCCCACTCCCCTTACCTTTTATGAATGGATCACAAACCCATGGCCTCTCGTGTCTTTTTGTTTAAATTAACCTGTTGTTTTTGCATTATTCACCACTGACAAGCGTTTTTACCGGTCTCTGTACTTTTCCAAATATGACAGTATATTACCCGTGATGACCCTGCTGAGGTGGACGTTGTCATCTAAACTAAATGTTTTTTGGTTCGCATCGTAAACCAGGGACGCAGGAACTCATTTTGACCAGGGGGTGCTGTGGTCGGCGGAGGGTCTGGGAGTCCTCTCCCAGAAAAAAAAACGTGTTTTTTAGATGCAATTTCCTGCACTCTAATAAATTTTAGGATGAAGTATGGCGAATCCCATCTGACTAACTTCTTCATGTTTTATGTAGCCTAACCAAGGATGACTAGATTTTACCTTTTTTTTGTTTAACATTTCACTTCAAAATTATTAAGTTCTTCTTGAGGAAGGGAAACGCGCACCTAATGTGGAGGTGAGGGCGTGTTCAAGAGCAAATCGCGCTGCCGTGACAGTTTCTCTCATCTCTATGGGCAGTCTACAATGTGTGAAATTTAAATGCATGACTAGGCTATGCGATGCACTTGTGAGAGGTGACCGGGCTTTCAAACAATTTAGATTTTCTTGCAATTACAGTACGACTGTGTATCTCAAGATGCATACGATCAGGACCCCTGCACTGTCTCCCCGCCCGCGCACAAAAGCACGCACGCACACACAGACAGCCCTACTGCTTCCCGAATGTGATTACACTCTGACGGCCAAAGAGTTTGTGCTGTGATCGGCGAGAGAAGTAGGCTAAGCGCCAAAGCAGCTTGTGCCATTGCTGGCTATTGATACAGGGAGAGTGTGAAAGCCACCTTTAGTTTGCATTTGACGTAGGCCATATTTAAGACTCACTAAAAGTATGTCTGAATACACAAGTGCAGCTGCGTCTGTTGTCCAGTATGGGGGGTGCTGGAGCACCCGGAGCACCCCACTTCCTGCGTCCCTGTCGTAAACCAAATTTCTGGTCCCCAAATGCTCTTATTTTCGGTGTGAACATGTCAGCTGGTTCGAGATAATGTGCGGGACACCGGTGATTTTTTTTTCAGCCTGCACCACCTATCGGCACTGCCACTCCAGAACTAATGCGAGCACAAAAGATAAGACTGTAACTATCATGTAAGTGTTATAATGACTGGATTTCATTATAATAACTGGTTAGCGATTCCAGACAAAAATGGATCGTTATTTATTTTTTGTAAATAGGGCATGGACTGGACTCATTCTGCTACTTTACTAAGCCAAATGATGTGCTACGTTAATGGTTCACCAGGTAGAGGAGAATGAATGCTACATCAAGGAAGGCCACTGTGTGTTGAATTGAGTGTTGTCCAAAAATGGACAGTGACACAGTTAAGGGGTGCCTCAGGGACAGGAACATTCACCGACCATTATGGGTGAAAAATGGAATAGATGTATGATGAAATTCCAGGAAAATGGCAGGGAATCAGTGACGTGGCATTAACTGCTGGAAGCTAACCACATTTACTTTTTACTCCCCTTGGTGTACATAGTGAATTTTGCTCTATTAATTTAACTCGTGGAAAGCCGGATGTAGCATTCTAATAGTTAGTGTTGAGCTAAGATAAGTGTTGAGCTAAATTTACTGTGTTAAATGGGGAGACAGCAGCTGGGTTAAATGGGGATCATATTAATCTCAATAGCAGGGTATGTGCATGCATCTTACTCTATCGCTCCTGGGTGCTGAACTCCCATCCACCCCGAACCAATAGATCACGCACATGCACAGGCACACACACAGGATCATCATCATCATAGATCAGTCAGACAGCAGTTTGCTCGGTTGCTGCTACCTAACTGATACATACTGTAGATAGCCCCTGGGTGGTAGTCAATATGAAGGGGGCGAGACTGATCATGTTTTTCAAGGCGTTCGTTTGGGATCTGGCTGGCACCGTCTGTCTGTGGCATGGAATCACCCCATGATTTCAGGCAAGAGCCCATGATGATGGTGAGTTCAGGCCTCTCAAGCAATCTAGGCCTAGGGTCCCCAGCTAAAAGAGGGGGCCCTGGTAACAACGGGTTATATATTTGCGAGTGAGTCCAACCTCCCTAAATTCAATGACCAAAAATTCCAGTAATATTGATATCACTCTCTCTCTTGAGGGGCATGGGGCCTTTCTTGAAGAGAAAAAAAGGGGGCCCAAGTCTCTTTTTCCCAAACAACTTGAAACAGCCCTGTCTTAAAGTTCAGGCCTGGTCTCGTGATGATGGTGAGTGTACACATCACATGAGTAATCTCTCCAGAACGTCCTGGGGGGAGTTTTATTGGATTGGATTTCAAT
>NC_085866.1:49234142-49261642 GCF_034702125.1 Engraulis encrasicolus | reverse complement strand
GAGCAAGCAACCCTGCACTCCTACTCCACCCCACCCCAGACCATGGATGTTTCATTCCTCTCCTTGTCTCTTTACACAAGCCAGCCAACCAGCAAGCAGGTCTGCTGCACCCCAAACCCATTTCTCCCCATCCTTTCACACCAACGCTTGCATCCTGTCCATCCATTTTTCATCCTCACAGCCAGACTGTGGAACAGACCACCAGACATCCAGCTAGCTGGACTGTACCCCCACATCCCATTGATGCATCTCATCCTCTTCCATCTTCACCAGCTAGCGTGCCCAATCTGTCTCACCCCAGAACCACTGCGCTCCCACCAGCAAGAAGGGAGGTCTGCACCGGCACTCCATCAAGGCTCCTATTCTATTCCCTCCTCATACCCAACTCCTCTCACCCTAGAACCAGCACAGGACCCACCAATGCTCTTCTCCTTTCCAGCCAACCAGTCAGCCAGACGTGCTGTCAGGGCGGACTAACAGGTCACTTATCCTGGGCCCAGGGAGAGCTGGGGTAGGGGTGGGGGTGCAGAATTGGGCCCATTACATTGTATTTTGATAGGAGGGGCCTTTTAGTTTGATTTTGTCCTGGACCCGAGAAAAATGTGTCATTGCCCCTGCAGCCAGTGAGCATGCAGGCCTGCACCCTAAACCCATTCCCACCCCATCAATGCGAACCATCTCACGCCATCCCACCGCATTAATGTTCTCATCTTCGTTTCACCATCACACCATTCCTGTGTGTCTCTCTCTCACGCCCCCAAACTCTCAACACTGCTCATAATCAAATTCTTTTCTGCAGTTTCCTTTGTTTTGCTTTTCTTTCCTTATCCCCAACAGTCAGGAGAAAGTTTGTTTTATTTTACTTACAGTTTTGTTGGGGAGGGCTTTTTTGTTTTGTGAAGGACTTTTTTGTTCTCATCCGTGATGGTTTTTGTCAGCATGTTTTCTTTTTAAACGGGGAAAAGATTTTTTGGAACGGTCAGCAGTAGGCCTTCCTTTGTCTGTAAGCTAAACAGTGTTTTGTGCTGTGGCTCTGATTGGTGGTGAAGACTTAAGGCTTTATAAAAATGCTGACTCGGAGTATTCACTCTAACCGCCATGTCCCACCTGGTTAGACCGTGAATAAATAATGTCCTTTATTACAAACCCAGAGCACTGCGATCGGTCAGTCAGGGACAGAGCGTGGTAATGCATTGGGAAACCTTACAGATGCCCTCTGTCATATAAAAGCAGTCTTATAAAAAACATGTAATATCCTGTTGTCGTATGTCAGCTTGGCTGTGTGTGTGTGTGTGTGTGTGTGTGCGTGCGTGCGTGCGTGCGGTCATACTTCCGTGTTCAACATGTTCCATTCTTGTTATTTATCTCTTGAAAATATCTGGAGGTGTTTCTTGTGTGCCTTTTTGTGGGGATGATAAAAACAGCAATATTCTGTACTAGCAAGATATATGTGCATGGGAGAGCAGGGCTGCCAGGGAGTTCAGGATGTTTTGAACACAGTACGATAGCATGACTTGGCATCCATCTCAGGCCAGCAAGGACACAGAAGGTAGAGGCCTTCCGGCGGTGGCCTACACTACAGTATTTCTGGACCTCATGAGGACATCTGGACCGATGCCATGCAGCCTGTTGTTACTCGCAGGTCCACTTGAAGAGGTTTTTTTTTCTGGTAGTCAGTGTATGCTTAGGGGATATCCCGGTTTTTTGCGCATACACGTACAGTACATACACATTTGCGCACAAACACACACACATGCACACACACACAAATACTTCATCCTGACCATATTCACAGTAAACATTAGGTGTCGATTCACTTTGCTCCTAAATAACGTTTGTAGGCCTACGGATAACAACTTAGAACTACCTGTATTTCAACAACATTGGTTGTTTCTTGCACTTGACGAAAAGCCTATAACAGCAGGCATGGTGTTAAACCGAGAGAGATGAGCAGCTGGAGAAAATATTTTAGTCGACAGTATGGCTGCAAGCCCCCCATTACATTCATCTGATATGCTAATGGGTATACTCTGTCCACAGAAACTCTCTCACTAAGTGGATGGAGATAGAGGCTACAAGTAGCTCTTTATGAAACAAGTGTCGAATCATTAAAATATACTACTGCAGGAGCTATCACCACTCGCTCGTTGTAGCTGCAGTGTGCCTAAATTACTAAAACACTAATGATATCCACTTGAAAAGGTTTTTGTGGTTGAATAACTAAACATTACACAGTAAACAATTGCAGTGGCCATTGTCATTGTAGCCTATAGCCAGGAAGACTAGTCCATGTCTAATCGAAAGTATGAGCATATACAAAACGTACAATACTTTAGTATTGGTTTAACGTTAGAGGCCCTCAATATTCCCTCTACAACAAGCTCGAGGCGCGATCATGGAATCCCACATCCACAATGAAAATAAATGTGATGTTGATTGTTACAGCACATCTGTCAACAATAAACGCGCATGACAGTCATAGATAACCAGCAACACACTACGGCATCACTTCCCCTGGCCAATCACATAATGAGTAATGACAGCATTGCGGATTGGAATTGGCCCTCGTGCGTTTCTGAGATACTCACATTAGAGTAATGGACCCACTCGACTCGTGCCAGGCACTGGCGGATCAATTACATGAACTTATGTTTCAAACTCAAGCGCATTGGCATTTTTGCTGAAGGGCCACTTGGGTCCACCCAGGGCTGTTGACAGATTTGGCTGGGCCCAGGCCAAGTTCATCCGAAAGGACCCCCCACCCAATACATACTGTACAATACAATGAAGACCCAATTCTGACACCCCCAACCCCCTTCCTGGGCCTGGGACAACTGATCTGTTTGTCCCAACCACCCCTTTCGACTTCCCCAAGTCCACTGCTACCAGAAACACTGAATCCTTCCATTTGCTGATGCCAGCCATTTTGTAAGATGGCAGGTCATTTGTTAGCTTGTCTCAGAGTGAATCCAAGTGGGCATTACCGATGGCTCAGACTCCCCCTGACCTCTCCTGAGAGACAGCAGCAATTCCTCTCTCTCTTTTCACTATATTTTTGTATCACTGTATTTTTCTCACTATAACTTTCTCTCTTTTATACCCTGCCTCATACTAAATCCAGTGAAGATAGTTCTTCACTACTTCATCTATTTTCTGCTCCCTACTTTATTTCTTCTTGTTGCATTCAATGCCAACAGCCAGACCTTTGCTGCGCCATCTCTTTCTTCATTATCCAGGAGAGCAGTATCAGAGCTCATTAAGGCTGGCAACAAAGCGAGCCATCTCTGTTTTAAGCTTCTTATCCAGTCCTCTGTCTCTCTATGGACTACCCTTCTCTTTATTACAACAAACTGCTTAACACAACTCTAATTGTGAAGATAAGAAATTGTTGAGTGAGAGCAAATTGGCCTTCTTCAAAGATCCTGGGAGTGAAGGGCAGGATCCAAGGGTATGTGTGTGTGTGTGTGTGTAACACCTCTTCTCTTTCTGCTACATCATCCAGTGCCAGGTTCGTGTCAAAGAAGCTCGGGTCTTCATTGTGCAGTTTACCCGCGGATGGCACTGCAGAAGGTTACGGCAGGCACAGTGAATAAAAAAAGAAGATAAAGTACAGGAGGGAGAGAATGAAAAGGCAAGAGGGTGAAGAAGGGAGGGTGGAGAGAGAAGAAGAAACAGTCTTTGGTAATCCTTTTGACAATCCGTCGTGCCTGGCTTTGCAGTTCCTTGGGCATTGGGGGAGAGCCTATAGTAGGTGGAGCCGGTACAGTACCAGGTCTCCTGGTCTGTCATCGCCCCTTCACCACTCTCTTTGATTCCTTCCTTGTTCTCTGGCGTGTTCCCTTTGTTCTCCCTTCTCCCTCTGAGCTTTTGTCTTATCCTCACCTCAACACAAGGAGCAAGTGTCACGTTAAGACAGTGGCGCACTGCGAAAGAGAAGAGAGAAAAGAAAGAATGTGTGAGAGAAAGAGTGAGCGCTTTATAATCCTCTCCTGCCCTTGACATCTGAACGTGTTGAGCACGGCCTGCAGTGAAGGCGAGAGCAGAGGCAGTTCAGCATGCCACTCACACCTCACGCCAAATGGCTGAAGGGGGAGGAGAGAGGGACAGAGAGAGATGGAGAGAGAGATAGAGAGAGAAAGAGAGAGGAAGGGTGAATGAGAGACGGATTAGAATGAAGAATAGAACAGAAGAGATTGAATGAAAAACAGACATAAAAGAGAAAAATAGGGATTGAGTGAGAGATATGGTGAGAGGGAGAGAGAGGGAGAAAGAAAAAAAGGAAGAAAGAAGAGATAGCAACAAAGACAGGGAAAAATGAAAGAGAGACAATGAGAGAGAGAGAGAGAGAGAGAGAGAGAGAGAGTAAAAGAGAGAAGGGAGGAGACATTGAGATATCATTAATTTCCTGTCAGTCCTGGCTGCAGGCTGCCGTGCCTGTGTGCATATTTATCTACCATCTATTTGAATACCGCATATTTGATTTGTGAGTATGGAGCGGGCCGCCGCCATGGCGTGTGATTTTTTGCAGACCTTCAGAGAGGAGTGTGAGTCTGCGTGAGTCTGCAGGGATGGGAATACATGCAGGGATAAAGAAGTATGGGAAAGAAGGTGGAGGAGAGAGAACAGGGGGGAGAGAGAGATTGAGAGAGAGAGAGAGAGAGAGAGAGAGAGAGAGAGAGAGAGAGAGAGAGAGAGAGAGAGAGAGGGAGAGATCGAGAGCAACAAACGAAAAAAGAGAAGCCAAAGAGGATGAGAGAGAGAGGGGAGCAGAGAGAGTTGAAGATTGTGAAGATGCAAAGCAGGTGGAGGAAAGAAAGATATGAAGCAAAGAGAGGCAAAGGAGAAAAACAGAGAGAGACAGACAGATAGACAGACAGACAGACAGACAGACAGACAGACAGACAGACAGACAGACAGACAGACAGAAAGGTCGACAGAGGGAGAGAGCTGAGAGAGCAAGAGAGAAAGATAGACACAGTGGGCCAGAGAGCTCGCAAAGAAAGAAAGATAGACAGGCAGACAGGGAGAGGCAAGTTAATAAAAATGTCCTTGTTGTGGCCTCGGGCGGTATTTCTGTTTCTCCTGAAAAGTGTCCCGTCCCCGTGATGGCCGCGGCCCCACAAAGCAGCGCAGCAGTGTGGCGACAGAGAGGGTAAACAAAACCATTAGACATGGAGCCAGAGGAAAGGATACACTATTTTCCTCTACTCGCAGATCTTATCACACACAGTTTTTCTTCTCCTAACCTCTGTCCTCATGTCCTGAAGCATGTGTGATGAGCAGTACAAAGGAAGAATAGAGAAGAGAGGGAGGGACTGAGGTGCTTGTGTGTGTGTGTGTGTGTGTGTGTGTGTGTGTGTGTGTGTGTGTGTGTGTGTGTGTGTGTGTGTGTGTGTGTGTGTGTGTGTGTGTGTGTGTGTGTGTGTGTGTGTGTGTGTGTGCGCGCGCGTGTGTGTGTTTGAGAAATAACAGACCACCATAGTGGCGATTTGGTGGATTGGCTGGTGTGTCCTCAAATGCAGTTTTTTTCCAAAAGAAAAGCTTTAACATACAACAGACTAATGTTCTGGCCTTACCATTAGTCACACAATTGTCTCTGTAGTTTCTTTCAATAGTTCCCCTAAATAACTTGCCTCTTGCATGGTACAACTTTGATGATTGGATTAAAGTCTTTTCACAGAGTGATGATATCACACATTTTTTTCTGCATTTCAAGCTGCTCTGTTATTGTTCTTATTGACAGAGAACCTACACAGACTTCCTCAGCTATTCTCACCTTCAATGTGCTCAATATACTACTGCCGTTCAAATGGTCCTTTGCAGTAATGTGTTCTGTTTCCACGATATAGTGCTTGACGGATCCCATGGTGGCTGTAGTGACATTTGTAGACATAATGCCTCTGATGTGGTCGAGCCATCTAGCCACGCACACAAACACACACTCTCTCTCTCTCTCTCTCTCTCTCTCTCTCTCTCTCTCTCTCTGCCTGGCCCCCACTCTCTGACTCTCTCTGTCACACATAGACAAGGAAACAGGCACGCACGCACGCACGCGCACGCGCACACACACACACACACACACACACACACACACACACACACACACACACACACACACACACACACACACACACACACACACACACACACACACACACTTTCCACTTTCCACTTTTACCTCACCACCTCCACCGCGACCTCTCACCCCATACCATGATAAGCACTCAGCAGGAAAGAACACCTGTTTGTGTCAGGGATCATCCATGAGAATCCACAGGGGCATTGTGGGCCGTAAACAAGCATGGCCCCTCCATGCCATGCCGGAGAAAATCCCCAGTCGGTCACAGGCCGCAAATCACCAGAGGATTCTCAGCCTTTGGTATCGGTGGTGACACGCAGGGAAGTCAGATGGGGGAGACAAAGGGATCAGTTGTCCCGGGCCAAGGGAAAGGTGCATGGGGCCCAGAATTGGGTCCTCATCACAGAAAGGGTGAAGGAGAGGGGTCTTGTAAGATGACTTTGTCCTGGGCCTGGCCAAAGATGTCAGCGGCCCTGCTTCCACTCCATAGAAAGCATCCTATTGCTTTTCCTCTTCAAAATAGCCAGACCTTTCAACCAGTAGCGACTTGTGTGTAAAGGAAATGTATTTTCTATATCAACAAATGTATGTCCTCGAATGGAAAATCTGAAGCTAAATTCATTTCAAGATATTTTTTGATTGATTTTCAAATACTCTGATGATGTTATGAGGTTGCCATGTTTTCAATAACCACTTATTTTGCTGGGGCTAAGTTTAATGTTTTACAGAGTACTGAAACAATATATGTACATCCTCACTGTTATCTGTTCCTCAATTAGATAAACTGGTCCAAAAAAATGCTGAGAGCACCAAAGCTGAAACCAGATCATAATACGAAAAAAATTAACAACAAGGAAGAAACCCAAGGAATAAAAGCATTGCCCCAAAAAAGAAAAATGCACTCGATGCACATTTTGTGCACATACCTAAATGTGAGTAATTCCAGATAAAAGTTTGAGGTGTGGTCTATCCCCACAAGATACAACTATTCTGTGTGTGCGTGCGTGTGAATGTGCGTGTGAACGTGCGTGCGTGTGAGTGTGAGTGTGAGTGTTTGTGTGTGTGTGTAAGTGCGTGCGTGCGTGCGTGCGTGCGTGTGTGCCACAGCCCACTCTCAAGAGTGTTGTTGCCCTGGGGCAGTATCTTGTTTGTGCAGGCAGGTGATGTGCCACCCCTGCTTTGCTGAGGTACCTCAGGGAGCCCTCCTTGGGGCGTTGGCTTTTGTGTTGTTTTTGACAGCCGTGTGTGTGTGTGTGTGTGTGTGTGTGTGTGTGTGTGTGTGTGTGTGTGTGTGTGTGTGTGTGTGTGTGTGTGTGTGTGTGTGTGTGTGTGTGTGTGTGTGTGTATGCTTTCCTACATATTTGTGTGTGTGTGTGTGTGTGTGTGTGTGTGCTTTCTTGTGTGTGTGTGTGCTTTCCCATATATTTGTGTGTGTGCGTGTACAGTGAGGAGAATAAGTATTTGATACCTTGCTGATTTTGTTGGTTTGCCCAATAATAAAGACATGACCAGTCTTTAATGTTAATGATAATATGTATTAGCATATCAAAAAGAAAATCCAGAAATTAACTCTAAAGAATATATAATAATTGATTTATATTTAATTGAGGGAAATAAGTATTTGATCCCCTGACAACCATTCAGAGTTCTGATCCTGCAGATCAAATGGCACTTCCAATCAACTTGTTATCTGAATTGAACACACCTGTTAATAGTAACCTGCACAAAAGACACATTGAATCTGCAGAATCAGTCCATAGAATCAGTCAATCAATCAAACTAAACTCGCCAACATGGGACAGACCAAAAAGCTGTCAAAGGATGTCAGGGACAAGATTTTAGAACTCAACAAGGCTGAAATGGGCACCTGGATATTAAAGAGCAAACTGTTGGTGCATTTCTTCCCAATTTTAGGACATACAAAATGATCATCAGTCATCAATCTTAGGCCCGTCTCTGGTTCCATACAAGATTTGACCTTGTGGGAATTTAATAATCAGAAAAAAGGAGATAAAGCACCTTAAAACTGTATGGGAGGAGCTAGGAAATGATCTCAAGGCAGCTGGGACCTCAATCACTAAGAAAACTATTGGAAACACTTGATACCACAGCGGATTAAAATCCTGCAGTGCATGTATGGTACCCCGGCTTCAGAAGGAACCTGTTCAGGCTCACCTGAGGTTTGCCAATGAACGTCAAACTGGATTAGGATATGATTGGGAGGTGCTGGAATCAGATGACACCAAAATCAAACTGTTTGGCATTAACAAAACTCGATGTGTTTGGAGGAAAAGAAATGCTGCCTATGATCCCAAGAACAACACCTTCTCCAACATCATAAATGAAAGTGGTAACATTATGTTTTGAGGTTGTTTGTCTGGCCAAGACACAGGACAACTTCACATCGTCAAGAAATGGATGGAGGGAGACATGTAAACGTACAATACTGCATGCCAACCTCTTTCCCACCACCACTAGACTGAAGGTGGGTCATGGATTGGCCTGCCAAAATGATAATAATCCATAACATACAGCCCAAGCAACGAAGGAGTAGCTCAAGCAGAAGCACATTAAGGTCATGAAGTGGCCTAGACAGTTTCCAAACATTAACCCTATAATAATCCTGTGAAGGGAACAGAAGCATCCATTTGGCAAGCTACAGTCATACAACTTAAGTGATTTAGAGATGATCTGCGAAGAAAAGTGGACAAAAATCCTTTCTAATATATCCACAAAAATGGTCATTAACTGAAAGAAACATCTGACCTCTGTATGAGAAAACAGGGGCTTTGCCACCAAGTAATTTTGTCTTCGTTGACTAGATAGTCAAATACTTATTTTCCTCAATGGAATACAAATCAATTAAAATATATTCTTCAAAGGTATTTTCTGGATTTTCTTTTTGATATTCTGTCTCTCTATATTAGAATACATTTTATCATTAATATTATAGAATGGTCATGTCTTTATTAGTGGGCAAACCAACAAAATCAGCAAGGGATCAAATACTTATTCTCCTCACTGTATGTGTGTGCGCGCGCTTGTGTGCGTGGGTGCACTGTATTTGTGTGTTTATATGGGTGTGTGTGTGTGTGTGTGTGTGCTTTCCCATATATTTGCGTGTGTGCATGTATGTGTGTGCCCCTGCGTGCGTGAGTGCATATCTGTGCGTGTTTGTGTGTGTATGTGTATATGTGTGTGTGTGTGTGTGTGTGTGTGTCTGTATATGTGAGAAATAGGAGTGGGCGTGGGGTGAAGGTGCCCTTTCTTCAGGCTCGAAGAAGCGGACAAAAAGGGAGCATAACGTCACTAGTGGCCCGTGGAGGCCTGCCGCTGCCGCTGCCGCTTGCCGCTGCCGCTTGCCGCTTCTGTGTGCCTCGTGTGGGAGGACAGCTAACACACCTTGCGAAAGAGTAGAGGGCCCTCAGAGAGCCAAAGCAAACAGCTCAAAGCTGCAACACTCAGGAGCACAAACACACTTCACTGGCGAAACGAAACGAGACCCAGCGAAACTGTGCTCCACTTACAAAAACCCACTTAAATACAACCCCCCTACACACACACACACTACACACAGACACATACTCTACACACAGACACTCTCTCTCTCTCTCTCTCTCTCTCTCTCTCTCTCTCTCTCTCTCTCTCTCTCTCTCTCTATATATATATATATATATATATATATATATATATATATATATATATCTTTCTCTCTCACACACACACAAACACACACTCCACCTAGCACATTCACACCCTTTATATAATCCCTGTCACCTCATGTACGGATGACACACATACATACACACACACACACACACACACCTACTGTACACCCATCCTCTTGCATAAACACAACCTGGCCAAGCACACACACACATGCATATGGAGACACACTTGCACGGACGCACGCACCTACGCACACACACACACAAACACACGCCCACACACACACACACACACACACGCACGCACACACGCGCACGCGCACGCACACACACACACACACACACACACACACACACACACACACACACACACACACACACACACACACACACACACTCTAACACCTACACACATCCTCTTGCATAAAACCTCTTTTCCCCATCCCATGTGGCTGCCCACTCACTCACACACTCGATTTTGACCTGCGGCCACTCCAAACCTCTCTCTCTCTCTCTCTCTCTCTCTCTCTCTCTCTCTCTCTCTCTCCCTCTTTAGCTCGCTGGCTTTCTCCCTCCTCCTGGAACATCTAGCCAACCCTTACTCTAAATACATGTGAGCGCATTCATTTAGCGCCACTCCAAAGGCTCTCCATACACGGCCTACACTGTGGTGATATCCGTGTTTAAAAATAAAATCCCCATTTTTCTTTTTTCTCTCTCTGAGGGACTTTTACCCACACTGCTGTACTGCAGCTGGCTCCTGTTCTTCTTGCCTGTGTGTGTGTGTGTGTGTGTGTGTGTGTGTGTGTGTGTGTGTGTGTGTGTGTGTGTGTGTGTGTGTGTGTGTGTGTGTGTGTGTGTGTGTGTGTGTGTGCGTGTGTGTGTGTGTAGATGTGTGAAATGGATTACTCTTGACTTGTAGTGCTCGAAGCGAAACGCCTCCACTCTGCATGTATTTCTTAGTACGGACTCCACACAAAGTGTGGATACTTCATCATTGTAATTGCCTTATCACCATTAGAAATTCTGTACACTACACATTCATAACAGCCTATACCAACACAACAAATGTGTATATGATGTACATGCACTTTATCATAGCGAATGCCTGTATTACTTATTAATTATTGTCAGGGCTGGACTGGGATCTGAAAAGGGCCCGGGCAATTTTTGACTCCTGAGGGCCCAGTGCCTCTATCGGTATATCGGTATCGGTATATGATGATATTGTCTCGGCGTATATATACAGACATATTATGTATGTATAATGTATAGGCCTTTATATGGTGGTCATGTTTTTGTTACACAGAAGATATTCTTGCCCACTGGACCTGGGCTGAAAGGAAGAAAAAAGCTGCTGTGCACCATGTTCCCTTCATACTGCTTCTGAAGTTCTGAGAAGCCTATGTTTGAGGGTAGGAGATAGAGAGAGGAGGACAACTAACTTTATTTTCCTGATTATGAGCCCTGGCCAGTGAATCTCAATATAAAAAAGTATCCATACCATTTTTCTAAAGCAAAAACTGAAAATGGGTCCCACAGACCCAAACACATTAAGAGTGGAGTGTCACAATGGGAGTTTCCCAGGTGGGCTTTCAAAGCAATATATAAGCAATATAATACACCAAATCTAATAATGATAATAAAATCTCGTAAAAATAATAATTTCCTTGGTTGAATGTCAAATTGCTCCAGTTCATACAGTCAGTGAGCCTGCTTACTAAATGGCATGTTAACAACACGCCCCCCTTTACCAACGCGCCCCAAAACCAAAAGTGTATGAACTGTAATGTAGCTTGAGACTCATCAAAAGAGGCTCCGATTGTCAACGTCTGACAAGTGGGGGTTTTTCGGACACTCGCCATTTTTTCACCACAGCAAAACCAAGTCGTATCGCTTAGACTTCCAACATAGCCTACACAAACTGCAATGCCAACAACAACACAAATAGCTAGAGCGTTCACAGCAGGTCAAGTGAGCGCGTATAGCGATTCCCTAAGGCACGGCTGGTCGGCGTCTTACTTATCCATCTAAGAGGCAGATAATACTCAGATGTCTTGATAATGACGTGACATGACATTAGGGGGGAAATTACAAAAATGCATTTTGTATAAAATCGTAGTTGCACAACACGGCGACAAGCAGAATAGTAAAAAAAATAATAATAATAATAAAAAAAGATATTGTAGGGTTTGGGAAAGGGCGGGGATGCGCCATTGCGACGTAATTAACATGCTATTACAAGACACAGTACACATGTTATGTCGTCCGTGTGACAGCCGACACATTAAAAGAAATGGCTACAAGAAGTTCATGAAAATAAATCTACATATTTGTTACTGATTTGAGCGAGTGAAGAGGGACGACAACTTAAGTTTCAGACGGAAAAACGCCGAAGCCAGCTAGATCTAGAGTAGAGGACAGGGCCCGACGCATAACTACACAGCACACATCAAGGCCTTATGACAAGACAAATGAAAGATTTCTATGCTGGCATTACACCATTACAAGAGAAGGGCAGGGAAAGGCATCAAAATGAGTACATGTTTGCGAGTGATTTGATGAAGTCAGGATGACAACTTGGTCTCAGGCAAGAGAAACGAAACAGGCAGCGCATAGTTATCACCAGACGGCAGACCTATGGGTAATAGAGGTAGCCAAACTTGGCTACACTGCATTAGCTAGCTAGAGGGTGTGCTGGGGTGAAGACTAACCTCAATATCCCTGAGTCACGTCTCGTCTCCCGTCTCCTGATCTTTTCTTCCCCTGCTCGAACCCTCTCCAACACCTGCACCTCCTCCTCCTCCTCCTCCTCCTCTTCATTATCCAGCACCACCTGTCCGCTCGTGGCCCCAGTGTCCCAACCTATCGAGCCGTCCAGCAGTGGTTCCCCAATCCCCATCTCCGACGGGCCGAACCACATTAGCTCGAGCTTATGTTTTTAGTTTTAAACAACTTGTCAGTGATTTTAGCACATTTTGCCGCGTCCAATTTAGGATATGCGTTATCTTTTCTTGCGCTTGTCATGTAGACACTCTTCTTTCTCTATTTTGCGTCCTATCGTCCACCAGAGTTTTAAGCCAGGTGGTCGTCAACTACTATTGAGGTGATGATTAGTTTTGTTAAGTAGGGGTCTGTAGGGAGGGGCGGGCCTTAGAGAACCGAAGTGTTTCATTGGACTAGCCCAATGTGCATTAGAAGAAGCATCCAATGGGCGCCGATGTGTCATTTTTTACGGGTGCAGACAATAAAAAATAATTGATATATATTTGTATTATTATTTCGGGCCCTGGGAGGGCCCGAGACGCGCGAGGGCCCACCGGGATATGCCCGGTACGCCAGATGGCCAGTCCAGCCCTGATTATTGTATTAGTTCTGTATGCTAAGTACCTCACACACAGCTTAGTTTTCACAGCATACTAAGGCAATGTACTCTTATGGATTCCAAGTATGTAGTCTATACTTTTGATATGTGACCTATTGATTTTTCAGATGTGTGGTACCAAAACAAGACCACAGTGAGACATGGCCACATTTTAGATGCGTCCTAGCATATAAGAGGGTGTTTGGGGCGGTGGTAGCTCAGGTGGTAAAGTAGCGGTTAGGCAACCCAAAGGTTGCAGGTTCGAGCCCCACTCGACCTGACTCCATCATTGTGTCCTTGAGCAAGATACCTAACCCCAAGTTGCTCCTGGTGGCAGGGTGGTACCCTGCGTGGCAGCCACGGTCACCGGTGTGTGAATGGGTGAATGTGAGGCAATGTAAAGCGCTTTGAGTGCTCGAAGGAGTGGAAAGGCGCTATATAAATGCAGTCCATTTACCATTTACCATTCACGTCCGTCCATTGGTCGGTTGGTTGGTCGGTCCGTCTGTCCGTCTGAAACACATTCTCTAATTGTAATTCCCTCCTGTGTCCCCATGCAGCAGAGCGCATAGACGGACACATCTTTGTCCGCCTGGCGGACTTGTTACCTGAAGGCTTGTTGCAGCTCAATGTGTATACTAAAAATGGCAGAAGAGGACCTATCACAGTATTTTCCCATGCCTATAACCGCACTGGATGGATGGGTAATGAAATTAAATGGGAAAAAAAATGCCGGAGGAGAAACCATAATTGAATTGTCAAGGAGGGGCCGTTGTATCTCTCCATCATATGCTAGACTGCACACCGATGACAATAATAATTAATGATGGTTTTGCCGCTCAGCATGCCTTTGCTGGCAGCGATCAAGTTCGTTCAGGGAGCATGCCTTGTTGCCGTGCCATAGTTGTGTAGTTTAGTCTTGTTCCACCTTAGCCAAAGTATTTCTTTTTTCTCTGGCATGTCGACGAGTGATTTTGGAATTCTCATCAGTAAAGAGTTGCACAGGGGGGAGAGGGTGGAGGATAAGGGTTGCCAGACATAGCTGATGATCTTCAATATCTGCAATATCTCAATAAATGCTCAAAAACACCTGAGGCACTACATCTTGGCCAATTTGAGCTAAATTCTATAGAATTATATGGCCATACATCCACAGAAAAACCCACCCTATATATTTTTTTTCCCTGTATGGTAATCTTAAACAACCCAATTGGGTGGGAAATTCCCCAAATTTGGCAACCTTGGCAAGGTGGGGAGAACTGTTCAGGTGCACGTCAGCACACGGTTGGGTTGCTGGCACACAGCTGGAGTAGCTTCTGTCGGAGCGTGCTCAGTGTTGAATAATCACTCAGCATGCATGCTTTTCATGCTTTAGGGCAGGGTGTGTGTGTGTGTGTGTGTGTGTGTGTGTGTGTGTGTGTGTGTGTGTGTGTGTGTGTGTGTGTGTGTGTGTGTTAAGGGTGGGCGATATATACCGTCTGCAAAATTATCGTAAATGTTGTTTTGACAATGAGTAATTTTGCAAAATCGAGATATTTTTATGAAGTCGCTAAAATCAACAAAAGCGCTGTGACAGGACTCATTCAGACAGCGATGACAGCCAAGCCTTTCAGCCAATAGTAATGTTGATGTGAACTGGAGAGTAAAGTCTGTGAACCAATGAGCAGACAGTGCTGAGGGGGGCGGGCTGCAGCGTTTTGCCATACAGGGAGAGAGATTTCCGTGTCACTTGTGCACAGCACTGCTGCTGCTGGGCAGTGGAGGAGAGTTGCTGTTATCCAAATGGTGGATTTACATGAGGAATTCAACCATTAAACCAGCCATTGCATGATGCGGAGGGCGTTTTGAAACTATGTGATTTACTTAGCAACCGTCTGTGATTATGGAAAGCCAAATAGTTGGGAAGATAAATAGCTTTGTCTCTGGTCTGAGAAATCGCTAGTTAGCATGCTAGTTAGCGAACTAGGCTAAGCAATGCTGTTCTCTACAACTATTAGTGGCTGTTACTCACTACTCAAACACCCACCTGCATGTATACAGTCGGTCCCCCTACAATGCACACCCTTTACCGAGGTAATGCCACGTCATCCACCTCGGTTCGTACCGGGCCTAGCTGCAGTGTACCCAAACAACCGCCAGGTGGCACTTGGGAGCGCTTGCTATACTTGGGAGCGCTCGCTATACGCTTTACCACGTTGTAGCGCATGTTCAGGTTTCTCTCTCTCACTCTCTCTCTCTCTCTCTCTCACACACACACACACACACACACACACACTTTCTCTTGCATACACACAATACACATTCAAGCGCAAATGGGTAGGCAACATTTATTACCATATGGAATATTTTAGACGATGTTGACGGCATATTAATATACCGTAAAGTTCCATATAATAGCCGAGTTCCAATTAGCGGCCGGGTTCCTTTTAAGGGCCGGGTGCACGAGGATATTTGACAGATAATGGCCGGTTCCAAATAAAAGCCCTGTCTAAATAATCATTAAATGAACCAAGGAAGAAGGCTTGACCAACGGCGCTGCATGTTTCCCCCCTTATATTGTTTAGTTTAGTTTTTAGGATGCTCCGCGTCTTTGGCCATCAACCGCTGCGTCAGTGAAGGAAATGTCGGAAATTTTGCAATGTAAAACTCGGGGAAGCAGCTGTGTTTCAGGGTAGCATGTGGTTTAACACTGTAATACGGGTTAATGTGGGTAAAATCCACATTTAAAACGAGTAGCCAAGGCATGTGATGAGAGAAAATGACATTTGAGACAAGCATCCAACGAAATGAAATGTAATGTCAACATGCAGCCTCTCTGCACTCGGATTCTCCTCCCTTCGCACTAAACTGGCAAACATGTTCTCTCACAATGCTTTTAATGTTTTGTGCACTACATATGGACACATGGGACATTGTTGACATGTTGAAGTTAACTTTCTTCAATGTGCATGGCGTAGCACGCACTCGCACACGCCCTGAACGCACTGCGCTGATCAACACACTTTAATCAGTCAATCTGCGAGGCGGAAGCGCACACCGTTTCAACTTTGACTTTGGGGAAGAGATTGTTTAGTGGGATGTTAATTTAAATGCTTTTCATTTTCATTTGCTAGCTTTACATTTTTTGTGTATGGTAGCCTATTAATATGTGGCATCTGTGTGCAGATGGAAACCGTTTTGTGCTAGGCTGTAGCCTACCTTAATTTGGCCGAGGCTACTTTTAGTTAACCGCAGCGTACCGCACCGCAGGTCTTTGCATGGACAAATGAAATGATGATTGAATAATAGCTGGCCAGTATTGCAGGGAGTATTAAACCCAGTGTACGTTGGGGTTTGGGAGAGCAAGGAAGAGAGCGGCATCTGTGATAAACCGCTTCGAAATGTCTGCGTAAAACCTGCTGTTAACCAGTGTTGCCGCATTAAAAAAAAAGCTTTGTTTGATTTAGTGTTTGTATTTTACTTTGACGTTGCCTATAGTCCTCAGTTTATGGTTATTTTCTGTTGACCTCCTACACATTTTCGTTCTGTCATGTAGGGTATTGTAAATAAATCGACTGTATTTTGATCATTTTGATTTCAGACTTAATTTACCCCTTCAATCACCCCTCTCCAATTGCAAACTTTACCCTGGTAGAAGGAGCATTCGCTAGTCTGCACATACTCGTTAAGGACTTATTGTCTGACTGATTTTAGCTGCTGCGAATAAGGTATATTTTGATATATAGGCCTATAAAAAGGGTCTATCACCGTTTTGGCTGAATGCTGACACCACGGACCATGATGACCATTGCAGTCTTGCCCCAGTCTTGAACAGTGTACACTCTTTCCGATTAAGATTGCTTCTTCTGAGAAGGCAACTGGCTACCGCAGGAGAGGGGAAAGGTGGCAATATTATCCTCAAGCGTGTTAGATAAATCGTGTTTAGCCTATCGCAGATGAGGTTTTTGAATATTTTGTAATGCATGGGACATTGACAAGGAAAGGTAGCTGTGATATCCTCGTGAATAAGTCTTCGACTTTTCAAAATGCCTCCTCTCAACATTCAACATGTAAATTGGTTATTCTGGTTAGTCCAACGCTATCATGGCAGGAGAATCATTCGTAGGCACTACTCAGCAATTTTGTCTGTTGGTTTTTGTCTGCTGCAAAGTAGGACAGATCAGACCTCCAGGTCTTCATAAAAACCATCTACCACCGCTGTGATAATTTGACTACGGACACCGCTGAACATTGAACAGTTGTTTAGACTACAGTAGGCCTGTTGACGATTGCAGTCATGCCACTTGCCTTGAACTGCGCGCTCTCCTCCAGTTGATGCGTGACAGCTAGATGAGAAGCGCAAAGGTGGGGGCTATCCGCGGTCGCGGAGGACAGGTGTCAATATCACACACACACACACACACACACACACACACACACACACACACTCTGTTTGGAGAGGACGCATTTAAACTGTTACAGTTTAGGCAGTAGGCCACCCATCCACCCGGACCCACGAAACCCACTGAAGATCCAAGCAATTGTAGTCTGTCAGTATTTTAGTGTGTGCCCAGGTAGTTGAATTCCTGGCATGGCCTGGTTATCTCAATCGTGCCGATGTTTGCCCTCAGGCTAGTGTGTTCATAAAGTGCACGTTCGATTTGCTGTAATAGGCTACGATCAGTAAGCCTCAACTTGTCTGTCGTTTCTTTTCCTTCTTTCGATATTTTCTAAAATAGGCCCACGTTAAAGCCTAAATACGATAATAGGCCTAAATAAGGCTAATAAAGTAAGCTAAATAAGTCAGGCCTAAATGAAGTTGTTTTAGCCTATGAACTCAATGCAGAAATTTGCGGAGGGATTTTGGATATAGGCTACCGATGGCTTTATGAACTTCATGACTGGGCTACAAGATAGTCGGGTAAACAAGGATTGACTTGTAGACCACCAACATCTGATGCTGAAGTGGGGGAGGGTTGTTTTTTTTCACTTCAAATGTTCCCCGAGACACACACACACACAGATACGCGCTAATCGCTCTCTCTCTCTCCGTCTCTCCCTCTCTTTCTCATTGTTGCTATACGTGCATCTGGATAGGCCTAGGCAGTGTGGTCACCCAGCACATTTTCATACAAATGCTGTGTTTTTTTAATGAAATCTTAATTCAGTTATTTGTGAACAGTCTCTGCTTTTCTCTTTCGATGTTGCGTCACCGTGGACAAGTGTCTGCTCGAAAACTTAGGCTAATGCAAAGCGGCAAAAATTTTCAGAAGGTGTTGAACTTTTTGTCTGTGGGGGAGGGGGTGGGTTACAGCAGTGCAGTGCAGTGCACGGGACTGCACAGCCTTTTGTGACATGTCGTGGCGCGACAGGTTATCCAGCCTCCGAAGGAGTCATACACCGCATTTCACATTATTACGCAAATGACATTTTTTTCCCTTTTCCCAAATAGTCAATAGAAATGACAGTCGTCATAATTTTCAAGTAATCAGCCATTAGAGTACAATTCAAAAGTTTTTGAATGAACCTTCCAATGATAACGGTATTTTTTTAAATAATAAAAAACTTAAAATGCCCAAAATGCTCTGTTCCAAATTATTACGCAAAACAGTTTTGTAGTGTTGTAATACAAATTTCTTTCTTTTTTTCCCATTTACATCAAAACAGTTGGCATGTGGTACCTTCTAAATTACATTTCGATGTTCAAAACTTGGTCATAAGCTGTAACTGGAATGCTGCGTTTAACATTGAAGTCAATGGCAGGGCATTGCATGGAAATTATGGAAGCCCAGATATCCTTGATGCTTTGCTCTCAGCTGTTTTTGTTTGTTTGGTCTGGTGACCCACACTTCACTCTTCAATATACCTGTAGATTTCCATGCCACGTGTAGGTGCTTTGGAGGTGATGACATTCAAACTCACCAGACATAGCATCCCATTCATTTTCAATGGCGTTTTATGTCTGGTGCGTTAGAATGTCATCACCTCCAAAGCACCTAAACGTGGCATGGAAATCTACGGGTATATTGAAGAGTGAAGTGTGGGTCACCAGACCAAACAAACAAAAACAGCTGAGAGCAAAGCATCAAGGATATCTGGGCTTCCATAACTCCCATGCAATGCCCTGCCATTGACTTCAATGTTAATCACAGCATTCCAGTTACTAAGACAAAGAGCTTATCACCAAGTATTGAACATTGAAATGTAATTTAGAAGGTACCAAATTCCAACTGTTTTGATGTAAAAGAGAAAAAAAGAAAGAAATTTGGATTACAACACTACAAAACTATTTTGCGCAATTATGTGGAACAGAGGATTTAAAGTTTTTTATTATTTTAAGAAATACCGTTATCATTGGAAGGTTCATTCAAAAACTTTTAAATTGTACTCTAATGGCTGATGACTTGAAAATTATGACGACTGTCATTTGTATTGATTATTTGGGGAAACAGCGAAAAATGTCATTTGCATAATAAAGTGGAATGCGGTGTAGTTCCCCAGTCATATTTTTGGTTCGCATCTCCACCGAAGCAACTGAATTTGCAGTCCTAATCACATATGATTAGCCACACCTGGTGTAACAGATGTCTTGTCACGTGTGCAGTCAATCACATCCCCAGTTAACCGGAATCCCGTCGATCGCGCACAACAGTGCATTGAAAGGATGAAATGTTCACAAGCACCAATACAAAAAAAACGTCTTCAACCTATTAGTCCGTAGGCTATCCTGAGGATATCCGTTCCTGAGTTGAATAGGCTAGTGCAGAAATAATTAACAGTCATCACTTATAAGTTAGGAGCGGAATTGAGACGGTGAATGCAGGACAGAATAATAAAAACAAAACACTGTCGACTGGCGGTCTTGTTTAGGGATCACGCTTGTGTTATTATCAAATGCCCAATGTTACGTCCAACGCGCAATTGGCTGACTCTTTCCACTTGTAGCCTAAAACTGAGGGAGGGATCAACGTACAATGGGCTACACTGAAGCAGATTACTCTGCTTCGCAAAAAAAAACAGTGCACCAATAATACTCCCCGTCTTCAACCTACTATTTACCAGATATACTGTATAGGCTAGTAATAGTATTAAGTTGTGCTACCTTGTTTTTTGTGGTAACGACAGTGTAGATCAGGTAATAGCCTGCAATAGGGGAAGCGGCATGCGACAGTTTTAAAGACAGAATGTCGTCGCCAAATGTAAAATCACCTCTCTCATGCTGACATGACGGGGCACTACTTCATTAGGCTACAATGTTGTTCATGTCTGTTTGACTCACACTATACAAGTGGTTCAATTTGTGTTTTTGTGCTCATCGCTCAAAAGAGACAGACAGGCTTGCTTGATAGGGCTACACAAAGCAAGCGACATCGGTCCACTCAAAATGGTCCGAACTCGGCCGCTTGATTTCATGTCTCCTCAGTCTCTCCATTTGGCTACGGTTTATTAGCCTACTCTGTTTTGCTATTTTCGTTGTTCTTAGCCCTGGCATTAGAGATGAAGCAACTGTGATCAGCGAGGTTGTGGAAACGGTTGAATAGGCCTATGGTCCTAAATTGGAAGCGGCCGATGCCAGTTTTGAAGACAGAATGTCGTCGCCAAATTTAAAATTCGATCTCTCTCATGCTGGCGTTACGGGACACACTTAATTACAATGGCGTTCCTGTCTGATTGACTCGGTTTTAATTGTCTTTACCGGTTCAAATTGCAGTAGGTATGCAAACTCTGTATCCTGAGGATACCCGTTCCTGACTTGAATAATGCCGAAATAAGTTAGGGACGGATTGGGAGACGGTGAATGAAAGACAGAAAAAAGTCGAGTTTAAATTCATATGGTGGTCTTGTTTAGGGCTCACACTTGTGTTATTATGAAATGCCCAATGCTAAATAAAACATGCAATTTGCTGACTGTATTTCTACTACTACTAAAACTGGGGGATGGACAATCACGGAAGCACAGACAGACGTAGGCCTACAAGCACAGGCAGACGCTGCTCTGCAAAAGCAGTGCTATACTGCCCCCCGCATTCCGAATGGCCACAGGGTGTAATGATCACGGTGCGCTGCCGCGGCACGGCACGGTAATGAGCAGATTGAAGTTACACCATCTGTAGATGGCATAACTGTTTAGGTGGACAAGTACTGTTAAGTTAGACTGGCGCAGTGAGTTAAATTACAATGTGTGAACTTCAACACGCAATTTGCAGCTGCTCTAGTTTCCTATCCATGCACTTTTCCAGTCAAAAATGGCTGTCATCTAACAGAATCATAAGCAATACATTATAAAACTATTTTTTATTTAAAGGATATGTTTTCATGCCAAGTGATGAATTATTACTTTACAGACCAGAGCATATGCAGGTTATTAAATTCAAAAGCTCTTCAGCACAGCATTTCTCCCAACTCTCTGTCCCTCCCCAGTTACAACACAAATGCAGCACTACTACCTCCAGTGCAGAATTGAAATTAGTCTGGAATCATGCACAAATAATAGACAGCATAAATGTGTAGCTTTGTTATACTGAAAAAGGTAGGTCTGCACACTGCCGATAAGCTCCAAAAATAAACTTTATTATTTAAAATGCAACGTTTCGATCACACTGGATCTTCATCAGGCATATGGGTAACAGGAAGAAGCTGTGACTTATATCACATGATCATTCATACACCCGCCCAGGCAAGGCACCCAAGGGTGTCAATCAAATGGATTGACAGGCATCTTGGCCTGTGTCCATCATGCATCAGGCAAAACCAAAAACATTTGCAAGTTTCAAGAAACGAGAAATTAAAAATGTGAATAAAGTACGTGAGCATATAAAGTTTTTTTTAAAAACAACATGTGAAATGTACTTTATATGCTCACGTACTTTATTCACATTTTTAATTTCTCGTTTCTTGAAACTTGCAAATGTTTTTGGTTTTGCCTGATGCATGATGGACACAGGCCAAGATGCCTGTCAATCCATTTGATTGACACCCTTGGGTGCCTTGCCTGGGCGGGTGTATGAATGATCATGTGATATAAGTCACAGCTTCTTCCTGTTACCCATATGCCTGATGAAGATCCAGTGTGATCGAAACGTTGCATTTTAAATAATAAAGTTTATTTTTGGAGCTTATCGGCAGTGTGCAGACCTACCTTTTTCAATTATCTGATTTTTTTGTCTGGCACCTGCAACAAGTGTTTTTGGATGTGCGCACCCTACTCAAAACTACTAGCTTTGTTATACTGCCATGCTTTGTGATGTAGCCTAGTGTAGACATGCCATCATTTATGCAGACCTCTTGGTAACATGCAGTTTAGGCTACATAGGCCTGCAAATGTTCTGCTTTACTCACCCTGTAAGATCGGAGATTGAGGTTTGGGAGGCGTGTGTGTGTGCATGTGTGCGTGTGCGTGCATATGTGTGCATATGCGTGAGTGCCTGTGTAAATGTGTGTGTGTATGTGGTTGTAGATGTCAGTCATTCTGGGTGCTGTCATTTTTTCTGACATCTGTGTTTAATGCAGGCCCTCATGTCAAGAGATACACATCAGCACCTTTTGATCTTCTTGACCTATCATGTCCATGCCATGCCAGCTTTGGCTGTGATCCAATGGCTCTTTTGTCATGCCCAGGACCTTTCCACTGGTTGCCAGGTTGATTGGTTGGTTTGGTGGGGAAAAAATGAAATGCAATCAAGTATGCACAAATGTAATGGCCCAAAACGACAGACACGGAGACACACAGAGACACACACGTACATGCATGCATGAATGCACACACTCAAACACACACATCTTGCTTCAAGACACACCTTCCCACACCACCATCCACCATCCCTCCCTACTCAAGCCTTCTAAAGCCACTGCAAGCTTCCATAGTTCTCGCACAGTGACATTTTCTATCTCTGTCTGTCTGTCTGTCTGTCTGTCTGTCTGTCTGTCTGTCTGTCTGTCTGTCTGTCTCTCTCTCTCTCTCTCTCTCTCTCTCTCTCTCTCTCTCTCTCTCTCTCTTCTCCAGCAGCTCAGAGTGAAGAGGAAATCAATATTTCTCCTCCCCTCTCTCTCCTCTTCTCTCCCGTTGCCCTTCAAGTCTTTCTTCTCTCCACTAACTTTTTCCATTTTCACGTCTGCTTGCCTCCTCATACTCTTTCTCGGCCTGTCTGTCTGTCAGTCTGTCTTACAGTGAAGTTGAACATTTTCTCAAGTTAGCCACAGACTCATCATTGAAAAGACTTTTTTTCCGATGCGGATCCCAGATATCTCTCTCTCTCTCTCTCCAGTAGAAAGGGTACCCTTCTGCAATAGAATGGGTGCAGAAAAAAGTCTGCTCTTGCATTTCCGCCCAATAGCTTTTTTTCCAGAGAATCACAGGAATGGCAGTTAAAACAATAGTGAAGTGAAAAGAAATCCAGCACACTGTCCATTTCACCAACAAACTTTAATACAACGTTTCGGTCATCCGACCTTCTTCAGGTAAAGTTACAAACACAATTCAAACACAAAACTTTTGAAAAGTTTGGTTGACTAGCTTGGACCAATCGGGTCCTGTTGCGCAGGTCACGTCACTCCATTGATAGATTGCCACATCGCCTACCCATTGCGCAACCTGTTTGGAGTGAGGAAACGCCTGTCTCTTCAGTCAGGAAGCCATATACCGCTTGTATTAAGTATTCACCATCAAAATCTAAGAAAAGAATAAAGAGGATACAAAATAAAGTCATTGCTTTGCAAAATAAAGACATGTTTTAAACAAAATAAAGACATTTTTTTATTTTTTTATAAAAACAAAAAACACACTTGTGGATCCCATCTATCAAAAGGGGGCAGAAATCTTATAGCATCACATTCAAATTGAACTCGTCATTGAATCCCTTTGGTGCCAGTGTTTGAAGGGTGTAGATCCAAAAAGCCTCACGCCGCTTTAGGAGCAGGTCGTGATTTCCTCCTCTCCTTGGTAGCCGAACCTGTTCAATGCCACAGAAGCGTAGTGTCGAGATGTCATGTTTTAAGTCGTTAAAATGGATTGCAACGGGATAGTCTCTGTCATTACGACGTATATCCACAAGTGTGTTTTTTGTTTTTATAAAAAAATAAAAAAATGTCTTTATTTTGTTTAAAACATGTCTTTATTTTGCAAAGCAATGACTTTATTTTGTATCCTCTTTATTCTTTTCTTAGATTTTGATGGTGAATACTTAATACAAGCGGTATATGGCTTCCTGACTGAAGAGACAGGCGTTTCCTCACTCCAAACAGGTTGCGCAATGGGTAGGCGATGTGGCAATCTATCAATGGAGTGACGTGACCTGCGCAACAGGACCCGATTGGTCCAAGCTAGTCAACCAAACTTTTCAAAAGTTTTGTGTTTGAATTGTGTTTGTAACTTTACCTGAAGAAGGTCGGATGACCGAAACGTTGTATTAAAGTTTGTTGGTGGAATGGACAGTGTGCGGGATTTCTTTTCACTTCACTGACAACCCGGCTGGGATAACATCCTACGCACCTGCCCAACTACAGAGGTGTGCAAAAGCGTCTTTATTGAGTTAAAACAATAGTAACATCCTTAGTTTACGCCCCATTAACACATACACATTACATGTTAAATACGAGAAATGCTTTGAACTGTGTTTCCCATTAGCATTGAAGTGCTTTAATTCCACATGTTTAGCAGGTTAGGTAGCCAGGTAAGCGTGTGTGGGCAGTTTCTGACGCCTCAGTTGTGCATCTATAAATATAACCAACAGAATGACGCATGAGCAAAACCAGGAATAGACTTACTGAATCTTGAATCGTTCATCTATATTGCTATATGGCTTCACAAATGGCAATATATACAAAATGACACAATCATTCATTGGTTAAATCGATTTTTATGCGATGCATGAAGGAGTGGAAATATGAAATGTGAAATCAATATCTGCCATGCCATTATATAAAATAAATGGCTTGAAAATAGTGCTGCTGCAATCATTGAAATTGGCAGTATGAGCTTTAAATTGGACCGATTTTTATGTGCAGCATCATGGCCTTGGATGTGTGTCCGTTTTTATTCGTACATTTTTAATTTTAAGCACTTCATTCTGCTATGGCTGACTTAGTCGAACAAATTCATTTGTAAGCCCCAAAAATAGCGGGTTGTATTTTGCTGGAAAAGATTTTCAGCCACTTCAGTTTGATTTGAATAATCTCAGTCTGTGGCAAAGGACAGAAAGAGAGAGAGAGAGAGAGAGAGAGAGAGAGAGAGAGAGAGAGAGAGAGAGAGAGAGAGAGAGAGAGAGAGAGAGAGAGAGAGAGAGAGAGAAAGAGGTGAAAAGAAAGTTGATGAGGAGAGAGGTCACGAAGACATTGAGTGTGTGGCGAAAGGAAAGCCTATTTTAGGTCTCCTCATTGGGAAAAGCAAGCAACCTTGAGGAGAGAAGGAGACTCTGGCACAGTCCTCCCACACACACACACACACACACACACACACACACACACACACACACACACACACACACACACACACACACACACACACACACACACACACACACACCACCACCACCACCACAAATAAGAGGTGTCAAAGCTAAGACCCGGAGCTAGAGTAGGTCGTTACAGAGGCCCTAGTAGCATAGGAGAGGTATTGGCTTTGCACGCACGCACACACGCACACACACGCACACACACACACACACACACACACACACACACACACACACACACACACACACACACACACACACACACACACACACACACACACACACACACACACACACAGTTTGCATCTGTCCCTCTCACAAACACCCCGAGACACCCAGTCCGATAGTCTTGCTTCATTATTTATATGGCTGCCAGACCCTGTGGAGCTCCTCAGAGCCGGTCTCAGTGTGTGTGTGTGTGTGTGTGTGTGTGTGTGTGTGTGTGTGTGTGTGTGTGTGTGTGTGTGTGTGTGTGTGTGTGTGTGTGTGTGTGTGTGTGTGTGTGTGTGTGTGTGTGTGTGTGTGTGTGTGTCCATGTGTGGTCCTGCCCCAGGTCAGCCACGGCCACCACCACACCATTAATACTACCAGACAGAGACCCATGCATTGGTACACATGACAAGCCATAACACAAGGACCCCCCCCCCCCTCAGTCCATCATGTGCCTGATAATGTCATCGCACATAACAAACTACAAGCTTCTGTTTGTCTGGTTTTCATGCTATCCTTCAGCATGGAATTCCCAGGTTACAGTATATACTGCATTGCCATCCAAAGGTCAAGTGCAGTGTATAGGCCTACATATTTTGTCAAAATGGAGTTTAGACTTAAAGTTTTTTTGTAACACCTCTGTTATCTTGTGGCAAAGCCTTAGAGTCCAAATTGGTCCCATTTGAGATATGTTGCTGTGCAAAATTTGTAGTAACTATAATATCTAACCTAATACCTAACTTTAAAGGCCATTTTCTTTTTCAGTGTGGCCGTAGTTACTGCTCTAGGCCTGTATATGCCAGTATAGTAAGCTAATATACTGTATCACATACAGTGTTCCTCTCATCTAGCCCTTGGAGGCGGTCACTGGAGGTAACAACCCTATACCCACCACACTGCAGTAAGTATGGAGCATTTATGCCTAGAACACATTATTTATAGTAGAGAGGCAAAGACTTGACTTCACCTTGTAGAGGAAAGAAAGAAAGAAAAAGAGAGAGAGAGAGAGAGAGAGAGAAAGAAAGAACGAATGAAAGAGAGAGAGAGAAAGAAAGAAAGAAAGAAAGAAAGAAAGAAAGAAAGAGAGTAACCGCGAGACATTGAGAGAGAGAGAGAGAGAGAGACGTTAAGGAGTGTGTGCTGTTAAGAAACAACAGCGAGTCACCCTGTCCCCCTGCATACTTAAGGAAGACCTACTTCAGTGCTGCTCGGAGGAGACGCTATCAGCTGTTTCCCTATTCTGTCAACAGGAGAAGAGGGGGAAAGAACAACAGAAAGGGAGGGAGAGAGAAAGGGAGCTATACGTAGCGAGAATGAGGTTAAGAGTTGAAGAAAGTAATATGTACTGTCTGCAAGGAGGTGTGTGTGTGTGTGTGTGTGTGTGTGTGTGTGTGTGTGTGTGTGTGTGTGTGTGTGTGTGTGTGTGTGTGTGTGTCTGTCTGTCTGTCTGTCTGTCTGTCTGTCTGTCTGTCTGTCTGTCTGTCTGTCTGTCTGTCTGTCTGTCTGTCTGTCTGTCTGTCTGTCTGTCTGTCTGTCTGTCTGTCTGTGTGTGTGTTAGGGATGGTACAAACCGCACCGAACACCGAAACCGTACAATTCACATACCATACCGAACCGTGAAATGCAGTCTGTGGCAAACCGCAATTCATGTACTGCCCAGAAAAATATGTAAATTAGAGATTCTAGGACTATCTTATCCAGTCTCTCTGATTAACACATTAGCATATAGCATATACACAATGAAAAGCACA
>NC_085866.1:49224142-49226642 GCF_034702125.1 Engraulis encrasicolus | reverse complement strand
TTAGTCCTGCCAGTTGCAACTCCTTCTGCTGTGTTTGTCCAATATGTACCAAACTACCGAATACATGTATCAGTATAAACTGTATACAAGTAGCCGCATAAGGCACCAGCTCTGGGGTGCGTTTCTCGAAAATGTAGTTGTTAGCAGTTAGCAACTTGGGCAGTTGTCAATGGGAAATTCTTTTGGAAACAACAAAGGAGCTAACATAGTTAGCAACTGTGGTTTCGAGAAACACATCCCTATAAAACTGTCTTCCAAAAAAAAGATTTTATCACCAAAGTACAACCCTACATTAGTCTTTAGTAATACATTATGACTTGGTCAATGGCATTCTGGTAACGTTGAATTTATAACTTGTCTCCAAGACTTGCCCAATTCTTTTTATCTCTTTAAAGGGACACTGTGCAGGAAATGGTCAAAAAGGTACTGCAACTATGCTGCTTATTGAAATTGGGCTGCCTATTGCCAAATTTGATCTTTACATGAGTGTTTATTAAGTTTACTAAACAAATATTTTCTAGTATGGTCCAAGTACAGTCATTTTTGCAGCTAAAAATGGCTATTTTTGGAAATTCAAAATGGCGGACCATTGAGAAGATCCCCCTTTTCATGTATGAAAAGCACAATTTTTCCAGTGATAATGAATACTTAGAATTTCATGCTGGTGGTAAGTATTCATGAAAAAGGTTAGTGAATGGGCAGCATGAATTCTGGAAATAAACAACTTAAAATCTCACACAGTGTCCCTTTAAGTCAGCTCACTACATCCATCTCTCCCACAATCATTCACACAACAACACAGACACACAGACAAAGTTTGTGAGAAAGGCACTAACTTTGATAGATCTTTTTTCCGCCCAAATGACAAAGAAAATGTTTGAGATTTCCCCTATATCCGTCAGTGTACATTGTATTTGTACAGGTGTCTGGTGCAAATGCTTAGCTGTTTTTTGGCATGCACACAGTCATTTCTACATCTGTGTAAGCACATGTGTCTGTGTGTGTGTGTGTGTGTGTCCTCTGCTCCCTGGGATCTGTCTATCGTTCATGCGTGGATCCGTTCCCAGCTGCACGAGGCTGCAGTCAGAGTGGACACAATGCACCGCATCACTCTCACAGGAGCTAGGGTTTCACACACACACACACATACACACACACACACACACACACACACACACACACACACAGACAGACAGACAGACACACGCACACACGTGTGTGCACACGCACGCACACACACGCACGCACACGCACGCACGCAAGCACACACATACACACACGCACACACACGCACGCAGAAACACACACAGAAAGTCAACCGAGTGTGACATGTCACAGCTGTAAAATTCCTATTCGGTTGAAGTTTCATCATTACTTAGAGAGAGAGAGAAAGAGAGAGAGAGAGAGAGAGAGAGAGAGAGAGAGAGAGAGAGAGAGAGAGAGAGAGAGAATGTGATTGAGACAGAGACAGAGACACAAAAATGAGATAAAGGGAGATGTCAAAGGAAAGAGAGACTGTAAGAGAGAGGAGAAAAGGCCCTGCCGTGTCCAACCAGTAGGGCACTCCCCTGCCATGTGGCTGGCCCAGGTTTGATTTCCGGCCCGGGTCCTTCGCTGACCCCTCCCCGTCTCTCTCCCAATTCGCTTCCTGTCCACTTCTCACACTGTCCTATCAAATAAAGTCGAAAAAGAACAAAACAAATCTTGAAAGATGGGAGAGGAGAGGACATGTTGTGTTTTGTTTGGGTCAGGGGAAGTGACGATAGATTGAGATAAAAATCACACAGAGAAAGATGCCCTGCTTTTCCAGCCGGCTTGATTGTGTGGGTGTCTGTATGTTTGAATATGCATTAATGTCTGACTGGCACAACTCAATGTGCGTGCCCATGGGAATATTAGACTTGTGATTTTTCAGACTACTTCCTCAATGAAAATGAATTTATTAAGACGTGTAAATCACGTGTTATGTCTGTCTCTCGATATTCATTGTTCTTACATAATATTTTAGAATTTCAGTCTATTGACTCTCTGTATTTCACTTCAACACTATTCAATGAATTCACAAATGTGTTTCCAGCCGGGAAATCTCCAAGTGCCTCCACGACATTATTAAAACATTTCAGCACATGTGTATTTGTGTATATCACAGGGTTTAGGGTAGACTATTTATTCGCTTGAATTGGTAATTCATTGTTCTTCATATTAAGTTCTGTGAATTTCTCTGTCTCCAAGCACCCTACTTCTAAGAGTGTGCACACGCACGTGCACATGCACGCACACACGCACACACACACACACACACACACACACACACACACACACACACACACACACACACACACACACACCTTTTTTACCTCCCAGCCACCACTGTCTGAGCACCACTCCACACCTACCCCTCTCACCACTGCACCACACCACGCCAGTTGTCCGGCTCCAGACCAGATGTGGTGTCTGTGTACACAGCTGCCTAACCCCCACAATTACCGTAATTACACGT
>NC_085866.1:49216642-49219142 GCF_034702125.1 Engraulis encrasicolus | reverse complement strand
GACTTGTCATTAACTTTTTCACCCACCGGCCTCTGAACCTCAGAAGATGAGGTGCTAAAGCAATATGAGTGTATAGCTTTCTACATGGAAGTATATCAAGCAAATAGAAACTGAGCTACACTGCAATTGATACAGAAGGGGCAAACAATAGAATATAGGCTATGATGCCTATGTCATACCAAGGAATAAGCTGCCAGCCAAATTGGCTAGTGACACTGAAATTATTACTAGCCACAGCCAAGTTTTACCAGCATTTGGCCGGTTGGCTGGTGCCAGTGTCAAGCCCTGGTGTGTGTGTGTGTGTGTGTGTGTGTGTGTGTGTGTGTGTGTGTGTGTGTGTGTGTGTGTGTGTGTGTGTGTGTGTGTGTGTGTGTGTGTGTGTGTGTCTGTGTGTGTGTGTGTGTGTGTGTGTGTGTGTGTGTGTGTGTGTGTGTGGTGGCGGTGGGTGCTGTGTTTTATAATGGCTTTTTAAAAGGCCACAGCGGTGTGCGGTGCACCTGTTCCCTGCTCATGGTGCTTCCTCATACTTCCTCATGCGTCCATCCTGTGGAGGCTCCGCGGGGTTCAGCTCCAGTAATGGAGAACACAGAGGCTTTATCCGGCCCCTTTACAAGACGCCTGCACTCTCAGCCAAGGGGCTTTTAAAAGGATGACAGCATCAGACATGGACATGTGCTGTGTGTGTACATGTGTGCTTCTGTGTCTGGGTTATGGATATGGATATGGATCTCTGTGTGTGCGTATGTGTGTGCATATGTGTGTGTTTGTGTGTGCGTGCTTGCGTGCATGCGAGAGAGAGAGAGAGAGAGAGAGAGAGAGAGAGAGAGAGAGAGAGAGAGAGAGAGAGAGAGAGTCTGTGAGTGTGTATATAGGCCTACATTTGTGTATTTTGTGACTGTATGCAATATGTGCGTATTTGTGTTTCTAGGGGACAAAACTTTTTAACTTGCCTTACCTCATCCCATAGGAGGTGTTGTCAATGTCAGTCCATTGGGATCTCCATGTGAAGTATTGTGCCCTTCGCCGTGTGTGGTACTCCATAGAAGTGTGTCTATAAGTCTCCTTCTTTGTATTTCTGCCCATTTTCTTTTTCTTTTGTCTGTTTCCATGTGTTCCCACCTTCTGTCTCTCTCTCATTCTTTTCTCTATGTCCCTTTCCCCCTGCCCTCGTCTATTTCTTCCTCTCACCTTCTCCTCCTCCTTCTCCTCCTCTCCTCTACAGTTCTTTATCCTGTGCCGGGAAGCTGTAACACATTGTCACGTCAGCTTGAAAAACTCTCCTGCAGCTCCATTTAAAAAGAGAAGACAAAAAATCTCCCATAATTCCAGAGTGTCACCTCGCCCTCCCATGGTCCTGCTGCCACCACCATCATGAGCCCATACGAGAGAAAAAGAGAGAGAGTGTGAGAGAGAGAGTGTGTGTGAGAGAGAGAGAGAGAGAGAGAGAGAGAGAGAGAGAGAGAGAGAGAGAGAGAGAGAGAGAGAGAGGGGGGAAGAGATGGAAACTGTTGGATGGGTCCCAAGGTGCAAAACCGAAAGAGAGTGAGAAAGCAGAGTGTGACAATGTGGGAATTGAAAATGGCGAGAGAGACTGAGGAAAACGAGAGATGAAAAGACAGAGAGAGAGAATGATAGAGGGTAAAGTGTGATGGGGAGGGGAGAGGGGGACGGAAAAACGAGAAAGAGAGAGGAATATGAAGAGTAGATATAGAGCTAAAGAGATTGACACAGAGAGGGAGAGAGAACAACAGAGTAACAGAGAGAGAGATAGAGAGAAAGAGAGAGAGAGAGAGAGAGAAAGAGAGAGTGGTGTACAGAAGGTGAGAGAATGAAACAGCAACAGGGAGAGAGGAAGAGAGAGAGAGGGAGCAACAGAGAATAAAAAAAGAAAACGAGAGAGCTACAGTAGGCATTGTGAGCGTGCCTAATTGATTCTCTGCACTGTGCCGCGTGTGTATGGGCTGACAGCGGGAGATAGGGGGCTTTGTCAGCATTAGGCCCCACGCCCCATGGAGCCCAGGGCGGCTGCCAGGGGTGCCCACTGACCAGCCGGCAGCCCACATTCTCTACTCCAGTGGTTCACAAACTTTTTCAGCGGGGACCCCCTTTTTCGTCTTTTTGACTTTTCGTATGACAGTATAGTGAGGATGGTGACAGGAATCGAGTGGGGAGAGAGAAACGGGGAAGGGCTGGCAAAGGACCGGGGCTGGGAATCGAACCCGGTCCGGCTGCATAGCAGACGAGTGCCCTACTGTTAGGCCACGGCAGGGCCACGGGGACCCCCTTTTGAAGTTAAAAGATTATTTCTAGCAATATTTATCTAATCTAGCAACATTAATGGACAAAATAAATGATCTAGCAATATTAACTGACAACATTGCTTAGGTTATTTTTTGTCCATTATAGATCTTCCTTTGATGGTAACAGTCCGCTAATATTGCTAGAATTACACATGGACAGCAAATGTATCTATTAACCATACAAGTGAATACTGTTAATA
>NC_085866.1:49201642-49209142 GCF_034702125.1 Engraulis encrasicolus | reverse complement strand
ACTACTGCACCCGCATGCCATCATGGAGGCTGACTTTTGAAGCTAGCACTAACACAAGTTGGATGGTCCATTTTCACTGTAGCACAGGATGTGCCATGCTCTATTATTGTCAAAAAGAATGGACTTCTACAACTTCTGCTGACTTCTGTAAGCAAAGGACTGTTTCCCATGTCTTCTGGGTCTATTTCAAGTGAGCTCAGGTGCTTAGGAGAATGTTACACCCCTGTATCATTTGCACGCATTAAGCATTCTTAATATGGTCAATTTTCAATAGCTCTAGCACTCCAGGAATTAGAGTGAGACTACAGCCAATATATATTTCATGATGTCATGAACCTATACAATGATTTTATTAACAAAAATATGTCTTATATACGCTCAATCGTGGGAAAATCAAAGGGAATTCAAAAATGTATGTAATAACTATGGTAATTATTCCCTTTGCATCTTTAATTCTGAGTGACTCAGCCTCTCTGTGATGATCTTATACCTGGACACGTATATTGTCCGTCAGTACAATTCATTTTGAAATGTTCTTCTTTGTTGTTTTAACTTATTTGGATGTTTACTAAATTTCACTGATCCCCGTCCCAACTCTTTTGAGACGTGTTGGATTTATCAAATTAGAAATGAGTACATATGTCCCCCAAAACAATATTTTTTCTCGGTTTTAACACTTAATATGTTGTCTTTTCACTATTCTCCATCTAATGAATAGATTGAATGTTTTGAAAATGATAGCATTTTGATTTTATTCACTGTTTACCAAACGTCCCAACTTCATCGGAGTTGGGGTTTGTATAAAGTCCTCCAGCACCCCCCCAGGGAGAAGCGTGGCCCAAACACCCCTGACCACCTCCATCCGGGCACCCGCTTCAGCGCTGACCGATGCTGAACTCTTATGCTGGTCATATAGAGTACTTTTCTGTCCATATCCTCAAAGGGTTTAGCCACCAAGTCCCCTTCAAAGTCGTCGTCCTCCTCCTCCACCGTGGGCAACACCCTCAGTGAAGGAAAACGGTAGTTCATTTCCCAGCCCTCTGGGGACCTCAGCTCCAGTGCCTCCCTGCAGGCGCCTGGCAGCGCTGACTTCACTTCCTCCAACACCCTTTCCAAGAGGCGTAAGTGCATGCCAGTTCTGTGCTGCAAAGAGGCTGCCGTTCTCCAGCCGCCCGTATTCTGCAGGTGCCCCAGCATGGTTATGCCGGCCCTCATCAAGCACCTTTGGACACTGTCAGATGATAGTGTCCTACATCTTAGTAAGGAACTGTGGAACAACGGTTCCCCCATGACCCAGTCCACAGCCTGCACAAGGTCTCTTCTGGCCCTGAAGACCCCCTGCCAGGCGTGCACCACAGATCTATAAAAGGGGGTTAGCTTATTCAAGTCCAACGTGCCCGGTTCGAGTAGAAACAGCTGCTTGTCGTAGCCCATTGGTGTCGCCTCCCTCAACAGTGAGAGGGCAACTCCCGTCCACAGCAGATCTTCTCCATAAAGCAGTCTTTGCGCTGCCTGCAGACGCAGGGTGAGCAGACGACAGGTCAGATCCACCAGCCCCTGCCCCCCCTCCCAAACAGACAGGTACAGCACGGGAGCAGGCGCGGTTCTGGCATAGAGGCGTTGCTAGGCAACCGCCTAGGCCCCGCCTTAGCCCCCCAAATTTAGGGGCCCCCTCTGACTGGGAGCGGGAAATTTCACATAAATGGTAATTTTCATAAATAATGAATTTTGTATGTTTAAATTGGAAATAAGAGCAACACAATATATTACAAACAAATACAGATCCCGTGCACACCCCTCTCTTTCGTGTTAAAATGGAATATTCCATCCATGCATGCCATGTGCGCGAGACGAGTTCCAAAACATTCGCTACGTTCCCACACAACATGCCTGCGCATATCTGCACCGCTCAAATGCGCGCAATGCGTAATTACGGCGCATTCGGAACGCACTGAGTGCGCATTGCTGCCCATATATGTGCAGCGGGTCCCTCCGCGAACGCGCTGAAGAGGGAAGCGACTCAAGCGAGGTGACTGACATTTCTAGGTGGTGAACAGACATGCGAGTTTTGTGCTTTCCTGAATATGGATAACACTGTGCGTAAATGTTTTAAAACTCCAACATCGGTAACTTTGGATAACCCACGACATGACATGTTAGAAGCCTGGACTATCTCCGTGGATCGGACAGCGACAAGGAAACGGTGCCCTACACTGTAGCACTAGCATGTCAACTACTGTGGCTATCCCCACTGGTGGATCTGTGAATGGCTGCGGCACTGATAACCCCAAGTTTTGTTGAATGAATACCTCGTGAGATATTTTGTTTCAAAAAGGCGTTACGTTTCCTCTAGATGTGAACTGGAATTGGCTCGAGTAAGTTATTCCATTGAAAAGGACGCAGCCTTTAAGCGCTTGCAGACGGTGCATCGGTTAGGCCTACTGTATCATCAGACAACCTTCTCAATCTCTCTGAAATGATTTCAGAAACATGCTGTCGAAATTTTGAAAGGCTTAAACAAGCATGCAGCTTTCAAGGAACATTCTGTAACTTGATGCGATGTGGCGAGATTTAGAACATCGCAGAATTAGCTGACATGTCAGCCATAGCTCCAGTAGATATGCTGGAGTTTTTAATAATGAACTGCGTTACGTGGCGATATTGCTGGCTAGTTCTGGATGCTAACAGGAGGTGATGTGGAAGTTCAGCCTGGAGAAACGCCGACGTGATTGACAAAAGACAGCGCACTCTACTCATAGTAAGTCACATTGATTGTGTGTGTGTGCGCGCGCGCTTGTGTGTGTGATGGCAATTGGAACTATTGCTACTTCTACTATGCCTCAGTTGGTTGGTTTGGAATTCACCCGCCGTGGTGTTTTGTTTTGTAGCCAATTCAGTTTGAAATGCTTGCTGCTCGCCGTTCAATACCTCATGTGCACACGCAGTTGGTGGTGTGGCCGTGGTGGCATTTGGGCAAAATGATACACTGCAATCTTACTGTCTATTTTTACTGTGTCGTTGAACTTTGATTACGTGAAATATAATCGGGTGGGACTACACGTCCGGGAGTGATAAAAAACACCTGGGACTACACGTCCGGGAGCGATCTCAGTTGGGAGTGTCCATCTACCACCGTGTGTTTGCCACTGCAATGGTCTGGGGAGAGAGAGAGAGAGAGAGAGAGAGAGAGAGAGAGAAGCATTTGATGCCCATGTGTAATTGATTGATGTGCATGTGAAGATTGCAATGTTGAATATGTCAACATTGAATGCTGTCTAAATGTCTAAAGCAAAACTTGGCCCAAGCACATTATGTTCAGGAGGTCTTCTGACTGTTGTAGAGAGCTTAGTTTTTGAATTGTGTATCTGTGATACAGAAGATGCTGTGAGCTAAGCATCTCTTAGCAAGCCTATTAGGGTATTATTATTATTTTTCAAGGGGGGGGGGGTACACACTTGGGTGGGCCGGTGGGCCGATGGGCCGATGGGCCCCCTAGCTAACTTCGCCTTAGGCCCCCAAATTGCTAAGTCCGCCACTGAGCACGGGAGCAGGCAGCCAGTGTTGGCCAGTCCAGAAAAAATCCACGAATTTGCTCTGAAGCTCCCTCATCAGCTGACTTGGTGGTTCCAGAACAGTAAGCCTGTGCCATAGTGTGGAGGCGGCCAGGTTATTTACGACCAACACCCTCCCCCTGTAGGAGAGCTCAGGTAACAGCCAGTTCCATCTAGACATCCTAGCACACACTTTATCCAGCAGCCCATCCCAATTATTTTTTTTGTACTCTTCTGTACCTAAATACACCCCAAGGCATTTCTTCCCTCCCTGCCCCATTGAACACCCCCCGGTAGTGCAGGTGCACCCCCCCTCCCCCATTCCCCCACCAAAAAACCCTCACACTTTGCCCAATTTACTTCTGCTGAGGACGCCCTCCCATACACCTGTAAGGCATTACATAATACAGAAACATCATCTTTACCAGAAATAATGACAGTCACATCATCAGCGTAGGCAGAAAGGGAAATAGTCCCTGTGAGAACCCCAGGCACCACCACCCCATTTAAGTTTCTCCTTAGTAGGCACAGTAGGGGCTCAATGGCCAGGCTATAGAGTTGTCCCGACAGGGGACAGCCTTGCCTGATGCCCCTCTCCACTGGTACAGGACAACTAAGCCCTCCCCCAACCTTCAGTAGCACTGATGCCCCCGCATACAAAAGTTTTATGGCAGATATAAAAAAATCCCCAAAACCAAAGGCCTTCAGAACATTAAACAGGTAATCGTGGCTGACGAAATCAAAAGCCTTGCGCTGATCTACGGATAAAAACCCAACGTCCATTTTTTTCACAAGTGACAGGTCAATAATGTCTCTCAGCACAAACAAATTGTCCATAATTGTCCGACCCGGAACACAATACGATTGCTCTTTTTGAATGATAGAATCGAGGACCCCTTTCAGTCTGTTCGCAAGACATTTTGACAGAATTTTGTAGTCTATACACATAAGTGAAATCGGCCTCCAGTTCTCGAGCAGGCCCAATTCGCCTTTCTTGGGCAACAGAGAGAGCACAGCTCGCCCCCTGAAGCACTCTTCCAGCATCTCGCAATAGTCCCTGCTGAAAACGTACCAAAAATGTTGGTAGAATTCGGCGGATAGTCCATCCATGCCTGGCGCACGAGAGAGAGAGAGAGAGAGAGAGAGAGAGAGAGAGAGAGAGAGAGAGAGAGAGAGAGGGAGAGACAGACAGACAGACAGACAGACAGACAGACAGACAGACAGACAGACAGACAGACAAGACAGACATTGATACAGGGAAGTAGGTACAAGAAGGGAGAATTCAAATTAGGCCAAATTCAAGGCCAACGGAAATACCCTAATAAATACAAACAACTTTGAATTTGAAATGAGAATTTTAGCAAAGAGGACAAGCTCTTCCTTGCCTACATGCTATTTTCTATCATCCCCCTGTGTCCACAGGGCCACATTGGGGACAGTTGAATGCTCAGGGAGACTGCAATTGGAGATAAACCAACCAGCCACCTCACTAAACCTCACCTCACCTCACTTCACTCACACACCCATAGCAGCCACCTGTATATCAATGGTATGCTACCGGTAATTAACCCTTTGAGGAGTAAGGACTTTCCCCAGGTTCTTCTAGAATTTTACTTGAACACTCTACAGCTCCCATAGAAGTCTGTGCTAAAAATCTGGCAAAGTCCTTATGACATCATAATGAGTACTCCTCAAAGGGTTAAATGACTATGGTTTTGAATTTGGTTTGATAAAGAAGACCAACTAAGTCTTTCTGACATGCATGCATGCTCTTTTCTGTGTTATCCTTGTGTATCCACATGGCCATGTGAGGGAAGCTGTGGTTTGGAGATAACCAGCCACCTCACCTCACCTCACCTCACCTCACCTCAACTCACCTCACCTCACCTCACCTCACCTCACCTCACCTCACCTCAAGTCATCTTCCTTAGCACAGCCAGGCCCACCAACAGGGGAGGACAAAGGGGTCAGTTGTCTAGGGGCCCAGGAAGCCGGGGTCCCAGAATTGGGAGTCCATTATATTGTGTATACATTTAGAGGGGGGCCCTTTCAAATGATTTTGTCCCAGGCCTGGTCAAAGTTGTCAGTGGCCCTGATATGAGCACAGCCACCTGTCCAACACCCAGCCACAAGAGCACTTCCCTCCCACCCACTAGAGCAGTCACGGCGCTCCTAGTAAACATGAGTGCTTTTAGATTATATTAAAAGTCTGAGCTGCTGTTCCATCATCATGTGCGTTCACACACACAGACAGGCTGACAGAAGGACAGACATACACAGAGTGCACGCACACACACGTACGCACGCATGCACACACACGCACGCACACACACGCACGCACGCACGCACGCACGCACACACACACACACACACACACACACACACACACACACACACACACACAATTTCTTTTTAATCACCTGGATGTCCTGGAGATGGAGTTCATGGAGTACAAAGAAATGCAAAAGAGAAGAGTGGAGGGAAGAGTGATGGTGGAGGAGAGGAAGGAGGGAGGAGGGAGGAGTCACACACACACACACACACACACACACACACACACACACACACACACACACACACACACACACAGAAGTCATAGAAGGACAGAGAGCAAGAGAGAGAGTGAGAGAGAGAGAGAGAGAGAGAGAGAGAGACAGCGAGACAGAGTGACAGAGAGAGAGAGAGAGAGAGAGAGAGAGAGAGAGAGAGTAAGAGAATATAAGAGAGGGTGATAGCGGGGAAAGCGGTTCTTTGAGCTTGAAGGCTGTATTTTGACTAGAACCCCGACAATGAGTGATGTGTACACAGAGTTGGCAATCACTTTGCTGTTGCCTTTGAAATGCACTTGTGAATTTGTGCGCATTGCAAGTGAGGCTGGGTAGCGGTTACGGTGAGGAGCTGAGAAATCAAATTTGGACATCAAAATGTGTCCTTGTCAAACACAGGACGTCTGTCTGGCTGGTGTGACTGCTCATTCGTCGGGCATATTCAGCAGATATCGAATGCTGCTCTGCAGCCAGACCCAATTAAGGACTTCAGCACGCTAACAGCAAATGGCTGTCCGTACCTTTAGCCCTATCATCAGTTCAACACACGCACGCACGCACGCACGCACGCACGCACACACACACACACACACACACACACACACACACACACACACACACACACACACACACACACACACACACACACACACACACACACACACACACACACACACACACACACACACACACACACGCTCTCTCTCTCTCTCTCTCTCTCTCTCTCTCTCTCTCATATCACACACACACACACACACACACACACACACACACACACACACACACACACACACACACACACACACACACACACACACACACACACACACACACACACACACACCAAGACACACCAAGTGTAAGACCTGAAATGCAGGGTAATGACATGTGTAATCTGTGAAAGGTGTAATTTCGATAATGGTAAACCCTGCTCAACAGATTGCGGTCCGCCACTTACGCACTCATGACCAGGCCCGCCAACAGGGCAGGACATCAGTTCAGTTGTCCTGGGCCCAGAGGAAATTGAGGGGGGGGGGGAGGGGGGGGTGTCATTACATTGGATGTATTGAGAGCAGGGCTGAACTGGCCATCTGGCATAGCGGGCATTTCCCGATGGGCCCTGCACCCTCCTGGGCCCCTATTTTCAGAAATGTAAAAAATGATATACGTATATATATTTGAGAGGGGTTGAGATAAGGGGATGAGAAGGGGGTCCTTTCAGATACTTTTTTCCCAGGCCCAGTCTATGTTGTCAGGCTCTCTGCTCATGACACACCCCAAGAGCCATGAAAAAAGCTCGGCCAATCAGAATCAGAGGAGCGGAGCAGCCAATCAGCTCAGGAGCTGAGAGCTTGAAATTGCCTTGAGAGCTTTTTTCCCGTCTGTGAGATGCAGTTTGGTCA
>NC_085866.1:49176642-49194142 GCF_034702125.1 Engraulis encrasicolus | reverse complement strand
GAACATGGCCCCATTAGGCTTAGAGCCCAGGCCTCCGGTGTATTAAACGTGCGCTCTGACTGTCACACCTAACACCCAAGCTCCTTCACATGGCAGTCAGAGTGCACCTACAATCCTCACTGACTGAGATAGTGAATGCAGGGATGGGCATAAAATATCCCAGCATTCCCTCTGTGTCTGTCCACAGTACACTGGACAGGACCGGATTAAGATGGTCTGGGGACCCTAGCCTACAGGACCCAATATTACCAAACGTGCATTGACAGCTATTTGGCATGGCAGTCAAAGCGCACCCACAGCTCTCCCTTGAGGAGGCTGAGTGATTGCAGGGGTGGGAAGCATCAAGTCCAGCATAGCCTGGTGTCTGACAGACAGCCACACTGGAGATCTGATGGTACAGATGACGCAGCTGCTACAGCTGTTTGAGTTGAGGAATGGTGATGCATTGTGGGTTTGTGGGAAAGTGTGTGTGTGAGTGAGTGTGTGTGAGTAGTGTGTGTGATTGTGTGTGTGTGTGTGCGTGCATGCCTACGTGCCTGCGTGCCTGCGTGCCCGTGTGTGTGTGCTTGTGAGTGTGTGTGCATGTGCATGTGTTTGTGTGAGTTTGTCCGTGCCTGCATGTGTGTGTGTGTGTGTGCGTTCGTGAGTACAGATGGAGGAGTGGAAGTGCAGATCAAATATATTATCAAACTGGAGCTGTTTACTTTGATGCTATTTTTCTCACTGACTTCGATTCAACTTTTTCTTAGTTTATTTTCTTCACACATAGTAAACATCCTGATGGATTGTCTCCCTGTTTGTCTGTTTGTCTCTGTATTTCTGCATGTACGTGTGTGTGTGTGTGTGTGTGTGTGTGTGTGTGTGTGTGTGTGTGTGTGTGTGTGTGTGTGTGTGTGTGTGTGTGTGTGTGTGTGACAGACTTGGGAGTGGGAGCTCATGCCCACTAGTTACTAATTAAAAATCATACAAATGAATAAAAAGTTAAAATTGAGTCAACAAATATACTTTGGCACATAGTTAAAATATAGTCTGTGTGAGGGCTATGCTGCTGACAGACAGACACACACATACAACCACACACACACACACACACACACACACACACACACACATACACACACATACACACACTGACGGTTGTTACAAGTTCAGGGTGGGCTGGGGATCTGGGTTGTCATGAGGGATGCTCGTTGCCATCAGTCTAGCTTGACCGTTCTGTCCTGCTTTGTGTGTGTCTGTGTGTGTGTTCGTACATGCATGCGTGAGTGAGTGCATGCATGCGTGTGTGCGTGCGTGCGTGCGTGCATGCGTGCATGCGTGCGTGTGTGTGCATACCTCCACTCATTTGTCTGTGTGAGGGTAAGCTGTGAAGAGAGTGCTGGTCAACAGAGAACTTAGCTGACCACAGCGGCCCCCTCCCCTCTCGTGAGATGTCTGTCTTGTGTGTGGTCATGGTGAATCCTGATAAGCTATGGGCTGGTTTTTTTTGTTTCTGTAGTGTGTGTTAATGTGTTGTGTTAGTGTTTGATCGGTGTCCGTGCGGTATTGGTACTCTTGTATATCCTCCAGTTTCCACTGAGCAACTGTACTAGTGTTCCAAGTCCTGCAGATTTCACATCCCCCTTGCCGATTGTGTATTCATGTAGCTGTTCAATATATTGCATACATCTGAAATGAAGTTCTGCCATTAAGACTCCGAGAGATAAATTCGTATTTAACAATTTAATGTTGTTAACATAGTTGACAATAGAATTGGCATAAGTAGACAGTATTTGGCGTAGGTCCAATCATCAGCCCGGGTCTTGCGCTGGCGGATCCAGTAGAGCCTGCCGTAGCCGTGCAGCAGGAACTGGACTTTTAACCCCCCGGACAGGAAGACTGGACCCAACTGGTGGCGGTGGGGATGGAGGAGGAGATTTCGGACCGGCCATGCCTAAAGCCAGCAAGAAAGGAGAGTTTAGACACGTCGCTATAAAGGCGATGGCAGCCGCTGATTGGCTCTGCGAAATGCACAGGTGCTCTGAGTCTCCCTGGCAGAACTAACGCAGGCTACATTTCTGCCATTAAGACTCAGAGAGATAAATTCGTATTTAACAATTTAATGTTGTTAACATAGTTGACAATAGAATTGGCATAAGTAGACAGTATTTGGCGTAGGTCCAATCATCAGCCCGGGTCTTGCGCTGGCGGATCCAGTAGAGCCTGCCGTAGCCGTGCAGCAGGAACTGGACTTTTAACCCCCAAAACTAAGGAGGGCATGCCGGATTGTAATACTGCCGATGACGATTGAAATCATGAGAAAATAACGCAACTTACCCCCAAAAGAGAGAACAAGGACAAGAGGAGACGCGTGACCTACCGTAGGAACCCACCTAGAGCATTTGAGGAGGACAAATAAATGAGACAAACATGAAACACTGCAAAAACCATGGGCAGGAACAGGCAGGCCCCTGCGGCCACATGAAGAAGTGGACATGGAAATCCCCTACACCACCACCAGTGGTTGCAGCTTGGGCACTTATGCAGGGCACTTATGCACTTATACAGGGCGCCCTCACGGAGGGCAGTACATGTAAACACGAAGCAAGGGCCCTCACGGAGAGTGGCACACTTGTAATAACCTATAGCAGGGCTATTCGATAAGAATTTGCATGGCCACATTTCGAAAACGTGAAATAGAGTACTTTCGGCCATAACTACGTGGTACAGACCGCTTTGAGTGCTTGTGAATTGTAAAGCAGCACCCGATTGCGGCATATAATGCTACAGCTGGGGCCGCATGAGCTTGAGCTAGTAACGCGCCAGCAAGGCGCGGGCTCCGTTATAAGGAGCATTTACACGAATGCGCCACACGGGGGCAGGGAGAGACTCTAATCGGCGCAGCGTGCGCGTGTCTACTAAGAAGCAGTGATTGAGCCCCTCAGGGGCAGAGAAATAGATAGACAGACATGTAGAACAGAAAGAAAATAACGAACAAGGCAGACAGGCGGACAGCAGCAGACAGACAGAGTTTAGCGGAGTGCAGGCAATAAGTGGCACTCTCGTAGAGCGCTGAAACAGAGTGCAGAGTCTCGGGCTCCGTTATGAGGAGCGATTACTCGAATGCACCGCACGGGGGCAGGAAAAGACAAGACACAGGTTTACAGAACAGGAAACGGCTGACAGAGCAGAGGGGCGCTCTTACGAGAGCAGTGCAGATAAATTCTAGTCGGCGCAGCGTGCGCGTGGCTACGAAGGGAGCAGTGATTGAGCCTCACGGGGGCAGTGAAATACAGATAGGCAGACATACGAGACAGAAAGAAAATAACGTACGAGACAGACAGGCGCTCTCTCGGAGAGCATCGGCGCTGCGTGCACGTTTTTTTTATTTTTTTATTATTAATAATTAACTCTAATAGGCGCTGCGTGCGCGTGCCTACTAAGAAAACAGTGACTTGCCTCACATGGGCAGTAAAACATTTAGGGAAATTGACATACAACACAGGAGGAAAATAACGAACAAGGCAGACAGGCGCACTCACGGAGAGCATTGAGAGATTAACTCTAATCGGCGCTGCGTGCGCGTGCCTACTAAGAAAGCAGTGACTTGCCTCACGTGGGCAGTAAAACATTTAGGGAAATTGACATACGAGACAGAAAGAAAATAACGTACGAGACAGACAGGCGCTCTCTCGGAGAGCATCGGCGCTGCGTGCGCGTTTTTTTTAATATAATTAACTCTAATCGGCGCTGCGTGCGCGTGCCTACTAAGAAAACAGTGACTTGCCTCACGTGGGCAGTAAAACATTTAGGGAAATTGACGTACAACACAGGAGGAAAATAACGAACAAGGCAGACAGGCGCTGTCACGGAGAGCATTGAGAGATTAACTCTAATCGGCGCTGCGTGCGCGTGCCTACTAAGAAAGCAGTGACTTGCCTCACGTGGGCAGTAAAACATTTAGGGAAATTGACATACAACACAGGAGGAAAATAACGAACAAGGCAGACAGGCGCTCTCACGGAGAGCATTGAGAGATTAACTCTAATCGGCGCTGCGTGCGCGTGCCTACTAAGGAAGCAGTGATTTGCCTCACGTGGGCAGTAAAACATTTAGGGAAATTGACGTACAACACAGGAGGAAAATAACGAACAAGGCAGACAGGCGCTCTCACGGAGAGCATTGAGAGATTAACTCTAATCGGCGCTGCGTGCGCGTGCCTACTAAGAAAGCAGTGACTTGCCTCACGTGGGCAGTAAAACATTTAGGGAAATTGACATACAACACAGGAGGAAAATAACGAACAAGGCAGACAGGCGCTCTCACGGAGAGCATTGAGAGATTAACTCTAATCGGCGCTGCGTGCGCGTGCCTACTAAGGAAGCAGTGATTTGCCTCACGGGGGCAGTAAAACATTTAGGGAAATTGACATACAACACAGGAGGAAAATAACGAACAAGGCAGACAGGGGCTCTCACGGAGAGCTTTGAGAGATTAACTCTAATCGGCGCTGCGTGCGCGAGACTACGAAGGAAACTGTGATTGAGCCTCACGGGGGCTGAGACATACAAGATAGACAAACATATAAACAGAAAGAAAATAAGGCAGACATATGCTCTCACAGAGAACGGTGCGTGACAAGCGCTAAATGGCGCAGCGGGCACGTGTGAATGGTTACCGTGCCGGGAGCCAAAACCAACCTCTACGTGACGGGGAGGTTACCTTATCGACTGCTAGAGAGCGTGATTTGAGCTTCAAGGACCAATCTGGGGTTGGGCCTGATGTAGGACTCGAAGCCGACGAGGACCATCTCCCCAGGCGCTTGATGGAGGAGTCGGCCATACCCCTCTCCGCGGCGGTAGTGGCAGCTCCGATGCGGAATGAATGGCTCGTGTAGCCACGTCTGGGCAGACCACATTTTTTTTTTTTTTTTTTTACCACCGAACCCAAGTGAACTCTGAACCAATCGCTGGTCATAGGAGATGTGGAGGGTGATGGGTAGCGTAACAGTTGCGTTGGCATGGAATAGGCTAAGACTTTTAAGAGGTGAATAGAGGTGCAGAGACTAGACTATGGGTGACCTGGATCCCAGCTGCGCTCATAAAATTGAATGCCTAACATCGTACGAATTGAAGGCGTATTGAAATTTCAGGTCTTGGAGTTAAAGACCAGAAACATGCACCTGCCGTTGGGTGGTGAGGACTGAGAAGTGTTGAATCAAGGGGAAAAGTAGTGCAGTATAGAGTATGAGGACCGACAGAGGCGCAGTGATGTGCAAAGTAGCCATAACGCCGGTCTCGAGAGTATCGGACTTAGCTGTTCTACCCTATGGGAGAAATAGAGATGAGTGAAAATGAAATATGGTAGTCAGGGTCACTGAGCATAAAGCCGGATCCCAAATGACGCCCTGTAGGCCTTCTGAGGACATACTGAGAGTTGTAGGGGTAGTCGCGTGACAATCGGAATTGTCACACGGACCGCACCACGTAATGTAGTTGAAGTTACGTTAATGTATGGGAAGCTGCGTGTGGATTTACTCCTCATGCGGCTATACCAGGAATTGAAGGTAAAATCTCGTTTGGGAATTTAATTAATTATGAATTAATTAATATTAATAAACAAATTAATTAAAATGTAATTTAAGGACCGTCTCATAAAATCCTTGGCCAAGGACCGTCTCATAAAATCCTTGGATTATCAATCACAATATTCAACAATAAATTGCTAAACACAGAATTAATAATAAGTTTTGTACTGGGGTTACTCAGCGGTTCACAGTGAACAGTAAGGCCTATTCTCGGTGATCAGCTGGGGTACACAAGCACAAAAGTTGATCTGAAGGCAAAGTTCTAATAATAGGTTGGTTGGGTGTACAAAGTAACAAGGACAACAAAATGCAATCAAATGATTTACTTTTATTAACTACTAGGTAATCTAATAAAATGCATTACATTCAAAGTCGGTTAAATGGAATAATAACAATAATAATAAGGCACAATAATATAAAACAAGAAAGAAATAAAAAAGAAGGGAAAAGAAAGAGGAGGGGAATAGGCTTTCAGCCTGTGTGTGTGTGTGTGTGTGTGTGTGTGTGTGTGTGTGTGTGTGTGTGTGTGTGTGTGTGTAGCAGGGGTCTGGTTGCTATAGGCTACCACGTGTGTGTGTGGTTTACTACGCTAGCATTAGCTACAGAAAGCATAGACAATGGAAAGGCTACTGATAAGTAGCTGCTTAGCAAAGGCCTAGTGTTGACTAGGCAGGGCCCAGAGGGTCTACAACAATGTCTAGGTTTCTGCAATAAATGCACACAATTCCTTGTGGAATGGAGAGAGAAATGAAAGGGGATGAGAGTAGTCAGTGGGAGGAACTCGCACTGATTACTGTATGTGCGTGTCTGTTGCTGGGCAACAATGGCGTCCTCTCGGCTAGGTTAACGTTAGCATCTGAACCGGGAACAATAGGGATAGCTAGCAGCTATGTAACAAGTAAACCGTGTGGTTTCAGGCGCTTCAAGTCCCGTAGTGGACGCGCGAATGTATCAAAGGGTTCTGGAATTAACGATAACAAGTCCAAGTAGAACAGGGAGAGAAAGAAAACGAAATAAAAGAAATAACAAGTGGGAGACGTTGCCGTCTACGCAGCCATTACGAGTTGTAAAACTACAGGAAGTGGGGTTTCAGCGTGCTTGTGTAGGAGCTGCAAGCCCAACTTGGCTAATGGCTAACTTGCAGAGCGTTCCGAGCAGAGTTGGTTATTCAGAGAATAGTTTACTACAGATTATGCACTCAAAGTGTATAAAAGAGTACCGAAATGCTCGGAGGGTTCTGAGAATCAAGTATTTCGACAGGGAGAGAGTGAAAGAACGAGAGAGAGGGAGAGAGATAGAGAGAGAAGGGAAAGAGAGATGGAACTCTAGTGGCTATGCGTGTCTGTGTAAACAAATGGTTAGCGTTGCGTTGCTAACCTAGGGCCGGCTATGGCCCGTTACCACAAAAGGCGCAGCGCGTGTATCTCAGGACTAGTCGGCGAAACGGCCGCGCTATGACGGTCCTCGGAGAGTTCAGAATATTGATGGTTAAATCAATACTTGAACTATTCCGTGCGAACGCCACAAGCGGGGTCGCTAGGCTTAGTAGCCAGTAATACAGAATGGGTTAGCAGAGGGGAACCTAAGCTAAGAGGAAGGATAGACAGAGAAGCAGGAGAAATGCAAATAAACATGTGCACATGAAAAATAACTCAAGTCATAGTTCAAAAACACATCTATCTCAGTACATAAGCTATGCCCAGTGCCTACTGTGTGAGATGAAGAGGGAGATCCAGTTTCCAAAGGGCTCTGTACGTCCGTCTGGAAATGGGGATTGCAGTCCACGTCTCTCTCGTCCTCGAGAGTTTGGGCTGCAAAAGTCTTTGTTGTTGCGGCTTCGAGATTCTTCGGTTGAATCCCAAATGCAAGAAGTTTGTTCCACGGAGGCGTGCGTGGATATTTCTCGCAGTGAACTCGCCTTTAGTTCACAGTGTCCGGATGAAAGTCTGAAGATATGACCAGGCAAGATCTTAGACTTGAAGTGAGGAATTCTTTGCAAAGTGTGTGTAAGATGAACTCAGCAGTCTATGTTTGTTATTCGGCCAGATATCAAACAATACTTTGTCCAAAATGTTGCGCAAATTGCTCTATGCATCCCAACTGTCCCGCAGTCAAAACTAGAGTGACGAACAATGGTCCTTGGGAGACCCTTAGGTGTTGACCAGGTGATTGTGGGTGGGGCTTTGGTCACAGTGCCTCCTAAAGGAGGAGGCCTGAGAACAACATGGCAGGGACCCTGGGCCAGCCATTTGGTGGTCAGAGGGGAAGTAACTCTTACTAGTGATTATTGATGACCTTCGTTTCAATCATCATTAGTTTGAGTCACATGATTCTCATAACTTTGTCATGAGTTTCTCTGCGTAGAGAAGTGGCAGGAATTTTACCTACATCTCCCCCCGACGCACTGGTGGTGAATGGAATGGCCCTCCTGTGGGTCTGTAGTGTGTTTCTGCCACGAGTCGCAGTCCATAGGAGTGACCAAAGTGAGGTAGTCCGAAAAGGTAATCCGAAAGATCCTTCTGGAAAAGTCTTTGAGAAACAGTCCATGCAATTCAAAGTTCATACAGTTCACAGTTCATAGAGTTCACAGTGGCATCTGGGCAATGCTACGAAGGCATCTGGGCATGATGACTGTGAATAAAGCTACCTAACTAACTACATATGACATTTTACACGGCAAACCAAACCAAAATCAAAGAAAAATCAATGAAAAAGGAAAGGAAAGGGTTAGTTAGCGTGTTAGCAAGCCTACCCTTAGGAAGGTTAATGGAGACACAGTCCCCAGTGGAGTTGGACTTGGGGCGGTCGAGGCTCTCAGGCGCGCAGACCGGGTGGTCCAATTTTGCAGTGTAGTGTCAGGTGTAGTATCATTGTGTAACTGTGACGTGTAGTATCAGTATATGATTGTGAAGTGCAGTATCAGTATGTGGCTGAATGAGGTGAGTGTGAACAGCGATAACCTAGTTGCTAACTGGAAGTCCCATGGAAATGCAGTGTAGTGACTGTGTTATGGTGGTCACATGGTGTCAGAATCGTGGTCTGTGGGTGTTGGTTAGCTAATGATTGTCCATCCGTGCTACTCTAATTTCTGTGGTTTGTCCTTAGACAGTTGGCTGCACGCTCGTGAACAGGGACTGTCGACAGTCCACAGAGACGGCGCGTCTCTAACAAAGGATAGCTGGGATTGACCCAGTGGGTTTAAAGTAGAGGTGCAGGAGGAAGAAATGAGGTAGAGTGAGGGATAGTCATAGGCTATGATAGGAGGAGTCTAGACGTACGTGTACGTTGTGCCAGAAACCTACATAGAAGACCGACTTGATTCTGAAAAGATTTGTCACTCAATGTTGGTAAATTGAGAAGGAATCCTATTTCTAGGTTTCAGATTGACAAATTGAGGATAACAGCTATGCCAAGACTATAGGCCAGGTGATTCTGCAATGAGTAAACGTTAGTGTGGGTCTTAGACCGAAATATGTTGTCAACCATGCTACAAGGGATCAAATACGCTGTATTTTAATTCCACTAAGCGTGTTGAGAGGGTGCATTAGGTGTCTAATTACAGAGAAACATACATCACTAAGTTTATCATGAGGCTAATACGTCTATGGCATGCAAGGTGTCTTTACTAGCGTAAAACGCGTGTTAACGGTGAGCGAGAGTTACATAGTTATGTCTAAAAATAGAGTACGAGAGGCTTTTGAAGCGAGTTTCGGTTACCGGGGGTCTGTCCGAGTACTTGTGCTTTTAAGACCTATGTTTTAGTCTGGCCGGGCCAGGCTAAGTGTTCGAATGCTCACCCCCCTTCCCCAGGTGATGGAGCGTGGGCTAGGCCCACCCCCCTTGGAGAGGTTGGTCACACCAGTTGGGATTGAACTAGGTTCACTAGACTGAGGAGCAGTGGCCTGCTCTCTGGGGCGGAGCTCAGGCTCCCCCCTCGCCGTGTTCTGCTGATCCTGGCGTTGTGGACGGTGGCGATTTAGCATCGGGAGGCCCGATGAAGGATGTTGGAGAGCGGACACCCTGGACGGGGCGTCTTCTCCTGGACATCCGAATGGAGATCTGGTCTCCGACAGAAGGAATTTGCTTGTGTCTGGGCATGCCAGACAAGGAACGGAGCAAAGCGGCTGCTTTGTCTCCTTGAACGCAAGTTCTTGAGGGCTACTTAGTGGGAAGGCTCGGTCCTTCCAAGGAAGTTGACGTAGCGGTCCTACGCTCCTAGTGTAGACCTCAGTAAACTGTCTGGAGTCGTTGCAGACTCTCAAAGAGCTCCGGGATTGGTTGGACGGGGCTTGGGCGGCAAGGAGGGCGCTTGTCCTGTCCGAATGTTCTTCGTTACACACGGCTGTATGTAAGGAGATGTTGAATTCAGCGGGGAAGTTGGAATAACCAAACGGGCGTTGGTTAGATGTCAGTTGGTTGCCTCTGACGGAAAGGGCCAGCTCGTGCTGGTCCGCGGAATCGACCCGCAAGATCCGGAAGCTACTTGGTACCTTGGCGGAGACAAAGGACCTGGTGTCCTTTGCTTGGATGAGCTCTTCGCTCAGATGAGCCATGGACCACCCCGATAAAGGCTCTTGATTGCTCAATCGCCAGTGATCGGTGGTGAGGCACCAATGATCGTTGAGTTTAAAGATGGGCCACAAGAGGGAGTCGTAAGTCGGATTACACTCCACGTTGCTCTGCTTCTCAAGCAGAGTGTTCAGCGTTTCTGGGATCGGACGGTGGACACCTAACAAGGTTTTGCGTTGCCGCAAGAACGATGGTGAAGCATCCGGGTCGTTCGTGATCCGGGTGGCATGGCAGTCTTGGAGGCGGCGGTTGTTTAAGTCCGGGAATAAGACTGCTGTTAAGTGGGAGAACAGCTCGGGCGGCTGTTGTCCTGTGTCGTCCACACTCAGGATGTCAGCTTCTGCAAGCTGAAAAGGAACTTCCTGTTCGAAGCCTGGATGTGGTTCACCTAACGCTGAGTCGGGCACATGGATTGCAGGAACCGGGTTGCTCGTTTGCAGGGCAAAAGCGCGCACCAGCTCGTGCTCTGGTGTGTCGGATTCCGCCATGACACTGCGTTCGTCCTGAAGCGTGTCTTGGGGTTCCGAGCGAACCATGTGAGAAGGGAAAGTGGCCAAGAAATGTTCCGGAAAGTCGAAGTTGGTGTCCGACGGTGGGAGTTCACCGATGGCTGGAAGGGTGAGCTCAAAGTCCTGGAACGTTGGGTTCAGCTGGGCTCTCAGTCTGACCAAAGTGTCAGCTCCGACGACCGAGAGGTCAGGGAGTCCGGGAATGACACTTAAAGAATGGAGAAACTCTCTCCTGCGGATGGTTGGCGACGCGGCGTCAGTGCCTAGGGCTCGGACGGTCGTCGGCGGTTGCTGAGCTGACAGAAGACGGAGATTCTTCTGTATGAAGGCAGGAGGAGGAAAGCCATGACACATGGTGTCGAAGAAAGTCTGGCTAATGGCGGGTTTCTTAGCCAAGAATGCTAGCAGGGTGCTAAGAGTGGAGGCGCTATTGCTAGCGACCTCCTTGGCTAGCGAAGAGTGGTACCTGGTGGGTATCACTACACCCAAAGGGAACAATGGAAGCTCGGTGAGCGAATTGTGGTTGAGGAAGACGCCTGTTGGAGATAGCTGAGTCGGAGAATGGAGCTGTCCTCGGGTTCTCGACGGTGAAGCTGGATCCGGGATGCTGCAGCTCGCCTGGGAGCAGGATGCAGTAAGATCGAGGCCCTCTAGGGGCCGCCATACCTCAGTATGGGCAAGGGCGTCTGTGTTGGGCTCAACACAAAGAATTCGTTCCTGTTGGTGGAAAGATGTGGTCAGTGTGGGCGCAGCCCACAGTGGACCATGGCACTGATCTTGGGGAAGCGCTGGCCTATGGCCTAAGACTTCTTTGGGCTCTGGTGTCAGCAAATCTCTCTCATCTCCTGGTGAGTTTAAGACTGGGTGACACGGAGTCACAGGAGTGCTAGGGGATAGGGCCGTGGAAGCACTTATGGTGTCTCCCCCCTCGCCCCATGCTATGGGTGCGAGGTCAAAGAGAGGGTCGAAAGGCAGAGGTTGGCGAGCACTTAGGGTGTCCCTTCCTTCAAACCTTACTTGGGGTTCGATGTCCCAGAGGATATAGCATGGCTTTATCTCTGCTGCATAGAACTCGGGCTGACTCTCCCTAGGGTAATCTCTTGCAGTGGGTAAGCTGGACTCGGACTGAAGATGAGTTAGCACTAGGGGAGTGTCTGGATGCGTTGCTTGAACCATCTCTGGTTCCTCGCAAGGCTCCTGGGGGGTAGGCTCTCTGGCGCCCCCCTGATCAGCTTTTGCAGCTGCTACCAGCTTGCTAACAGAGGCTGGGTCTACCCTAACTGTTTTCTCTTCTAACAATTCAGGGGAAACTGGAGGCATTGGCAAGGCCCACGTGGGCTCGTTGCAAGGCTCCAGAGGGTGGGGCTCGTCAGCGACACCCTGGCAGGTTAGGTTCTCCTGGGCAGTGGGGAGTTCTCTAAACCTATAAACGCTGGTGGACACATGCCGCTTGTGTTCCAGCTCCGCCCGCAGGGCGCGAAGTAAAGTGAGTAGCTGTAGCTTTCCTTCTACACTAGTGACTCTACTAGGGTCGGCCATTTTGTCCATTGCGATGGCAATGGCCTGTTTGCATTCTCTTTCGCTAAGGGTGTTAACCATCTCTTGAATGGCAGAGGGAGTGTTTACTAGTCCCGTGACTGAGTCATTGAGCTCCGTGCCTAGGGAGTATGAAGGTGCCATTCTTAGTGGCTGACTAAACACTTGTTTTGCAGGTTTAGACTAATTTAGGGGTTAACAATTAAGTCATTAGATTTCGCTAATCTAATTGTTGAATAGTTACCCTGCGCAGTACTAATTATCTTGTCGCTAAGCGTACGGGTTTGTTAATCAATTACGCTAAGATCGTTATCTGACCCTACAATTAATTAATCGGATAGTAATTGGTTTCCCATGGGAAGTTAATACTAACATTAACTAATTCAGTCAGAATGTTGTCTAACGCGGTAATTCATTGGACCTCGAGTATCACAGAGCGTTACGAGAAATCAATACTAGTTGTCAATTAATTAGGTTAGAAATCAAACTTGAATTTAAATCAATTAATTCGAGTGTCTTGACAATTCACTTTAGGCGTAACTAATACTGGATCTTAATGAGGTAGATTAGAATTTAATCTAATTCTATTCCTAATTAACATGCAAATATTAATCAGTTCTACAGGAATTAACACTTGTCATTAATTAACTGTAATCAAATTTAATTTACTGTGCTAATTAATTAACTTGCGCACATTTGTAAGTTACACTTTGTAGCAAGGTTTCAGTTATGAAATCTGCTTGACACACTTTTAGTTGTTTACTCACTGTTAGAGTTCACTCTGGATTATACATTGGCCTTTTAACTGTTATTTAATACAGTTTGCTAGTCATTGCAATTTGTACACCAACCATTAAACCACTATCCTCACACGGGGCACCAGTAATGTAGGGGTAGTCGCGTAAGAATCGGAATTCTTACACGGACCGCACCACGTAATGTAGTTGAAGTTACGTTAATGTATGGGAAGCTGCGTGTGGATTTACTCCTCATGCGGCTATACCAGGAATTGAAGGTAAAATCTCGTTTGGGAATTTAATTAATTATGAATTAATTAATATTAATAAACAAATTAATTAAAATGGAATTTAAGGACCGTCTCATAAAATCCTTGGCCAAGGACCGTCTCATAAAATCCTTGGATTATCAATCACAATATTCAACAATAAATTGCTAAACACAGAATTAATAATAAGTTTTGTACTGGGGTTACTCAGCGGTTCACAGTGAACAGTAAGGCCTATTCTCGGTGATCAGCTGGGGTACACAAGCACAAAAGTTGATCTGAAGGCAAAGTTCTAATAATAGGTTGGTTGGGTGTACAAAGTAACAAGGACAACAAAATGCAATCAAATGATTTACTTTTATTAACTACTAGGTAATCTAATAAAATGCATTACATTCAAAGTCGGTTAAATGGAATAATAACAATAATAATAAGGCACAATAATATAAAACAAGAAAGAAATAAAAAAGAAGGGAAAAGAAAGAGGAGGGGAATAGGCTTTCAGCCTGTGTGTGTGTGTGTGTGTGTGTGTGTGTGTGTGTGTGGTGTGTGTGTGTGTGTGTGTGTGTGTGTGTGTGTGTGTGTGTGTGTGTGTGTGTGTGTGTAGCAGGGGTCTGGTTGCTATAGGCTACCACGTGTGTGTGTGGTTTACTACGCTAGCATTAGCTACAGAAAGCATAGACAATGGAAAGGCTACTGATAAGTAGCTGCTTAGCAAAGGCCTAATATTGACTAGGCAGGGCCCAGAGGGTCTACAACAATGTCTAGGTTTCTGCAATAAATGCACACAATTCCTTGTGGAATGGAGAGAGAAATGAAAGGGGATGAGAGTAGTCAGTGGGAGGAACTCGCACTGATTACTGTATGTGCGTGTCTGTTGCTGGGCAACAATGGCGTCCTCTCGGCTAGGTTAACGTTAGCATCTGAACCGGGAACAATAGGGATAGCTAGCAGCTATGTAACAAGTAAACCGTGTGGTTTCAGGCGCTTCAAGTCCCGTAGTGGACGCGCGAATGTATCAAAGGGTTCTGGAATTAACGATAACAAGTCCAAGTAGAACAGGGAGAGAAAGAAAACGAAATAAAAGAAATAACAAGTGGGAGACGTTGCCGTCTACGCAGCCATTACGAGTTGTAAAACTACAGGAAGTGGGGTTTCAGCGTGCTTGTGTAGGAGCTGCAAGCCCAACTTGGCTAATGGCTAACTTGCAGAGCGTTCCGAGCAGAGTTGGTTATTCAGAGAATAGTTTACTACAGATTATGCACTCAAAGTGTATAAAAGAGTACCGAAATGCTCGGAGGGTTCTGAGAATCAAGTATTTCGACAGGGAGAGAGTGAAAGAACGAGAGAGAGGGAGAGAGATAGAGAGAGAAGGGAAAGAGAGATGGAACTCTAGTGGCTATGCGTGTCTGTGTAAACAAATGGTTAGCGTTGCGTTGCTAACCTAGGGCCGGCTATGGCCCGTTACCACAAAAGGCGCAGCGCGTGTATCTCAGGACTAGTCGGCGAAACGGCCGCGCTATGACGGTCCTCGGAGAGTTCAGAATATTGATGGTTAAATCAATACTTGAACTATTCCGTGCGAACGCCACAAGCGGGGTCGCTAGGCTTAGTAGCCAGTAATACAGAATGGGTTAGCAGAGGGGAACCTAAGCTAAGAGGAAGGATAGACAGAGAAGCAGGAGAAATGCAAATAAACATGTGCACATGAAAAATAACTCAAGTCATAGTTCAAAAACACATCTATCTCAGTACATAAGCTATGCCCAGTGCCTACTGTGTGAGATGAAGAGGGAGATCCAGTTTCCAAAGGGCTCTGTACGTCCGTCTGGAAATGGGGATTGCAGTCCACGTCTCTCTCGTCCTCGAGAGTTTGGGCTGCAAAAGTCTTTGTTGTTGCGGCTTCGAGATTCTTCGGTTGAATCCCAAATGCAAGAAGTTTGTTCCACGGAGGCGTGCGTGGATATTTCTCGCAGTGAACTCGCCTTTAGTTCACAGTGTCCGGATGAAAGTCTGAAGATATGACCAGGCAAGATCTTAGACTTGAAGTGAGGAATTCTTTGCAAAGTGTGTGTAAGATGAACTCAGCAGTCTATGTTTGTTATTCGGCCAGATATCAAACAATACTTCGTCCCAAATGTTGCGCAAATTGCTCTATGCGTCTCGTCCGTCCAGCGGTCAAAACTAGAGTGACGAACAATGGTCCTTGGGAGACCCTTAGGTGTTGACCAGGTGATTGTGGGTGGGGCTTTGGTCACAGTGCCTCCTAAAGGAGGAGGCCTGAGAACAACATGGCAGGGACCCTGGGCCAGCCATTTGGTGGTCAGAGGGGAAGTAACTCTTACTAGTGATCATTGATGACCTTCGTTTCAATCATCACTAGTTTGAGTCACATGATTCTCATAACTTTGTCATGAGTTTCTCTGCGTAGAGAAGTGGCAGGAATTTTACCTACAGAGTGCACCAGGCCTTTGAACCTATGATAAATAAAGGAAATACATGAAGGAAGGAAAGGCACATGGGCAGCGATGGGCCCCGACGTGTGGGCGAGCATGACCATCTGAGCACCTGGAACGGAAGGATAGAGTTTACAGTCAGCGACAATGAGAGTTTGCCATAGCTAGGCAAGCATTTCCTTTCCTTGCCACGACTAGGCAGACGTTGTGGTTTGCTAACAGAACTGGAATGCAGCATGCACACAGAGAGGAGAATGAGACAGCCACGAGATAACAGAGAACGGGTGAAATTAGCAGCGAGAACAAATTGCAACGGTTGATTCATTGGTGCAGTAGATGGCCTGGGCATGCCTACGAGAGCAGAGAGGTTAACTGGAACTTGTGCATAGTTAAAGGGTTGGATACTCGTATCAAATTTAGTCAATTCATCAATTTCGTCCTCCTCCTTCAGATGGATGACTCACTGTACGAGGAGTAGTAGAGTCATGCTTGGCACGTGAAAGAAAAAGCGATCATATGTTAAGCAATTGCAATAATTTGAAATAAAATGCACTTAAATAGGTGCGCCCTTAAAATGTAGACAAGGGTGTAGCTAGTTAATGCTTTGTACGGCATGTTGATACCCCCAAAAGAATCCCGGGCCCATTTGCATGACAACAACTAAGTGAGCCACGGGAAGCCATGCACCACCAAGCAGTTAAAAGCGGAGTCGCGCGGTTCTCCAGGCAGCGGCGCAGTGCTGATTGAATTACCTATGAGACGGAGGAAAGAGAGGGACAGATACTATACTATGCGTCGTTGGTGGAAAGGGCTCCAGCTGCAAACGTGGATGCGATAATTCTGACAGCTAAGTACTCGGAACATGCAGCGTGCAATCGCCAGTAGTGAACCTAGAACGAAAGAACATGGCCATTATCAACACATCTTTTTAATGCGTGGTTAATCCCACAGAGCTAATTAGCATGCCACACGGAGAGAGAGAAACGTGGGTGCTGGCATGCGAAACCACGGCACAAAATCTCTGAATCGTGAGCGAAAAGCAGAGCGTGCTATAGCCACGGCTATGAATATTTAAAGTAATTTACCCAGGAGCCAGAGTACCCACATCTGAAAATGATAGATCTAAACCTCTAGTTATGCAATAGTATTTTCGAGAATAAAAAAAAGAAGGCAGTTGACCAAAGAGCCAGCAGCCAGGTCTAAATAGAAGGACTGAGGGCCATGAAGGCCTAACAACCGCGATATGATGTGAAGGCAACAGAAAAACACAAAAGCACAAGAATTAACATGAAATACAGTATCGCCAAACTAAAATAGGCAATAAATCAAAATCAAGACAATAAATAGCTGAAAATAAAAACTAGGAGGAAAATCCGACCCTACACTAAGATCATGTCTGCAATAAATAAAATCATTCTGTAGATATAGCCAGTTGGTTCACATCATTAATCAGGTAGGTCTAATGCCACTGCGCCAGCGAATAACTCCACCAGCACTACTCCAGAGACCCCGCATGGGCAACCTCACCAGAAACGGATAAGTAGGCCTACACGGATTACACAAAATATAGCAGGTCAACAATGAGCCGCTCCCATAGAGATGACGAGCCGATCCTTAGGAACGAGAACCCCGTGAGTGAATTGCATGACTAAAATAGAGGGCGAACGTCGACTCTAGTAGCTACACACAGGGCTCTAAATTAACACATGCCAACACGCCAAACACGGGTGAAAATTCATTTTGGATAGTTGAAAAAAATACCTACCCGCCAATTTGGCTAGTAGCGCCGGAGTACAGTAAATTATGAATGGTAAACCGCTGCTCTGACGAACGTTAGACGGTGAGATTTCCTACATTA
>NC_085866.1:49169142-49171642 GCF_034702125.1 Engraulis encrasicolus | reverse complement strand
TCTCTCTTCAAATCCCCTATGTCTGCCTCTGCCCCCCCCCCTCTCTCTCTCTCTCATTTTTCGCTCTCACTCTCCCTTTCTTTCTGTTTTCCTCTCACTTGCATTCGGTCTGTTTTTTTCTTTCTCTCTCACATCTCTTACATACTCCTTTCTCTATTTCTCTCTTTCTCACATGCCCTCACTTGCTCCCTCAGTTTCTCTCTCTCTCTAGCCATCACTCTCTCTCTCTCCTTCCATTCCTCCATCTCTCTTTTCATCTGTCCTTCTTTCAAATCCCCCTTGTTTCTTCTCCCTCTTTCCCATGGCAAAAAGTGCTGAGTCATTAGTGTGTGTGTGTGTGTGTGTGTGTGTGTGTGTGTGTGTGTGTGTGTGTGTGTGTGTGTGTGTGTGTGTGTGTGTGTGTGTGTGTGTGTGTGTGTGTGTGTGTGTGTGTGTGTGTGTGTGTGTGTGTGTGTGTGTCCTCCTACTGTTCCTCTGCTCTAAGCTAATGGGACTGCGGCCTAGGGCACTGAGCGATCTCACTGGTGACTGGAGAGATGAACCAGGTGCGTGTGTGTGTGGGATTCCTTCACATTAGTTTGGGTCCTCGTTTGTCACAATGTGTGTTGTGTGCATCAGTGTTTTTACATAGGCTTTGAGTGTGTGTGCGTGCATTTGTGCATGCGTGCCTGCGTGCATGTGTACTTGCAGGGGTGTGTATGCATGTGCATGTGTCTCTGCACGACTTCTGAATATGACTGTGTGTGTGTTACAGAGAGCAGCCTTTATGAGTGTAGCCTCTTGTGACATTGTACTGTATGTGTGTCAGTGTGGCAGTGTTAATTTTGTCAGCTTTTTTTGATTTAGTCGTAGTCTTAGTCACAATGACGAAAATCAATTTTAGTCTTAGTCATATTTTAGTCATTGCCTTCCCAATTTAGTCTTAGTCTTAGTCTAAATGACGAAAATCAATTTTAGTCTTAGTCAATTTTTAGTCATTTTAGTCATTTTAGTCGACACTGTACATAATAGAACTTCTCCACACACTGATTCTCTTCTGAGCATATATCATTGACTGTACAGAATAACCCTCTCCGCACACGGCTTCTCTTTTTATATCATTGACTGTACAGAATAAACCTTCACACACTGGTTCTCTTTTTCTAAATTTTATTTAATACCAGTGTTAATTTCGTCAGCTTTTTAAAATTTAGTCTTAGTCTTAGTCACAATGACGAAAATATATTTTAGTCTTAGTCATATTTTAGTCATTGCCTTCCCAATTTAGTCTTAGTCTTAGTCTAAATGACGAAAATCAAAAAAGGGCATTGACGAAATATTTTAGTCATAGTCATGGTTGACGAAATTAACACTGCAGTGTGGAGGGATTAGGCACTAAATCAGGTGGATGAAGTGGAGTAAGGTAAGCAGCCCAGTCCAGTCCAGCACAGGAAAGAAGAGGAGGAACAGGAGTGGGAGTGAATGATGTGTGTAGAAGAAAAGAGAAGAGGGCCAGCAGAGACTCGTAGAGTATAGGGAGGGAGAGGAGGAGAGGACAGATGAGAGGGACGATGAGAAGAGAAGAGAAGAGAAGAGAAGAGAAGAGAAGAGAAGAGAAGAGAAGAGAAGAGAAGAGAAGAGAAGAGAAGATATTTATAATAATGGATGCACAAAAAGCGTTATAAAGACTTAGTAAATAACTAATTATAAGCAACACACTACCAAATGTTTAATTATCTTCAAAGATTTATTAATGCTTGATGAAATATCTACAAATAGAGTGTTCACGATTTTATAAATCTTTTAACATTTTTATTCATTTACAACAAAATTGCGAATGTTTTGTTCATCATTAGGTAATTATTACTACCAGTAAGTCTTAATAATGCTTCTTATGCATTCATTATTACAAAGTGTTAACAAAGAGAAGAGAAGAGAAGAGGGGGAGTAGAGACTCAGAGAGGGATGGAGGGGAGGGGAGGGGAGGGGAAGCGAGGAGAGGACAGACAGGACAAGAGGAGAGGAGAGGGGAGATGGAGGAGAAGAGAGCCCAGGGGAAAGAAGCGGAGGAGTGAGAGGACATAAATAGTCGGAGAGAAACACCCCGGCCCAGACAGATAAATTGGGCTCCTGTGATTGGTCCAGAGCACCTCTGCATCCGTCTCATGTAAACGCACGTCCACTTCGGAGTAATGGCGTGTTATTTTTGCGCCAAGCGTCCATTCTTTTTCTACGGCGGCAGCCAGCGCAGTATAAGTGAATTAAATCCAGCAGGAGACAGAAGGAACAAGATACAGAGACAGAGAGAGAGAGAGAGAGACAGCTCTGAAGGAGAGCAAAAGTTAGGCCAAGACAGAAAAAGCAGAAGAGGATGGAGTGTGTGTGATAGAGAAGCGAAGAGAAGAGAAAGAGGTATAGCCGGAGAGAAATGTGTGACTCTGTCACCATAGATTTTTACAAGCTAGCGATAAATGAAGTCTCCCTCGTCAAATGGAGCAAGCATGGGGGGTGCGGCGTGGGG
>NC_085866.1:49154142-49161642 GCF_034702125.1 Engraulis encrasicolus | reverse complement strand
TTGTAGGTGGGTATGGTATGTTTGTTAGATGTGTCAGACGGGATCAGCTATATGTGTATATGAGAACATCTATTTTGGCTTCTACAGAAGCAGAGAGACAGAGAGAGAGAGAGAGAGAGAGAGCGAAAGACAGTTGACAAGCAAGCAATACGGACGTGCTGTTGTCGGAGGAGAAGAAAAAAAAACGAACGGAAGCTTCCAGAAACTCCGGGCTTCCAGCGATGTCCAGACGGATGGACGTAAGGCGGCAGAGCGAGAGCCGATGATTGACAGGTCAATTTGAACGCACTTTCCCTCCAAGCAGAGGAAGCGAGAGTGTGGCAAGGCAAAAACAGTAGCAGTAAGTAGATCAGGGCTGATTGGCAGGTTAATGGGAGTTCGCTGGATTCCACTGTCTTTTAGTCCGTGTTAAATCTTTGTAAGAAAATGTCTACCTCAATCTGAAATGGCAGCTTGGGCTGTAGTTGAAATGGGATGCCAGTCAATTACACACACGTATGTCAGTTTATTTGATTAAGTAATGGCCATGTACAGTCATTTTTGAAGTGTATTACATTAAATGGAATTTGATTACACTGTGTCTCTGTCAGTTTAGTCCATAACTAAGTCAATAATGTTTGGTTACGTAGGCTATAGCAAAACTTTGCAAAGTTCTGTTGTTTTTATTGAGGTGTTTTGTCATTGCACTGTTTCTCAAACACCTCGACTGTCACTGTCACTGTCACTGGACCCGCATACACACCATACTCTTGGGTGGCTCTATTGGATGCCATTGTCTTTTTTAAGTCTTATGAAAACAAGAAGTCGGATAAGGGAGACAGAGACTACCCTTTGACCTAAAAGACAGGCTATTAACTCAGTCTGTAGTGCATTATTTTGAACGTGGGAGCAGCAAACAAACAAACTCTGATTAATATCATGTGGGGTCAATGACAATATTGGCCGGGCCAACCCAGGTGAAAAAGTGGTTCAATTTAGTACAATAAAAGCATGACTGAAGTGTACTTAGCATGTTAAAAGTGCACTCGTGCTTTTTGTGCTAAGAAAAAGTATGTTTACAATATGCTTATTTAAAGTGTACTTAAAATTAGATGTAATTAAGTTGCTCTCAAAGAAAGTACACTTAGCGACCATACTTCAAGTGGACTTCGAAGATGTTTGGCTAACTTGCTAAAAGTGTATTTTTTAATAACATATTGCAATTGTACTTTTTTAAAGTGCAATATGATTACACTTCACCCAAATGTCTTTGAAGTGTGATTTTCTATAGTGTGCTTTAAAGTAAATCGTTTTAACATATTGCAAGTACACTTTTTCTAAGTGCACCATGATTGTACTTCACCCAAATATCTTCAAAGTGTGCTTATGTCACAGGTGGGGCGCGCGTTTGCTGGCCGCGCCCACTTTGATACTACTACCCTGGGAGTTCACTGCACAACACCAAAAACCAAGACACAAGTTCCAGTTTTCGTTCTATTTATTTACCACCACTGGATTAAAAGTCAAAGGGGTAGGCCTAGTTGTCTCTGTCCATTACCCACGGGGGAACCCACCCACGCCCAAGTCTGAAGTCTCCAATGGAATGCTTGGACAGTCCAGCCACCAAGTCCATCCGTGCGGGGGTTGCGAGGTGAATTACACTGCAACGGGGGCATGGCACACAATCGGGAGCACCTGGCGGTGATGAGAAGCGATGGGAGTTCTTCTGCGTAGGCCCGGAATAGCTGGTTGGTCTTCAGCAGTCTTGGGTGCGAGCGAGAGGAAAAGAGAGAGCGAGAGAGAGAGCGAGAGAGAGAGAGAGCGGCGCACTCACGGGGGCCACAGTAACCAGGCGAATACGAGTCACTCATCTTCACGTTGGGGTGCATGTCTGTCTAACCCCTTTCCATCGAGGCAGGTTCACCTGGCCGTCACTCTGATTGCGGACTCCTTCTGGGCACTATGCCAGTCGCGCTCTCCTCCGAGCTGCCAGTTTGCCTTCTGATCCATAGGATCGCGTCCACTTCTCATCCAACCTCTGTCCGGTTACCGGTGTCCGACGTCTCCCATCTTGCCGCTCCACTCTCGCCTCTCTCTCCCCTCAGGATGGCATTCTCGCAGTCATCTCTCCTTGCGGCTTCCTCCTCACAGTCTAGTTTCTTGCTGTTTAAAACTCTGCTCACCAACCCACGTGCACCAATCACCTCCATCCTCCTCACCTGCGCTCCATTATCCTAATCATGCTCCAGGTGCATTACATTGGGAATGAATGACATCTAGTTTTCGGTTCACTTGGGCCTCAATTGTCACCCCGTGACACTTACACAAAGTTCTTTTACCCATAATGCACCATCATGCATGTCCCATCATGCAATGCACTTCTTGGAGGTAAATTTCTCAAACAGAAAGCCATTCATCCTGAAGGAATATTTTTGGTTTGCATGAAAATATTACTCATTGTTATATTCTGTGTTTATTGTAGGGGTTTTTAAAATTTAAAGTGGTACACAAAAAATGACCATGTTCCCACCGTCATTATGATGGTCACGTATATGTTCTGGTATATATAGGCTCACACTTCCTATAATGTCTAGGTTGGAGGTAAGTTGGAATTGATTGTTCAAACTATGAATACATTGTCATCATTAATAATCAATCCAAGTGATCAATTGCAGGAAGGAGGAGCAAGATTGAAGGAAAGTGAAATATGTACCTGAAATCACTGTAACAATGCAATGATTGTAAATGTCAGTAATACTAGGCATGCATACCGGAACACTACTGTGCCTGTGGTTGTGTGTAATGTATAAGCTCTGAGAACCAGCATGGATTGTAATATTACATTTGTATTATTTCATGTACTTGGGAGTGTACTCTAAATACACTTCAAGCATACCTGTTATATATTTACAATACTTCATATGATATACTTTTTACAGACTTAAAATGTTCCAATGTAGTCCAAAGAAGCATGAAGTTAATATACTTTTATTGTACTTCTAGTAACAATAAAATGTTATAGAAGTGTACTCAAGCACACTCTTAATGCCATACGAATGCATGAAAAGCGTGTTTGGAGCATACTTTCAAAAGTATGCTTGTAGTGCACTTAAAGTTGTCCAAAAGCGGTGCCAATTTAGCATCCTCAGTGTGCTGCAAGTGTGCTGAAGTACTGCTTTAGTAGTGCTTCAGCGCACTAATAGTGCAATGAAGCGCACTTTAAATCGCCGAAAATAGTACACTTTGTACTAAGTACGGTCAAAAAAAGTACACTTTAAGTATATGGGTTTTTCACCTGGGAAGAACAGTCAGTTGAATGGGCTGCAAACATCATTGCAGTGAGGAGACAATTCTGGGACCTCTCTTTCCCTGGACCCAGGACAAGTTAATCGTTTGTCCCCGCCGTCGGCTTCCTTGATTTCAGATTACAGTCTTGCTGGACAGGCTAGCTGGCATGCATTAGACCGGCCACGAGATTCAAGAGGCAGAGAATCGCTTCAAGAGCATGCAGCAAGAGCGATACGAGTGATTGAAGCAACTAGAGTATGTCCGTTAAAAGCAGTATTCCAACAATCCCATTAGCTGTGGCGAATGTCGCTGAACCGCATCATAGCTAATTTGCATAATATCAGGAGTTCAACTACAAACTGTCGCTCTCATCGCGTGAATCGCCTGTAGTCGCCCGAATCGCTTTTGTCGCGCAACTCAATACAAAGTCAATTACTTCCGTCGATCGCCTCGCTCAGGTTGCGGCCTGTATATTCGTGCGGTTACAGTTACATCGCAACACATAGTCTTCTGTAAAGGCAGTGCACACACTGCACCCGTCACTCTCTTCCCCTTGGCACCTGTCAACATCAGTCACCTTCCATCCAGCTCCATTACTGGTCTATGAGGGTGTTAGTACAGCACTCTCTCTCTCTCTCTTCCTCTCTCTCTTTCTCTCTCTCTCTCTCTCTCTTTCTCTCTCTCTCTCTCTCTCTCTCTCTAGGCTGAGCTGATGGTCGGACAGAAGATTAGAGGAGGGATAAAGTGTGTGCGTCTGTGTGTGTGTGTGTGTGTGTGTGTGTGTGTGTGTGTGTGTGTGTGTGTGTGTGTGTGTGTGTGTGTGTGTGTGTGTGTGTGTGTGTGTGTGTGTGTGTGTGTGTGTGTGTGTGTGCGTGCGTGCGTGTGGAGGAGACGTGAAAGAGGAGGAGGATAGGCTGTAGGAAAAGAGGATAGAGAGGTGAAGGGAGAGGATGAAATGGATTGATGGTGAAATGGAGAGACGGAGAAATGGATTGGTGTGAAATGCCTGAGCACACACATGGAAACTGTACAAACATGCATGTACACGGACACATGCACGCACGCACACACACGGACACATGCACGCACGCACATTCACCCACACACAACCCTAAACACACACGCACGCACGCACGCACGCACGCACGCACAATTTGAGGACCTGCAGGGGGCAGAGAGTATGCAAGCTGGTGACATTTTGCATTTCACTTTGCAAACTCACGTCACCACTTCTTGCATAACACCAAGACTGGTTAATGCAGTCAGCGTCGATTAGATGGAATTTGGATTTGAAAGTGTGCGTGCGTGCAAGCGTGCGAGCGTGCGTGCATGCATGCGTGTGTGCATGCATGTGTGAATGTGTGTGAATGTGTGTTTTCATTACATTTTTTGATTAAAAGAAAACAGCAGGCCAGTCTATCCAACAAGCTGTTACTCCAAAACTCATGGACAGGTTTGGCACACCTCCCTTGAGAAATTAAGGAGAGGCTGACAAGGGGGTAAAGTTAAGCAACAGTGGCTATTGCACGCTCTCTGTCTATCTCTCTCTCTGTCTCTCTCTCGGTCTCTCTCTGTCTCTCATTTGTCCACCTTTCTTTCTTGACACCATCTCTGTATTTTTTATTCTCTGTCTGTATGTCTTTCTCTACTCTCTCTTTCTCTCTCTCTCTCTCTCTCTCTCTCTCTCTCTCTCTCTGTGGGATGTGGATCTTGTTTCGTCGGCACCAGAGTGGCTCATTCGTAGCCTCCAGCTCGCTTCTCCTTTCCCACAGTTCCCTGGGGTCATGGTACACACACACACACACACACACACACACACACACGCACACGCACACGCACACGCACACGCACACGCACGCACGCACGCACGCACGCACGCACGCACGCACACACTCTACCTCTCTGTGTCTCTGTAACTGTCTGGCTGTCCTCTCGATCTAGTTTTATCACATTTTCCTTCTTTCTTCCATTGTTCTCTCTCTCGCTCTTTCTCTCTCTCTCTCCCTCTCTCTCTCTCTGTGCCCCATCCTTCCTTTCCAGAGAGCTCCAAGGCTCATATATCTTTGTCCTCTTTCCTGTCCTCTGAGGATGTCCAACAGAAAACCTAGTCTGTTGCTGTCACTCACCATTGTGCGAGTGTGTGCGTGCACACATGCGTGTGGTGTGTGTGTGTGGGTGTGTGTGGGGGAGTGGGGGGGGGGGGGTGCATGAGTGTGTGTGTGCGTGTGTGCATGCGTGTTTGCATGCATTTCGAGTGTGTAGGTTTGTCCTGCTTGTGTGGCACCTTCATTTTCAGTGTGTGTGCATACAATCATGTGTGTATGTACATACGAGTGTCTGTGTCTGTGTGCGTGTGCGTGTGCGCGCGTGTGCGCGCGTGTGCGCGCGTGTGCGTGTGCGCGCGTGTCTGCATGTGTGTTGTCCTTCCCTGGTGTGAGCTGATCGGACACTTGAGCAGTGCACCCCCATTGGCAGGTAAAATGTCCTGTCTGACCTCTCCGGTTCCTCTCCTGAGTACATGCATTCAGCACATGCTGTGTGTGTGTGTGTGTGTGTGTGTGTGTGTGTGTGTGTGTGTGTGTGTGTGTGTGTGTGTGTGTGTGTGTGTGTGTGTGTGTGTGTGTTATACTTGTTATATCTGTTAGCCTTGGTACGTTCGAGTGCATTCAGTGCCTCTATCAGTGTTATGTGTGTTATTGTAAGTACATGTATTGAGTGTCTGTGTGTATGACAGTATGGATGCATCCATTGAGCGTCTGTTTGTTTGCCAGTCTGAGAACATTCATCTACAGCAGTGCCTGTGTACATCTCGGTCTTTAGCTTTCAATGTCTGTGCATTTGTCACTCTGGGTGAAAGCATTCAATACCTTTGTGGATGTCAGCTAGCCTGGGCGAATAGCTGACTGTTGACTCCGCCAATCATTCTGGCAAAAGCCATGAGGAATCCGTCTCCGTGGACAATGGGAGATGGTCTGATCTTACTCTATCATTTAAATTAATTGAAGTTCCAAACTCAAATTAAAACCCATATTGTGCTTTATTAGCATGCCTGTTAGCGTCGCAAAAGCATACAAATAACAAAACGAAAGTGTGAATATAGTTACCTTAACCAATCAGTAACAGAGCTCGCGGGTGAGTTCTACGTCACCACTCTCAACTGTTTGCTGATTGGCGAAACACTGAGAGAACCGAGCTCGAGGCTTTTGCCAGACGATGTGTGGAGCCAAAATCGTTGAGTGGAGTACAGAGGATGGCGTCGCGCGGCTAGATGTCAGCATTGGTACATGGATTTACCTGTATCCTTGACAGTCTGAGTGTGTGGACTCAATAGCATGGTGTGTATGTCTGAGTACTGTACATACCATATATTGTGTGTGTGTGTGTCTGTGTGTGTGTGTGAGTGAGTGAGTATGTGTCTGTGTCTGTGTCTGTGTCTGTGTGTGTGTGTGAACCCACTGTAGTATGCGTGCGTGCGTGTGTGTGTGTGTGTGTGTGCATGTGTGTGTGTGAGTGAGTGTCTATGCCTGTGTCTGTGTCTCTGTGTTTTGTATTTTACTGTTTGAGCACACACGTATACTCATGTCAAATGTGTGCCCATATAGCCATATTCTGTATACTGTGCGTGTGTGCGTGCGTGTGTGTGTGTGTGTGTGTGTGTGTGTGTGTGTGTGTGTGAGTGAGTGAGTATGTGTCTGTGTCTGTGTCTGTGTCTGTGTCTGTGTCTGTGTCTGTGTCTGTGTGTGTGTGTGAACCCACTGTAGTATGTGTATCCACATATGTGTCCGGTATGTATATTTATCAGCTCCTGGTCCTGGTGTGTGCTGGGGGCCCCAGTTGGCTACCGGTGTGTGGTATAGATTACACTTTAAGCTCCCCGCGTCCCGTCCTGCGTCCGCTCTGCAGGGAGAAACAAATCATGGCAATTAGGCCGGGCCCGTGCAGGCCGAGCAGCCCAGAGAGTATGCATTATTAATCAGGGCTCATTAGAGGCCTGCTGGCAGTGGCAGATCCCCACACAGCACCGCACCATCCGAGGGGGATCCTGTGTCAATACACCACCAGTGCCCTCATAGCAGAGCAGTCAAAGACAGAGGAGGACCATGCCCAAAGCCAAAGCCACGGTACCAAAGCCAGGGTACCAAAGCCAGGGTACCAAAGCCAGGGTACCAAAGCCAGGGTATCAAAGCCAGGGTACCAAAGCCACGGTTCCAAAGCCACGATGGGAGGACAGTG
>NC_085866.1:49131642-49149142 GCF_034702125.1 Engraulis encrasicolus | reverse complement strand
AGCCAGGACAACGGGTGCTGTCTAGGCTATCACAGCAGCTGATTAGAGTCTTGTTGAAAAGTCGCTTTAGCAGTGAAAAGTCTTGTTACCATTGACAGCGGTCTGTTATAGACCAACCCGTCCGTTATCGAAAAATAACAGACGTCCGAACGTTGGGGAGCCCCGTTGAAATGAATGGAGCATTCGACAGATGACGTCACAACCATATAATAAGATATGATACAATACATTACAATACAATATGATGAAATGAAATATTATTTACATGTTCTTTTTCGAAATTCACGGAATCTCTCTTTACATTCATGGACTCATTGAAGCAAAGACATGTCATGCAGTACATGTATGTAAACAGCATCACACACATGTAGACACACTGTACATACTATAGAGCAGCAGAGCTATAGACTGTATCATCAGACAGGCATGGAACACAAACCACATGTTACCTAAGCCCATTTTTACCCATTTCAAACCGGACACATTCATCGCTTAGGCCTTAAATGTTCTCAGAGGCTGCATTTGAAAAATGCAGCATACTCTGTAGACTGAGCAACAAACCAAACAGACCACTGATTCAGTTGACATATGCATAGCGTTCATTCAGGAATTGGTTCTGGTCTTTTACAGACGGAGAATAGCTGGAAATAAGCAGGTTGACCAGACTGGCTTCATTGCAGAATTCAGTGTAGAATCAGATGCTGTATGGACAGCCACAGACTAGTTACCTCTGCCAAGGAGGTAATGTTGTCAGTCGTGTTGGTTTGTCTGTTTGTTTGTTTGTCTGTCTATTTGATTGTTTGTCTTTCATCAGGATTACTCAAAAAGTTATGAACGGATTTGGATGAAACTTTGTGCGGTTGTTGGAAATGGCGAAAGGAACATTTTGGTGGTGATCCGGATCATGATCCAGATCCAGGATTTAAAAAAAAAAGATTCTTCACCATTGTGGGATAGGGTGAATTTTGACATTCCAGTTTCTAACTCAACACAAAGAAGGCAGAAAGACTTCGGGAAAATAATGCCGTAATCAAATGTTCAATCAACTAGCTCTAACTCTCTGAATGCATTTCTAGTTGAATATGGCTTCACTCTGGTCATGCTGTCTCTACTTCACAATACGGTACATTTTGCCGTGTTAATGCCACACTTGCAGAGTCAAATCCTACAGCAATGATCCATTGCAATGCAATGTGAACTTTTCACAATACTACTATATACACTACTCTTTATGTGTTGAATTAAATGTACAGCAAAATGTACCATGCTTGTGTGTACTCGCATGGAGTCAGATGTCCATGTAAATGAGGATAGGCAATGGCTTTCTAGAACAGAGAGAGAGACCAGGTCTTAATATTCATGGAGGTGGGAGTTCTTGAACACACACACACACACACACACGCACACACACACACACACACACACACACACACACACACACACACACACACACACACACACACACCTGCATGTGAGGAGGTGTGCAGAAACTGCGGAACATCTGTTTTGTCATACTGTGTTTGATTCAGCAAGTGTGCGTGCGTGCGTGCGTGCGTGCGTGCGTGCATGCGTGCGCGTGTGTGTTTGTGCATGTGCGCACGTGTGTGTGCGTGTGATTGTGTGACTGTGTGAGTGAGGGAGAAAAGGCGAGAGCAGGGCATTGTTCGGTGATGTTAATGAATTTAATTATGGTGATGATTAATATGCACTGCGGTGCGGTGTCGATGACAAGCCTGACAGTGTTTTCCAGGTGTCTAACAGTAGCTCCGTCTAATCTTACACAAGCACACACAGAGAGACACACAGTCTCTATAGCCGCACTTACATGGGTATTTTTAACGATTACGTGAAAAAAGATTAAATATGCCTCATGTAAACAATCAAATAATTGTTTAAAATATAAATAGATTTAATTTTTTTAACCAATGATATGAGGTGGTTTAGACCATTCAGTTATACCCATTAAACAAGAAAACGCCTCATGTGAACAGTAGCTTAGTCAACTTGTATCCAATTTTGTTGTCAATCTTTGAAAGAAAAGTGCCCAGGTACATGGAGCTAATGTCTTTATAAAAGTCAGTCAAAGTGGGATTAGTGACAGCTGTGAAGATCACTACAGCACCCATCTCAAGATGCTTTGTCAGTGTGCACGTGTGGGAGTAGACACATGAGGGCATTTATCTGTTTTGACAAAGGCGGCCTTCAAAGTGACATGAAGCAGTACCGTAAAATAGAAAAGGAGTACGATGAAAGAGAGAGAGAGAGAGTGTGTGTGTGTGTGTGTGTGTGAGAGAGAGAGAGAGAGAGAGAGAGAGAGAGAGAGAGAGAGAGAGAGAGAGAGAGAGAGAGAGAGAGAGTTATTGCATGCATGAGGGTTTTGTGTGCTTGAGTGCCTGCGTGTCTATGTGTCTGTGTATTTCGTGTTTATAGGGAAACAAATTTACCATCAGTGGCATCCCTTTGACAGTTGTCTCAGTTGATGACAGTCACGTTGAAGCACCCATCAGTTCACACACACACACACACACACACACACACACACACACACACACACACACACACACACACACACACACACACACACACACACACACACACACAGACACACAGAGAGGGGGAGAGAGAGAGAGAAGAGAGAGAGAGAGAGAGAGAGAGAGAGGAGTGAGAGAGAGAGAGAGAGAGAGAGAGAGAGAGAGAGAGAGAGAGAGAGAGAGAGACATACACAGTGACATTGACAGGATTGGCATGGTGACAGCATCATTGTCCGATTGTCAGAGCTGGCAGCTTCTACTTCTATTACCCTTCCTTTGATCACACTCTCTCTCTCTCTCTCTCTCTCTCTCTCTCTCTCTCTCTCTCTCTCTCTCTCTCTCTCTCTCTCTCTCTCTCTCTCTCTCTTTCTCTTTCTTTGTCTTTCTCTCCGTCTTTTTTTCTCCCTCCTGAAACATGCTGGACATGGATGCTGGTCTGTCTGTCAGGCTGTCTGTCTGTCTACAGATCTATCTATCTATCTATCTATCTATCTATCTATCTATCTATCTATCTATCTATCTATCTATCTATCTATCTATCTATCTATCTATCTATCTATCTATCTATCTATCTATCTATCTATCATGGGTAAGTGGCTAGGTTGTCAGACTTTAAGGCCAAGGGTTGCAGGTTCAATTCTCGACCTGCCAGGTTGGAGGGGAAAGTGATTTATACCAGTGCTCTACCCCATCCTCCTCCATGACTGAGAAATGTTGAGCATGGTACAATCCCGCCCCACTACCCCTTAGGGCTGCCCCCTTGCATGGGTGATGCATACATGTAATTCTGTTGTGTGAACTTATGTGCTGTGGAATGCTGAGTCCCAATGACAATGGAAGTTTCTCAGGTGGGCTTTCACTGACGCTACCTACCTACAATATCCATGGTTGTCTGTCTTTCTGCCTGTCTGTCTGTGTCTGTCTGTCTTACTTTCTGTCTCTCTGTGTGTCTGTTTTGCGAGCCAGCTTAAACTCACCAGATGTAGTTTATAGTATTCATTATTTACTCCTCTGTTCCTCTATTCGTCTCCTTATCACACTTTCAATCTCCTTTTATTTCCCCATGTCTCTTTATTCCACACTCAATCTCTCTGGCCATTCTCTTTTTCACTGCAGCCTTGTTATTCCACTCTCCAACTCTTGTCTTCCCACTTCCTATGTCCCTGTCTATCACTCCATCTCTCTTCATTTCTCTCTCCACCTCTCAGTCTCTCCTCTACCTCCCCATCTCTCTTTATTCTTCTCTCCATCTCTCTGTCTCGTCTATCTACCTCTTTGTCTCTCCATCTCTTCTCCCCATCTCTTTTCACTTCTCTCTCCATCTCTCTGTCTCTTCTGAGAGGTCTTCTCTCTATATCTCTCCATCTCTATTCTCCTCTGTATCTCCCGTTCTGTATTGTCTTATCACTCCTTCTCTCTGTCTCTTCTCTCTATCTCTCCATCTCTATTCTCCTCTCTATCTCTCGTTCTATTGTCTCCATCCACTCCATCTCTCGGTCTCTGTCCTCTGCTCTGCTGCAGTCCCTCGGTGACGGCGTGCAGTCCGTCTGCTGGCTGTGGCCATTTGTCTCTTGTGTTGCATGGCCACTGGGGCTGTGCTCCATACATCACCACAATGCCCCGTGTCAGAATGCTGCTGACACTCAGCTCCAGCCTTTGGCAGATCATCCACTCTCACTCCCCCCCTCCGCCCCCCCTGCCCCCCATCTCCTCATCTACATTACGACTTGGTCATTGCGTCAAAAAAGCATTTTTTCTGTTAATAATGTAAATGTCATAGAAATCAATGGAATTAAGTTAAAATTAGGCCCAGGCGGGTTTTGAGCATTTTTTAGACTGGAAAACATCGATCTCATCTGGCAACCCAGCTCACTCTCACCTCCCCTCCTCTCTTCATGTGCTCACTTCATCTCCCTTCCTCATTTCATCTCTACTCACTTTCACCTCCCCTCCTCATCTCTTCTACTCTACTCACTTCACCTCCCCCTCCTCATCTCCTCTACTCTACTCACTTCACCTCCCCCTCCTCATCTCCTCTACTCTACTCTACTCACTTCACCTCCCCTCCTCATCTCCTCTACTCTACTCACTTCACCTCCCCCTCCTCATCTCCTCTACTCTACTCACTTTCACCTCCCCTCCTCATCTCCTCTACTCTACTCACTTCACCTCCCCTCCTCATCTCCTCTACTCTACTCACTTCACCTCCCCCTCCTCATCTCCTCTACTCTACTCACTTCACCTCCCCTCCTCATCTCCTCTACTCTACTCACTTCACCTCCCCTCCTCATCTCATCTACTCTCACTTCACCTCCCCTCCTCATCTCCTCTACTCTACTCACTTCACCTCCCCCTCCTCATCTCCTCTACTCTACTCACTTCACCTCCCCCTCCTCATCTCCTCTACTCTACTCACTTCACCTCCCCCTCCTCATCTCCTCTACTCTACTCTACTCACTTCACCTCCCCCTCCTCATCTCCTCTACTCTACTCTACTCACTTCACCTCCCCTCCTCATCTCCTCTACTCTACTCTACTCACTTCACCTCCCCTCCTCATCTCCTCTACTCTCACTTCACCTCCCCTCCTCATCTCCTCTACTCTACTCACTTCACCTCCCCTCCTCATCTCATCTACTCTACTCTACTCACTTCACCTCCCCTCCTCATTTCCTCTACTCTACTCACTTCACCTCCCCCTCCTCATCTCCTCTACTCTACTCTACTCACTTCACCTCCCCTCCTCATCTCCTCTACTCTACTTACTTCACCTCCCCCTCCTCATCTCCTCTCCTCTACTCTACTCACTTCACCTCCCCTCCTCATCTCCTCTACTCTACTCACTTCACCTCCCTTCCTTATCTCACCTCCTGTACTCATTTCTCCTCCTCTCTTCAGCCTCTAACCTCCCCCTCATCTCCTCTACTCTTCGTCGCTTCTCTACTCATCATGCCCCTCCTGTCCCATACATACTCCCCTCCTCTCCTCTCTTCCACTATTCCTCTTCCTATCCACATCGCTCAGCCCTGACTGAGCATAAAATGAGTACACACACACACCCTATGTATTATGTACACTGTAAAAAGAGATCTATAGGATTTACTCAATTTAATTGGTGTAACAATTTCCACAGTCCTAAATAGAGTATTACGTACCCCTACATATTCAGTTAAGATTAACCAATTCCAGAAGTTCTGTTATACTGACCACATCAAAGTAAAAAATACTGGTAAAAATGGGGTAACATTTACTCATTTCAGGTAGCTTTTTATCACCACTTGTTACTGTTCAAAATTGGTTAAAATTTACTCATTTCATGTAACTTTTTAATAACACCTATTACTGATAAAAATGGGTTAACGTTTACTCATTTCAGGTAGCTTTTTATCACCACTTGTTACTGTTAAAAATTGGTTAAAATTTACTCATTTCATGTAGCTTTTTATTAACACCTATTACTGATAAAAATGGGTTAACGTTTACTCATTTCATGTAGCCTTTTAGTATTACTGCTTATTTATCAATTGTTAATTATTCTGATTACTTTATTGCTGTGTTATTCTTATTCCTATTAACCAGAGGTGAAAAGAGTACTAAAATACTTAACTCTGAGTAAAATATTTTAGTACTCTTTTCACCTCTGGTTAATAAGAATAAGAAAAACACAACAATAAAGTAATCAGAATAATTAGCCGACTCTGTTGAAATTGTACTCAATCACAAGTAAATGTACCATTGGAAGAATCTACTTAGGTAACAATCAGTGTTTTCTGCCTCTACTGTGTTGTGCAAACGTCCACCAGGGAAATTACAATTACAACAAACCTGTGCATATCAACCAAGATGTTTTATTTAAAGGGATATCGCCAACAGGAAAATGTGAAAAATGAGCAGATACACAATGTTTCAGTTTATCTCACAAAAAGTAAACAAACATAAACAACGGGACCATTTAATTCACGAGTTTGCCCTGGAGTATGGTAACCATAGGCAATAGGCATAATTCGATGTTAGCTGGCCTCTGTCCTGGGACCCTGCGGAGATCATGCGGCACGAGATCCGCTTCCACCCCATAAGTGTAGGGGACATGTAGCTGGGTGATCCAGTGAGATGAGGGAGTAGGGGGAGGTGCTGGGACAATTAGGATAGCCTTTGCGCATGACAGGGGAAGGAAGGATTTAAATTTACGTGAAGGCGGAAGCTAGACATGGCAGCTGTCAATAACTGTCAGACTTCCTCCAGAACTAGGTTTATATAAACAATATGTAGAATTTGTAGCAATTTTTGACAGAAATAGTCAAATTTTGTTCCGTTTTCACTTTGTTACTGATAAAGGCACATAAGTGTATACTGTTCTACCATTAAACTGCACACATAAAAAAGGATACCAGTTTCTTTTAAAAAAGGATATCAGTTCCAGTCCATTTGGTGTCCAGGACAACAGTTTCAAACAAACGGGCTGCTCTACTTTTCAAAGACTAAATCCAAGAATACTCAGAATTCGTTTTACTCTTTGAGGAAGACATACAGCATTGAAACATCAGAGTCCAACCATACTGATAACATTGCAAAGATCTCCTACTCATTACAAAATCACTTGTTTAGTGGTAAATAGTTGGGATACGGGACAATTAACCGGTCAGGCCACTCAGAGAAACCATTAGCGATTACAGCATACTGTATACTGGGGAGGCCAGTAGAGCTGCGAACTGGCTCACAGAGACAGGAGGTGCTGTGGACGTTGGAGGCACGGTGGATGGTGGCAGGGATGACCCAGGTGCTGCTGGCACAGTTATGGCTGGCAGCATGGTGGGGAGTGGCACGGATGACCCAGGCGCTGCAGGCATGGGGATGGCTGGCGGCACGGATGACCCAAAAGGTGGATGGTGGCAGGGACAACCCAGAGCATGGCAGTATGGTGGAAAGAACTGCTGCACCGAGTGGAGGGACTTCAGGGATGGGCACAGTGAAGTCCTCAACCTTTTCATGATTGTCCTCCACTGTGATGACCCTTTTAACAACAACACGTACTGATTACTACATATGCGAGTGAAATAAAGTATGCCAAAAAATAGAAAAAAAAGATAATGGACAGAAAAACAACGTACAGTGCCTGCACAGTATCTCCTCTCGTTCCTCTTCAGGACCATCATCTCAGGTGTGACCATAGAACACTGTCGCCTTCTTTCATCAGGCTGCCCTTCTCCCGCTCCTGGGTCTTCTCAATGTTGTCAGTTGTCACGCACCCGAACACAACCCTGTGACAAGATACACTATTAAGAATACTCATTGGTTAAACTTTTTTTTAAAAGGTACATTCTATGGTCTGTTTTGGTCATCTGTCTAGAGCTGAAAAAGTAAAGGGGTTGAGTTATTAGTAACAGTTGTGACCAATCCACAGTGTATTTGCCCTCTACACAGCTCTTGACAGCTTCACATAGAAGTTAAGTCATCAGACTGCTCACGCATTGTTGACTCAAACACACACACAGACAGTGCAGACCCTAAAGAGAGAAGACCTGCTGTCCTTTTTTTAAATAGAGACCCTAAAAAGAACCTACGGGAATAGGCTGTTTCAGAACATAGGAGTTTGTTTCAAGAAATTTAAGAACGACTGGACTGAGGCCACCATAAGGAATGAGCGATGCCCACTTCATATCTGAAGTTAACGTGACCATCCATTTGCTTATTTCAGAAATAACACCTGGCTAGTTTCTTTACAAATGTGCATACATGGTCCATTGTGCTCCAACAATGAGAGCGCAGCTTGATTATGTCACATCTGTATGCAAACAGTAAAGGGATCTATTGACCTCAAAGGTGCACCAGAGATTCTTTAAGTATATAGAGATATGCCAACATAATAGGTTTCTATGGGCACCTAACGCGACCAGGTTCCGGTCTGCCTAAAGGGGTGTGTCATAATGCTCCCACAATGAATAGAACAGTCCTTAGGTCTGCCTAGGTCTGCCTAAGGGGGGCCATAATAGAACCAGGAAACAATGGGCCAATGGAACCTCTCTCTCTCTACTCTCTCTGGGTGCACTGTGAAATGTATTTGGCAGTCTCTTTCCATAATTCATGCGGCCCAGTCATAAATCTTTTTCACCGATTCTTACCACCACCATCAAATTCAAAATATTCTCTATGACTGCGCAAATTGCAATATTAGTTATAATAGTAGGCCTACTAACTGTAAATATGAGTTTATTATTTAGTAAATATTCATGAAAAGATCAAATTAGGCACCACAGTTGCAAAATCTACTCACCCTACACAGTGCACAGTGCAACAAGGACAGCAAGCCTGAGTGAGTGAAAATGGCTATTCATAAACAAATAACATGACAGTGTTATGGCCTTTAAGTCTGTTTATTTTTCTGAAGTCGGCGACTTACCCTGTTCCAGAATGACTTCAGGACAACCATGCATATAAAAGCTGCAACACCACTGCCTGAAACACATATTAATATGCTTTACTTGCCACACACCACATAGGCTGTAGCTTACATGAGAGGTAAGCAGTTACCGCCTTTTCTCAACTCCTGCAGTAGGCAGAAGCAGAACACCTTCATTATGCACAAAACATTGTGAATAATTTGACATGGATAAAGTTTAAGAAGTTGTACTTTTACACTCGATTCTTATGTAAACATTTCTACTCCTTGCAATTGCTATCCGTTTTGAAGCATTTGTTTCACTTTTTATAGGTAGGCCTACTAGTTATGAAAATATAGGCTACCGGTCTCTTTTCGTTGGACTGTCCTTCCTAATGTCAAACGTCATCACTTCGGTACAACTGAAGTGTGTGCGGACTGCGGAGACCAGAGAGAGAGAGAGAGAGAGAGAGAGAGAGAGAGAGAGAGAGAGAGAGAGAGAGAGAGAGAGAGAGAGAGAGAGAGAGAGAGAGAGAGAGAGAGAGAGAGAGAGAGAGAGAGAGAGAGAGAGAGAGAGAAGGGCTGTGCTTATGGAACCTGCGCGTGTCTGTTCATAGCGAGTCCTTCGACTATGAAGCAACTATCAAACTATCGTTGTCAAAACTAACCCTGAGATTGAGTTTGCAATGTCCAAAAAAATAAATAACTGACTTCATCTTAGGTGATGTTGTGACCGTGGACCACTAGGCTACTCAGAATAACATAAGGGCGTGTTGGTCTACATAGGACTACTTACTATGATACATTTACAACAAACTAATCAATTTCTCCTCGCAATGTTAACGGGTTGATCCTTTGTTAGCGTTTATGCTCAGCAGGATTTATCATGTCTAGGGTAGCGTTGTTTAAAAAGTTATTTGATGATCGATTCCTCTCGCTACCCCTCTCCCTTCCCAGTAACACAGGCAAGCACCCGGCATGCACACACCGTCTGTCTCGCTCCCCATCTTCAAACTGTCATTCAAACTAAGAATGTCTACGATTATGATTAATAATACAAAAAAGTCTTTAGTTGACTCGGCACGGAGGCATCCCAGAATGATGACTGTTTACGCACACTGCTTTGGCAGTTGATATGAAGCATTTCGTCGCGCATTTCATTGATTTGAAAACTTGGTGACCATAGGAATTTACACATTTTTAAAACCACATTCAAAGAGGACGATTCGCGACGGGAACTGTTGAAAGACTTAGGCTACGATGAAGGATTCAGTGAGTGACCATTCAAAAATGTAGCCGTTCCATGTTGAATGGATTTATTGTGGAGAATGAAATAGTGAAGTAATGTGCCGTTCATAGTCTGTCTACGAGCACAGTCCTTTAGGTGCATGTAAGATTATCACACTACAGCCTTGTGTGAAAGCAAAAATGGAGGCTATCTTGTAGAATTTTCTCCTCCGTGCTTTCGCGTGATGCAGAGCATCAAGTCACTGACGTGTATATGTCTGTGCATCAAGTGGCCGTGGCAGCGCAAACAGTGGATGGAACATTCAGCAACAAATTGTAGAACGACACACGAGGTCAGGTCACCACCAGCAGCCAGTCCCAGTATGCGCGCCAAAACTAGCCAACAAGGCAACATTTGAGAATGGAAAAAAACTCGGCTGCAGTGGGTTTCATTCTACAACATTTTGACATTGGTAGTGCTATCCGTTCATCTTGAACACAGCGCATAGGCTACTTGTTGCCTTTTCCAAACGAAGTTTGAACGGCAGCTTACATGGTCCATTGACCTGTCTGCCCAGTGCGTTGCTGATAGCAGCTGCCTTAATCACAGTCAGACAGTCATTACGAGCCAACTACAACTCCAGCGTGATTTAGTTTCCTTTTGATCATTGTTCATGTTTTGTATCCCATGTTTAATGCACGACTGGTCAGCTTACCTTCTGAATCTGTCCCGTCCATTGGAAGTTAACTTCATCCGCGGCGAGGCTCCCCACAGTCGCCGGTTGATTCTTCTTCAAATGAAGTCCCAGAAAGCAATGCGCATTTGCCGGCCTTAACCAATTTCAATAGGTAGTTTTGACAGAGACGGTTTGGATCATACTAGCCACTAGTATTAGTTACAGTGTTGGAATGTAAATTGGGTAAAGTTTAGTCATTTACAGGTAGTTTCGACACTAGCCATTAGTATTAGTTATAGCGTATGAATGTAAATTAGGTATAGTTTAGTCATTTCTCACCAGTACCAAGTCCTACTCCTTATTTATAGGTAGAGTGAGTATATTATACCCCTTGCATCAGAGTAACCTCAGCAACCTAATTTGTTGGGGTAAAAAATATCATTTTTTTGTCAGTGAAATGTACTGCCCCTCAAAATCATTTTTATCAGTGTATTGTACACACACACATTCATACAAACACACACACGTGTATACACACATGCACACAGACACACAAACACACGTACATGTGTGCACACACACAGAAACATGCACACGTGTGCGCCTGCACACACACACACACACACACACACACACACACACACACACACACACACACACACACACACACACACACACACACACACACACACACACGGTTTTCCGTCTCTACTGTCACATTTTTGCTGGACTGCTTGACTGGACTTTCCCCTCCTTGCTCATCCCCTTGGCCAATGCTCTGCTCTGCTCTGCTCTGCTCTGCTCTGCTCTGCTCTCCAAATGAGGGATTAGGCCTGATGACGGCAGGCAGGCCAGGCCAGCGAGAGAGAGGGCCGCAGGGCTCCGAGTGGATCTCACTTTATGAGTCAACAGCATTCAGATTTATGGCTGCACAGCCCTCCCTAATGACTCCATCAATTCCTCATCGGCAGGCAGGCCGGCCAGCCCAGCCAGACCCACAACTGTGTGTGTGTGTGTGTGTGTGTGTGTGTGTGTGTGTGTGTGTGTGTGTGTGTGTGTGTGTGTGTGTGTGTGTGTGTGTGTGTGTGTGTGCGTGTGCGTGTGCGTGTGCGTGCGTGTGTGTCTGTCTGTCTGTCTGTCTGTCTGCGTGTGTGTGTCTGTCTGTCTGTCTGTCTGTCTGTCTGTCTGTCTGTCTGTATGTGTGTGTGTGTGTGTGTGTGTGTGTGTGTGTGTGTGTGTGTGTGTGTGTGTGTGTGTGTGTGTGTGTGTGTGTGTGTGTGTGTGTGTGTGTGTGTGTGTATCTGCGTGCGTGTGTGTGCGTGTGTGTGTGTGTGTGTGTGCTTGTGTGTGCATGCATGCGTGCGTGTATATAAGTCCAGACAGACTGACAGACTGAACGAGGTTTCAACAGACAGACACACAGATGGAGTTTTCCACAGACAGAATGATCGGCAGACTGAGCGATAGCCAGACAGACCATCATACACAGAGGTTTTCATGACAGACAGACAGACAGACGCACACATACACAAGTACAGTACATTCATTTGCACAGACACACATGCAGCATAGTACATGATGTGCCTATGTATGCACAAACACATACACACACACACACACACACGCACGCACGCACGCACGCACGCACGCACGCACGCACGCACGCACGCACGCACGCACGCACGCACGCACGCACGCACGCACGCACGCACACACACACACACACACACACACACACACACACACACACGCCAGACGTCAATCCTTATTCTCAGCTCAGTGCAGAATCGACTGCCAAGCTCATTGCGATGCACCACCCGACGCTCTACAAGACTGCTGACATGCTCCCCCTGCCATGTGAGGTGTGTCACTGGCGATGAGGAGCACTGACAAGTCTATTCCACCCCTGCTACCCCCGCACAATACCTCTGCACTACGCACACACACATACTGCATAAACACACACACACATATACTGTACACACACACACATACACACACAGGCACGCACCCATGCACGCATGCACGTACGCACGCACACACACACACACACACACACACACACACACACACACACACACACACACACACACACACACACACACACACACACACACACACACACACACACACACACACACACACACACACACACACACACACACCACCACCACCCTCAATACACGCACCTGCAGTCTGTACTACCTACCCCCTCCATCTACACGACGCACACACATGTACATGCGCACGCACGCACGCACGCACGCACGCACGCACGCACGCACGCACGCACGCACGCATGCACGCACGCACGCACGCACGCACGCACGCACGCACACACACACACACACACACACACACACACACACACCCCTGCGCCTCTGTGCTACAGTACATCAACAATACAGTACATACCTCTGGTGTGCCGTCCTGATATTCACAGTGGTTGGATTCGTGTCTGGATTCGGAGGCCCAGGCATTTAGTACAGTATGTACTGACTGACTGACTGACTAACTGACTGACTGACTGACTAACTGACTGACTGACACTGGCAACACTAGCCACAGCAGCTGCTGCATCTGGACTGTGTTGAGGTACGCTGCTTCCCAACAGGCAGCTAGCCTCTGACAGCTTTGGCCGGGTCCAGGACAGTCATTTGATAGGGGCCCACCAATAAATAGATACAAACAGAGCTTTAATTTAACTTTTGTTCATCTTACTAGCGAAACACAGTCATTACCGGTCAAAGTAGTTATTTCTTTTATGTTTTCTGCCAGCCACACTGATTTTTCACCAGCATTTTGACAGTGGGAAGGTGTGAAATTAGGGCCTGGACACAATGCATCGAGGAGACACATTTTGGACATCTCCTCTCCCTGGGCCCAGGACCACTGATCTATTTGTCCCCACCCCTGTCAGCTGGCCTGCTCAGCCAGGCTGACTCTTCCGAAGGAGCGCTGCAGTAGTCCATCAGGCCCTGACGAAGCCCTGGCTGATGTCCGATCCTGCTTTCGTGTCCATATAAGGCCGTTGTAATTGCTTGTGAGGGGGAAGTTATAATTACACTTTCTTGCTGAGGTCTTAGTGTGGTATGAATTGTCTGAAAAACAGCTCCCGTAGGATTTTGATGCTAAAATTGATTTTATTGTTTCATTTGCTTCATTTGGGGTCCTACTATTGAAAAATGATGGGTTTCGAATTTTCTGACCCCGTTATACCCCTCCTCTAGGGGGCGCTTTCTGGCCCTGGCCAGTATAGCTACCGAACCCATATATCTGCTAATAATTATCACATTTTCACAGTCTTGGTGTCAATTGCAGGGTTATTGATGATGCTGAGTCCATTTATGACAGTTTCATTATGGTCAGAAGTTGCTATTACACATATTTCGAAGATTTAAAGGCTATTTTGTCCACCTACAAGCCTCCTGTGGGGGATATGACTACTATGGCATCCGTCTCATTGGATCTGTGCACATAATATAAATAATAAAGATTTCAATTTTATTAGTGTCAATACTGTGAGAAAATGAGGGGTTTCAAATGTTATGACCCTTTATGGCCCTCCTCTAGGGGGCGCTTTGTCACCTCGGGTAAGATACATAGCGCAAGCATAAATGCAGCAATAAAGATCCGATTTTCACAATAATGGTGTCAAATTAGGGGTTGTGGAGGATCCTGAATCCATTCATGGCAGTTCTACTGTGATCAGAAGTTGTTATGACTCATTTTTAGGTTGAGGTCAAGAATTGTCATTCTTTAATTGATGAGATTGGTCAATAACACGATTAAAAATGAATATACCAGGATCCCCTTGAAATAAAGACTAAATATCAACTAACCAGAGGGGGTTGTGTGCTTTCAGGAAGTTGATGCTGACCAACTGTGTAATTTGTATGTGAACAACAACAGTAGCTGTGTTTAATATAGTGCCTTTTTGGTTGGAGTTAAAGGCCCCATGGAGTAACCATTTTTGAAGTAACAGTTTCGAATTGAAAAAAGATCATATGCTGTAATGGTAATATCAACTAATTCATAAAAAAAAATGCATGAACATGAATAGTAACCAGCCTGCTTGAACATAAATCCCTTCCTTGAAAACCACACCACTTCTTTCTATCTAAGGAAGAATTGGGCAGACACTAAAAAAACAACTGATCACTGAGGAGTGCTGGTCATTAAGGAGTGCTGCTTCACTTGTTAAGCAGGTGCATATTGGCACAAGGAAATAAGTCACTTCAAGATATGATCAAACTAAACTCCAGTTGCAACCATAGCATCAACAATTAGAACTCTGGTTCAGCTTGTGTATTGTCATGCTGTAGGGGTTTTTGGCGCGGCCAGGCTAAGGGACACCAGCATTTCACCTGTAGCTCTTTCAACAGCAGGCATGAGGCTCAGCAGTTGGGATATAGAGAGGTACATCTATAGTGCACAGGGAGCATGGTACAAATTACATTTTATGCAGTAATTTTCAATTGTCTCCTCTAGTTTAGGCACAAGCTCACAAGCCTGCTTCCATGTGTAATAAGGAAGTAAAGTATCTCCGGAGTCTCTCCTGAATGAAATGTTCAAACTATTTCGGACCTTTCTCTGAAGAGGAGACTGAAGTGCAAATGAATTGCCAGTGCAGTAGAGCTTAATTGAATTATGCATCTTCACAGCTTTTGCCCTTGATCTGATGGCAACATGTCACCTAAGCTGGGAGTGTTCACTTTGCACAGACTTGCTGGATTGCGGGGAGCGATACAATTACTGCATCACAATATGAGCAAGATGTGGTGTTGTGGTGACAAGACAAAGGCAGTGGCATCTTCACTCAGTCCTACTTTCCCACCATGACACTTGAGCTTCCTACTCTAGGTTCTGATCTGTGAACGAATGACTGAAGGGAACCTCTGATTTGGCCGCAACAAAATCACCTTACTGTAGAACATAGGATCATCTTGTTTCAGAACATTAATCTGAGCAAGATGGACTGCCATGAGGCGAGCATAATTCAGGAGATCATATGCAAAGAAGTACTTGATAAGGTTCCTCATGACAGCCAGATAACCTTCCCAGTCCACTGGACAACAAGCACTAATGATATGTTGAAGACTCTCCACTTGCTCTTATAGGTGTTGTACAAGAAACTGAGCAAACTCTAGTGTCTTCTCCTGATTGAAGAGGTTGGGTATTTTCCAAATAAAAGGCCTAGATGTTACTCTGCAATTGCAATGCAACTGGACTGAGCAGGACATTGCATCAAAGGAAATGGCATCAAATCTCATCACAATAATAGCCAGGCTAGTTGGGATGTGATATGCAAGGGCCCAGATGTGTGCTTTCCCACCAAAGATTCCACGGAGAGCTGCTGAAGAGTATGAACCACTTTCAATGGAGCATACAATGCCTCTTCCATCAATTGTTTTCCCCCAAGAACAAGGTGCTGCACACCTATGTGCAAAACACCTGCTCTCAGAATCCAGTCACCATTGCCCAGTGACCGCTGAATCTCAAGAGCACGCAGGAGCAAAGGTGAAGAGAGTTCCCTTCTATGAGTCTCAAATGGCTGGGATATCAGTGGAGATTTGGTGGAGCAAGTATGGATGACTTCATACAACCAATTTCTTGGGATTTTTGGGTGTTTGTTCATTTATGGACAGAATGAGAGCATCATGGTCAGTTTCCTCTTCTGTGCCTAGCTGCTGCTGCTCATTATCATGTGTGTGCCTTTCTCACTTTCTGTGGTGTTGATTGGATCTGTTGCTAACTAATTGGCAAGTGTCCATGTATGAGTGAAGGCTTTGGAAACAGTGTAGGCCACATGTCTCTGTTTGGAAGTTGTAAATCGAACTGGCCTGGTCCTGATGATTGGTTGCTGCAAGTGTTTTACATCAAACCTGAGATATGGGGACAGGAGCTCCTCAGGGATGACAAGGAGTTGGTTGACAGCATCTAGTGTAAATATTTATCTCTTTGATTTATCTCTTTGAAGTTTAAGTTTGTAAATTACAGTTGTAACTCGCCAGCCTCGTTCATGTTTTGCAGAACACCTTGTTCTAATAGTTTTTTCGAGTCCAATTATTCTTTGATAGTCAGTGCCAATATAAACATCCATAGAGAAATAATGACTTCAGTTGCTCTGGTAGCATTGGTCACCTTTGGTGTACACGCACATTTAGACAGTTATTATCTTCTGTTAAACGGTTTTGTTTAACAGGTGGCCTCAACCTAAAAATGAGTCATAACAACTTCTGATCACAGTAGAACTGTCATAAATGGATTCAGGATCCTCCATAACCCCTAATTTGATGCCATTATTGTGAAAATAGGATCTTTATTGCTGCATGTATGGTTGCACTATGTATCTCCCAAGGGCGAGGTGACAAAGCGCCCCCTAGAGGGGGGGTATAAAGGGGTCATAAAGCTTGAATCCTATCATTTTCTCACAATACTGATCCTAATAGAATTGAAATATTTATTATTTATATTATATGCACAGATCCAATGTGACTGATGCCATAGTAGTTATATCCCCCACAGGAGGCTTGTATGTGGACAAAATAGCCTTTAAATCTCCAAAATATGTGTAATAGCAACTTCTGACCATAATGAAACTGTCATAAATGGACTCAGCATCATCAATAACCATGTAATTGACACCAAGATTGTGGAAATGTGATAATTATTAGTAGATATATGGGT
>NC_085866.1:49121642-49124142 GCF_034702125.1 Engraulis encrasicolus | reverse complement strand
CAATGTATGGTCTAAAAACCTTGAGTCTTTTTTTGTAAACTAGCAATACCCATGCTGATGCTGAAAACTAGCTGCTTCACCAGGCCAGCTAGCCACGAAAACTGTGTTAACCATGTCACGGTCTGAAACCTCCTCCATAAATCAGTAATGGTTTGGTCTTAGGCCATATGAATAACATCACGTCATGTCATAACCTCTTTGGCAGGATACGGGAAGACTTTTTGGTAAATTTTGAGCTCCATCCTTCCATAATTTAATCCATTCTTTTTCATGTTCTCATAGCGGGAAAATTGCCTGTCAACTGTGTTATCAACATATTCATAAGAATCTGAATTAGAAATCACATGTAGAAAAACACAGATAAAGCATACAGATACATGAATTGATTAAAGTGTTGTGGTGGAACTTCTGAGGTCCTCAGTTAGCACAACACCATAAAAATGGCTGAAATGTCAACGGTGTTACCGTCAATGGTGTTACAATTAAGTATGACAGTCAGGGTTGCCAGATGAGGCTGATGATTTCCAGCCCAAAAAATGATCAAAATCCGCCCTAAAAACCCGCCCAATTCTATTGATTTAAATGGCAGTGGAAAGGTTTTTCTGATAGATGCCATTTTTACCCGCACACGGCCATCCTAAGCAGCCCAATTGGGCGGGAACCAGCCCAATCTGGCAACACTGATGACAGTTGAGGAGGAGTTTGTTTTTGCCAATTTATATCCATATTGACAGACAAACAAACAAAATAATTTGTGTTCTAGGGAGATGGGTTTGTCTGCTCTGTTTTTTCTCCTAAAAAAGTGCCGACTTGTTCCCCTGCACTGTTGACCGTAACACAGTTGAGTAACACGGTTGACTGTTTTGAAAGTGTTTTTGCGCTATTGATCCCTTATGTGTTGGAAAAATCCTATGAACATACACTAGGGATTATCTCTGGAGAAGGAAGTCTTGTGTAAGGAGGGTGACTATATTCAAATCAGACGTTACAGGGATTTATGATGAAAAATGTGTCAGTCTGTATCACAGTGACTCATAAAATCCTACTTATGAAGCTCAACAATCATATTTTCTATATCAGTTGCACAGATTAATGACAACATTACTGCTAAGGGACATAAGCACTTTCAAACATATATTGTTTCAACTCTGTAGTATTTTTATATATGTTTAAAATGACATAGTATTTGTCCATAACACTGTTGACAAAATAATTAAGCAAATGTTCGCTTTCATTAGAGTATTTATCAAATGATTTAAGATTAATCTTGGCAATTTGTTTGTTTGGAAACTTAAATATATACACTATGTAAACATCTAGGTCATTTAGTTGAAAAAAAATACTGATAATTGACATTTTGCTTTTGCCAAAAGCGTAGGGGAATCGTAGAATCACTCAGCTACACAGCCATGTGAAGTCAAAGAGCAGAACTGTATATGATTTTGACAAAATGGGTCAATATGGGGAATGGGTGTAGACTTTACAATGCCGCCTTTGTCTTGTGTCTAAATATCTCGTTTCTTTTGGGTGCAGTATGGACATTCTTTTTTTCCCCTTAGGGTCAATTTTGTGGTACATTATTGCTATTCTTTGCATTTGTAGGGCAGAGCTCCATATACAGCACATCACTTTATGGTTCAATACTCAACTGTAATTGGCAACTTGAACATCATCTATTCACATTTACCTCAAGGTTACATTTGTTTTATGTATAGTGTTAGACACACCCTTGTACATGTGTCGTGCATTATAAAGGAGGGAGGGAGATCTGGAGTGTGCGGTTTGCCCCCATAAAAACACTCCTAAGAACTTTCTTGTTTTCACGTGCTGCTGGCTCCAGTTTCCCTATTTGCCTTGCTTGCGTACGTTCCAGCCGATGGTTATCTGCAGCGCTGTTTGCACCTGTAACACATTCCTTCGGAGTTCCTGTCCTGGCACAGCTCCATAAGGAACCTGCTGTCACATGAAGGCTTTCTTTTCTGGGAAGCCTAGTATGATGACGCACATGATGGTCATGGTGACGGGCAACAAGGTATTCCGTCATTACTCACGTAAACGTATTGTTAAGTGTTACCCAAGGGTACAAGGGTACACAGGAATCTGGGTACAAGACGGATATGAAAGTGAAAAGTGAAGTGAAAGCCCAGCTGGGAAACTCCAACTCCCATTGTCATTGTGACACTGCACTCCACAGCGCACAGGTGTTCGCTGCACACTGCACACAACAAAATTGCATTCATGCCTCACCCGTGCAATATTGGTACAATGGTACAGGATTGCCATGGCTGACCCCAAGGGCACTAACGTGTGCGTGCGTGTGTGCGTGCGTGCGTGCGTGCGTGCGTGCGTGCGTGCGTGCGTGCGTGCGTGCATGCGTGCGTGCGTGCGTGCGTGCGTGTTTGTGTATGCGCGCGTGTGTGTATGCGTGTGTATGTGCACTGAGGTATTGACTTGTGCTGCTGAGTGAATGAAACTATGGTAGCTGTAGTATGCACTGTAG
>NC_085866.1:49109142-49116642 GCF_034702125.1 Engraulis encrasicolus | reverse complement strand
CCTGTCAGTCTCTTATGTGGTCCTTTCATTTTTGTATTCACATGTCGGCTTAAAAGATCAAAATTCAGAAAGCATAGTCCTCTTCGTCTGCCACTTCTGTGCTGAACGCTGTATGATTTTTTTTTCTATAGAGACCTTGTGGTTTTACACCCTTCCCTCCTTCAGTCTTTCCTCCTTCTCTCTCTCTCTCCTTCTCTGTCTCTCTCTGTCTCTGTCTTTCTCTCTCTCTCTCTCTCTCTCTCTCTCTCTCTCTCTCTCTCTCTCTCTCTCTCTCTCTCTCTCTCTCTCTCTCTCTCTCTCTCTCTCTCCCACACTTCCTTTCTCTCTCTACCTCTCTATCTGCCTCCCTCTTTCTCTTTCCTGCTCACTCTCTCTCCTCTCCTCTCTTCTCCTCTCCTCTCCTCTCTCGTGTGTTCTGTCTTATTAATATTCCATGCTTGGAGAAGAGGCAGTGGAGCTAGCGAAAGGTTGGCAAGTGGCTCTTCAGCGGAGAGAATATGAAAGCGAAGGGGAAGCGAAGCGAGCAAGAGCGAGGCAGAGAACGCCGATCCCGGCGGGGCCCAAAGCAAATGTTAGCCCAGCTCGAAGAGGAGTGCTAAGCGTGGGAGGGACCGCCGTGCGCCGTGCTGCTTTAGTCTAGCTAGCTGGAGCCCTGCAGGGGATATTAGTGGCTCTGCGCATCTCTCTATGTGACTCCTATCTATCTTTCTCTGCACTGCTCTCTACGCGGCTCTCTATACGGGTCTCTCTCTCTCCACCATGATCCAGCCTCCAGTGACATTACAGTGAGTGCGTTTACATGCAGTTCAGTATCCCGAATATGAGGCTTATACCGGTTATGATCATATTCGGGATAAGGTGTTTATATGCGCACAGAACGTTATATCCCAGTCTACATTCTTGGCCGTTATAGAATTCTCTTCAAATGCGTGTAGCCTGGATACCAGCAACAGCGTTTCATGGGAAGCCCCTGTATTCGGGATAAGGTGTATACATGCGTCAGTATCCCGGCTTCTTTCGGAAAACTCCACCTAGCATATCCCGATTTCTCAGTATCCCGAATAAGGGCTTATTCGGGATACTGAAGTGTTTATATGCGTAAACGCAAATTCGGGATACTTAATATCCCGATCATATTCGGGATAATGAACTGCATGTATACGCACTCAGTACAAGGCCAAGGGCCCTATCCCAGACAGTGCTGAAGTTGTTTCTCCTCCACACAACCACAGTGATGCAACCATGACTGGACTGGGCCATGGTCTATTTTAATTAAAGATGGACCATCAGCCGGCCCCGTCTTTGAAGGTCTGGCCTGTAAACGGTAAAAAAACAAACAACAGGAAAAAAGACACCAAAAAAATCAAGTTAAGCCAGCCCCGTCTTTGAAGGTCTGGCCTGTCAAGGGTAAAAAAACAAACAACAACAAAAAAGACAACAAAAAAATCAAGGTATGCCACCGGGAAAATGCCCTGTATGCCAGATGACCAGTCCAGCCCTGGATCCAACCACAAAATCAGGCCTGCATCAGTACAGCATTAGGCCAAGAGTCCAATCCTAGACCAATGTGCTGTATTTCTCTTTCCACACCTCTGTTTCTGGTACTGTACTTTAGCCGTGAAATAGATATTGGTTTATAGAGGTGAAAGAGGGAACATGAGGTGGTGAGGAGCAAATATACTGCAAGTCTAGACTAGAGAAAAGTTTTAGGTCAAAAAGTATAAGTTTGAGTTAAGTTCTTATGGCATGAATTTCAGTCTGGAACTGTGGAGGACGAGTACTTTTGATGACATGGTGATGGAAAAGTTAAGAGATGAGATGGTTAAAAAAGGCTACCCATGACCTAGGAACAGGGCCGCTGACGGGTTTGGCTGGGCCCGGGACAAAAAAATATCAATGGGCCCCCCGACCCCACCCCACCAAAAAAAAAAAAAAAAACCCAAACCACCATTTTTTTCAAGAGAGACAAGGTGGCCAGACTACACTTTCGGCCTGAAAGCGCACCACTGTCACGCGATATGCTATGTATTATTAGGCCAGGCCTACCCATTATAAAAGAAATGGCATTGGTATCAAAGTAGCCTCACAAATCAATGACGCATACAATAATTCCATAGTAAATGATCTATCCATCCAATTATCCATGCATTTTTGCCAACATTTATTTAGAAATGAAACAAAATGAATAGGATTCACATCATTAATAACACAAGTGTACGTGTAATTTACTTTAGCAATTTGAGGGCTTGCACATCAAAACGTGCCTGACTGAATCAGCTCTAGTTTGCTAAACTGACTTCAAGTGACGTGTGATGACAGTGAACAAGTGAGCAGCACACCAAAGACGTCTTCCCACACCAGGAGTAGCCAAACACAGGAACAAGTCAAGTTGCAGAAATGTATATGCAAAACGGATGTACACTGTTTCTCCCCACAAAGTTAACAGGTTGATAAAGTGTTAGCATTTGTGCTAAGCGGGATTTATACGCGCTAAGCGAAATAGCGTTGCATAATAGCGCTGTTTTAAAAGTTCTCCCTTGCCCTCTCCTTGCGCGCGACGCAACTTCTTATCATGTTATGATTGGGGCTAATGTGCATATTCCTACCTAAGGTCACAGATGGTCAGATTTGAAAGTAACATAATTTTACTAAGCTGTGGTTATAAAATGATGCGACTGTGTGGCTGATCATGTTTTAAACATGAATGCTGCAGTGCAGTGCGTGTCTGTTTATGAAGGGAAACTTTTGCTTTGTTAGTGTCCTCTGCTATTGTTAGTACCTGCATCATCTGAAGAACTTTTTACTCAAATCCTGGGGCTTCTGGTGTCTTCATCTATTTTTCTCCTATCCTTCATTTTCTGCCCTCCTGGTTTGAACGACTGCTTCTTCAGACACCTTGGCAAATTGGCACGAGCCGCGTTAAATTGAAGCCGTTTTTTTCTTTCTCGTAATGACGGACCAAACCATTTGTGCACTGGGGGTGGGGGAGGTGGGGGTTCTTGATCCTTTTTTAAGGGCAGGAAAGGCAAAATATCTGCATCATTTATTTAATGTAAATATAGCGCAATCTCCCTCTCTCAAAAACCATCTTATTTTGAAATTAAATAGAACCATTAATCACAAACTTAATGAGGGCCCAGTTCTGGGCCCCCCTATCCCAGGGCCCGGGACAAAAAGCCCTTTTGTCCCCCCCTGTCGGCGGGCCTGCCTAGGAAGGACAAAAGTAATTTGGAGGTCTGACATATACAAGACACTCTTCAGATAAGCAGTAACCACTGATGTATAGTAAGTAAGGAGAGTGCAAAAAAGGTGCACACAAAAGGCAAATGCACAGGATATGACCTGGGAAATGACCAGGTAACGGGTGACTAGAGTACATGTTAGATTGTGGTTGACATCAGAGTTTGAAGAAAATGTCTCTGGAACAATGACTGGAACAATGCAGCCAACGTGCTGCCACAGATTAAACGTGAACCTTGAACTAGTCTTCCCTGATATGAGACTGAGAATGGTGTCTGTGGTCAGCGGTCATAGGCAGAACAAGGAAGAGACGACATGCAATAAAAACACCTGCTGGCTAGAGGCTGGTTGGAAGTCAGGTTTTATGGTGGGGAAGGGGTGGGTATTCTTCACCTCAAACTCTTTAGATGCAGGTCACATTGATGCTGACTCTTCCCATCTCCTGCAGGGCACCTTTTTTTTGGGGAAACCATTTGACTGTCACTCATATCATCCTGCTACAGATCAGCCTCCTCTGGCAGGAAGGCTGGTTGCATTTCAGCTGTGTCCTGATGAAAGTCTTTTCCAGGGCCGGCGCCACGTGGGGGCATTGGAGGGCATTGCCCCCACAGCCAAGCTGCTGTGCCCCCCCAGGGCTTATTCACCTAAACATGCTGATATGGTCATTAACCCTCTATACCCCATAGCGGCCGCGAACGGCCGTGCTGTAACTCCCCATAGCGGCCGTGGACGGCCGCTTTTACATCATTGATAAATACAAGCCGACCGTCAACTTCTAAAGCTAAAATACAATAAATACAACAAATTAAGACCCTTTTCTGTCTTTTTTCATGAACAAAAGCATATGTTTGTATTGGATTATTTTTAGATATTTTTGAATTATTACGAGATGTGCCACTTGACGCTGCATTGCTGCGAACAGCTGTTCAGTTTAAAATAGATGTGGACCGACGGCGTTTTCCTTCAATGAACACAAGCAATCAGACAATCTCTACAGCTTAAATACAACTAATAACATCTCAGACCCCATTTGGTGTTTTTCCCATTATCGATTTGTCTATATTCAATTACTTTTAGAAATAATTTTATCACAAGATGTAAGCTACCAGTCTGCGCTCGGCAGCTGGTTCAGCTGATATGAATACAGACGTATTTCAATAGCCTACAGTTTATCCCTCGATCTGGCCATGGCAGTTGTATAATAGTTGGACTTGTGATACTTAAATCCTTCATACAACTATAGCCCATCATACAAATAAATTGACTGTTCAAGCTTTGAAGCGCACGACGCAAATATTTGTGTTCGTGATGTGTGACCGCGGTAGCCAAGCTACAAGTAGCCAGAGGTGGAACGTAACTAAGTATTTGTACTTCGTTACTGTACTTAAGTATTTTTTTCTGGAATTTGTACTTACTTGAGTAAAAATAAAAATGCAGACTTTTACTTTTACTCAATACATTTTTTTGACAATTACTTGTACTTTCTACTCCTTACATTTCTAGAAGAGGACTTAGTTACTAGTTACATTTATCCTAGGTTTTCCTGTTGTGTTTCGTGGATATTTGAGTAGCCTCAGCTGCAGGCAGGGAGGCGGGACCAAGCCCCTCTTTCACACTGACACCCAGACAGAAAATATACTTTAAAAAACATTAACAGGACTCCATAGTCATGTTCAAATAGAACCGAAAACCGTTGCAGAAACTTTTTCCTATTGGATCAAGTAGGCAGACATACTTGTACTTTTGTACTCAGAAAGTACATTTAAAAGTTAGCACTTATGACTTTTACTTAAGTACATTTTTGGTGTACAACTTTTACTTTCAATTGAGTATTTTTTTCGCAGGGTACTTCTACTTTTACTTAAGTACACAACCTCTGTACTTCTTCCACCTCTGCAAGTAGCCTACTACCTAGAGGTAGTAGCCTACCACAATTTCGGCAGAAGTTTCTGCTCATCTGCTGAACAACACTCATGTTAGTCTATTCACTACAACATCAAACCACTTTATAGATAATTGCTGCCGTTTCCACGCTGCACATAAGATTCAAAATATTATTACAGGCTCCGAAATTACCCCAGGGAAACCGTGACGCAAGCTACAGTGCAAGGTGTCAACAGCGCAGAGTAGGGATTTCAATTTGACATGCACCAAGTCATCGCAAGTGCTGGAAGATGAACTTCCCATGTTGGGCTGTGATTACAGCGATTTGAGTGATACATGCCACGTTCAGAATAAAATAATACCACTGTGAATCCTTGCCACAGATGTCAAGTTGATAACTTAGTTCGGCGCTAACTTCCACTGACACCTCAGACACTGACGTTTCCAGCTTCAACAAATCGCTATACAGAGATAGGATGTCTTACCTTTCGTGCAGATAGTTTGGAGAAGTTTACATCAGTCAGTCTTTCTTGTCCTGTCTTACTGTATATCCATACAATACTTTGGTGTAGAGTCAGTGTTTAGTCCAAGCAAGGGTTATTAGCTAGCTCAGTGTAGTTATCATTCCTGGCTAATCCATAGCTCACCAACTACAAATGTAAACAAAACGTGAATGAATGCACGTCATCTGTTTCATCAGGGGGTGTTCCCATTTGTTTGACCTCTGACCTTTTGTGATAGATAGATAGATAGATAGATAGATAGATAGATAGATAGATAGATAGATAGATAGATAGATAGATAGATAGATAGATAGATAGATAGATAGATAGATAGATAGATAGATAGATAGATGGATAGATGGATAGATAGATAGATAGACTGACAGCTAGATAGATACTGTAGACTCATTTTTTTGTGTTGGCTAACATAGCCTATTCACTAACTGTTTACCAGGCCTATTTGAACATATTAGGCCTAACACAATAGGCCTATATTATTAGGCCTATTATGATTATTATTATGGTTTTCTAATGTTTTATAACTCCTTTTTGGCCTTTTACAGTGTTACAAGTCATAGGCCTAAATTAAATGGAGAAAATTCCAGATATCTGCTACCTTTTGGGAACTATTTTCAAATGAATATAGACTCAATTCTCAAATGTGTGCCAGTTTTTTTTTTTCTTCAATGTAATACTTTAAGTCCAATTCACAACCTGGCCAAATTAAAACACATTTGGCAGTCATATGCAGTATAATTACATCCTTTTTAATGGGGCTAAATTTCTATTTAAGTCAAAAGGAGTGGAGGATATTAAATCACTTACCACATTTTTTACCATTTCAGCCGCATGAATGGCAGTCTATGGAAATTCTGAAAGCTTAGTTGTCAATTAATTATATATCACCATAAAGAGTGTTTTCTAACCTTTAATATGAATGTAACTTGCAATTGTCACTTTTCAGTACTTTTTAAGTTATTATTCATTATTTAAAACATCACTGAAATTGCCCTTTTTTCCCCGGAACTCTCAGGAAACAGGGGCATTGTTGTAATATTCTATTGGGGTATAGAGGGTTAATATGCAACAAATGAGTATTTTTTTCTGAATACAGTAAATATAAAGTCCACCTTTGCTTAACCACCATAGCCCTGATAAACAAATAAATGAATACTATTTAGACATTGTCAGTAGACCTAAATATGAAATAATAAGTGAACAGTGATCCTTTGAAATAATGGGATTGTCCCATATTTAGAAACAAAAATACTGTTCCGTAGAGCTGAAACTGAGCCCACAATTTGGTTAAAATGCAGGAAATTGCATCTAAGAAATACAATTTTTTCTGGGGGACAACCCCCATACCCCCCGCCAAGGTGCCCCCCCATACTCCATAAAATGCCCGTCCAACAACTTGCTTCTGCAGCCGGGTCTGGTCTTTTCTTCAACATTTCTGAACTAATGTCATTTGATAGGGTATCTGGAAAGAGGAGACACTTTTTTGTCCGTTACAGTAATGCTACAATAAGTGCTACCATGGTTTAAGTAAATCTTTTGCATGACAAACATACTGTACTGCCAGTGTAGTGGAGATTTTTAAAATGGAGCTACACGATTTGTGATGCCATCGATTCGTGACGTCATCTACTATTTGATTAATAAGGCAACTTATCAGGTCACCCCCCAGCCCCCCCAACCTTGGGGAAGTGGGTGAGTGGGGTACCCCCTGCATAGGGAAGCATACTCTTCATCCCATCTATTTTCTCTGCCATCTTGTCCTCGCTCTTTTCAACCCCTCTTGTTCTCACTCGTGGTATATGAGGAAGCTTAGTGTGTATACTGTGTATGTGTTTTGGGGTGGGGTGGGGGGGTT
>NC_085866.1:49086642-49094142 GCF_034702125.1 Engraulis encrasicolus | reverse complement strand
CAAAAGAGACAATCTGTGCTTTTAAACAAATGAGGGAAAAGATACATGTTTTTGACATATGTTCCTGACCAGGCATTGGATTTAGAGATTTTTTGCATGGTATGTAATGCTTTCCTATATAAGGTGTGTACATGCATCATGATCATACATGTATGTCCAATTCTATGTAGATGTGTGTAAAAATGTGTCTTTCTTTTTAAAGTGACACTTTTGTCTGTCAAGATATAGCGAAATGCGGTTTCTTGTTTGTCCCCGGCTAGTGTGGGATTCAGTTTCTGGTTTGTGTTGCACTATGCTCACAGCGATACTGCCATCTCCGAGCAGCAGTTGTTTCTGACACCGTATACACGGCAGGCTGTTTCACATCTCCAAAAGTTGCTTTCGAGGTAAATGTGGCAGTGTCAGTTGTGGTCTTAGTTTCCTGTATGTTCTCGCTTTCTCTCTCTCTTTCTCTATCTCCTTCTCTCTCTATCTATATCCTCTTTATAAATATTCTCTGTATATATCCCTGTGTATTCTCTGTTTCTTTCTCTCTCTTTCTCTCTCTCTGTGTTTCTCTCTCTCTAGTTCTCATACGGACAAACACGCGTACAGAAACTTACACCATTTTCCTGTATTTCACTCTCTCTTCCCCCTCTCTCTCTCTTGCTCCCTCTAACTCTGTTGCTCCGCGCGTCGTGCTCTGCATGCCTCTCTCCTGGGTGGCTGCTGTGTGCTGTGTGCGCTGGTGCCCAAGGCTTCCTTTTATTGTGTTTGGGACAAAAGCTGCCCCACCATGAAATCAGGGGGGGGGCTCTTGAACCCAACGAGCTCGCAGCCGAGCAAGATTCAGTTCCTGATATTGCGAAGAATGAAAGCATGTTTGTTTGTCCCTGCATGTGCATGTGTGTGAGAGAGTGTGTGTGTGTGTGTGTGTGTGTGTGTGTGTGTGTGTGTGTGTGTGTGTGTGTGTGTGTGTGTGTGTGTGTGTGTGTCTGTGTCTGTGTCTGTGTCTGTGTCTGTGTCTGTGTCTGTGTGTGTGTGTGTGTGTGTGTGTGTGTGTGTGTGTGTGTGTGTGTGTGTGTGTGTGTGTGTGTGTGTGCCTGTATCATTCACTGTTTGTTCCTGTGAACATGAGGTTAAAGAGGTTAAGATCTGTGACAGTGTGCATATGTGTATGTGTGTTTCTGTATGCATGTGTGTGTGTGTTGTGTGGGTGTGCATGTGTGTATGCATGTGTTTGTACCTTGCAGTGTTGTTTTTTTGCATTCGGTGTAGGCTGGAGAGGGAGAGGGGGGCTGCTGCCCTCTCTCACCCCAAGCTGTGAGCAGTGCTTCTGGGCAGGGAGAGAGTGAGAGAGTGGGCTGCCTGGGTCAGACCCTCCACAGCTCCATAACACTGTTAATCCCAGGGCAGCAATAAACACCGCTGTGGTGTCAAACACATCTCTATAATGTGGATACTATACAGTACAGCTATAGTCCTCTGACCGCATGAGGGTTATTCTCATAACTGTGCTGTACATTTACAGTAAGATGACACATCCGTACAAAGGCCAATAAAAACTCTAAATGTCATTTATTGTTTTGAATTCATAGCTTTGAAATGCATAGGCATAAAATGTCAAGGGATGTGTTTGTGGTCCCTGCTATAGTCTGAAGAAGAGCCCACTACAAAGTAAAAATATAAAAAGGGTCCCGGAGAGAATCTTTTTTTTTTCTTCTGAGACGTTCGACTTTCATTTCCCGTTAAAGACAGTCCTAATTTGCGTCAGCGTCAGGGAGACAGACAGCCGGCCCGGGCAGGCAGATTTATTTTGGTGCATTTGGTTGGAAATGAAAGAGGTAAGGATGGAACAAAAGGAAGGGGGACGATAATGATGCATTTCCCTCATTGTCTTGAATGAATAGGACTGCGTTTGAGTCATCCCTATGTCTCCTATACCCTCAGAGAGATGCAGAGAGGAAAAAACATCAAAAACACGTCCAAAGATGCAGCTGCTTTTCCCCCTTCGGACTCGAGAATGGCAGGGGAGGACACAGGAGTTGTCAGATTCCCCTTTTTATTGTCGCACAGAGACACAAAGCACCTACATCTGTGTCCAGACATACTGATTTTTATTTTTTTGTCTAGTCTCAAGAATGACATGGGAGGACAGAAATGGTCAGATTCTCATTTTCTGTTGTCTAAAATGAGAGGAGGGAAAGGGCATCCAGACTGTGTCCAAACATACAGCACGGCTGCCTTTCTTCCTCCCTCCGGACTGAAGATTGACATGGGGAGGACAGGAACTGTTAGAGTCCCCTTTTTTATTGTCTCACAGAGACACGAGGAACCAAATACTGGGTCCAACACCCTGCCTTTTTGCCTTTTGAGTGACAGGGGAGGACAAGGGAGGACAGAAAATCCTGATTCCCCCCTTTTTATTGTCACAGACAGAAAAGAATGCACCAAAACTGTGTCCAAGCATACAGGCTTTCCCCCTCCGGTCTCAAATGTGTCAGGGGAGGACGACAAAATCGGACTCTCCCTTTTTATTGTACAACAGAAAGAGAAAAACATCAGAAAAACATCCAAACTGTGTCCACTGGCGTTTTTTTTCTCTTAACTCAAAACTGACATAGCATCACAAAAATGTCAGAATTCCGTTTTTATTTTATAGTTGAAGATTTTCCAGTCCAAGTGCCTCGGCCTATGCAAGACAGCGGCAGTGTAAAATAGAAGGCTATAAAACATCTTCTGCCAAAGCTATATAGCAGAGAGTGAGAGCTACGCTGAGCATGGGAGGGAGATCCTTAGGACCTGTCATACGTGAATCAACAGTGCCATCTCTGTGCACAGTGCATGTGTACATCTCTCTGGCATGGTGGAGCAGACGGAGTGGGGAACCTGTATTTTCACACTCTGAGTGAACCAGATGATTTTTCATGTTTTTTATTTGCAGTTGTTTTTTGGTGGGCTTTTGGGGCCTTTATTGCATGGGATCGTGTAGGGACAGGAAGTGGACAGGAAGTGATTGAGAAAGAGCGATGGGATAGGATTGGGAATGTGTGTCTCCCTTTTGCATGGTGGAGCTGCCTTAGTGGGAAACCGATGAGTGAAACAGACACTTTTTCACTGCTTTTGGTTGCATGTCTGTTAAGACATGGCCCTAGTTATAAAGTTGCTGTTACCAGAATTGTAATGAACACGTTCTAATGCATTGTAATGCATGCGTTGTAATGTAGCACTGTAGCACTGTGGTTATAAACGACTACATCATTCCACTAGTGAAGTGGTACACATTATAAGGCTAATGCATTGTCCATTGTACGTGTATGTTGTATGTTGTACGTGTCCATTGTACGTCTCTGATACTTATCTGAAACAGTGTACATGTTCACCATGTTTTTACATTGGTTGTGGGATCCATGTGTTTGTACGTATATGGAGCTAAATGGGAACCTATGGATGAGGGAACCAGTGGAGATGTTCACCATCATTTTTCAGTGTATGGTGTAGTCAGTGTATGGTGTAGTGCGTGCACGCGTGCGTGCGTGCGTGCGCGCGTGCGTGCGTGTGTGTGTGCTTACGTGTGTGTGTGTGTGCTTACGTGTCTGTGTGTAAAGTCATTTCCCATATCTGTAGGCTTTGCAAAATCAGTGGAATATGTCCCGCATAATGCAGGGTTGATTTTGCAGCAGCTGAGCTAATGCATAAATACGTTAATACTGTCTACATGTGCACACTCTGTGAACTCAGTGGATACGTTCACTTGATTTTTTTTCATAGCGGTTGTGTGAATTATATCTGTGTTAACGCCTTGTACAAGTGCATGCTTTGTAAACTCAGCATACATGTACACTATAATTTCTCAGTGGTGTGGACAGAGCAGCGAAGTGAGACAGAGAGCGAGTGTGAAAATGTGTTTGCGCTCCTCAGTGTAGTGTATGTGTGACCACATGTGTGAAAGATGACAGCAAGCATTGCAGATCAGACACTGAAAGCTCTTCCAAATGTGTGTGTGTGTGTGTGTGTGTGTGTGTGTGTGTGTGTGTGTGTGTGTGTGTGTGTGTGTGTGTGTGTGTGTGTGTGTGTGTGACTGTGTGTGTGTGTGTATGTGTGTGTGTGTGTGTGTGCGCGCGCGCATGTGCGTGTGCGTGTGTGTGTGTGTGTGCGCGTGCGCGCGCGCGCGCAGTTGCGTGTGTGGGCGTGCGTGTGCATGCGAGTGTACACGTGCGTGCGTGTATGCATGCGTGTGACTATGTGTATATGCATACTGTATCCCTGTGTGTGTGTGTGTGTGTGTGTGTGTGTGTGTGTGTGTGTGTGTGTGTGTGTGTGTGTGTGTGTGTGTGTGTGTGTGTGTGTGTGTGTGTGTGTTTTTGTGCGCTTGTGCGTGCGTGTGTGTGTGTGCACGCGTGTGTGTGTGTGCGCGCATGTGTGTGTGTGTGCGCGTGTGTGTGTTTGACTGTGACTGTGTGCACTCGTGTGTTTATAATTGCATGCACACATGAGATCACTTAGCGTAGCAGCCTTGTGTTGAAACCCTTGTGTTCAGCAGTGATTGATCGTGATGGTCGTCCTACTCGTCGCTTCTCTGGTAAACACTTGGGGTGGCGGCAGAGAAGTGCTCTCATTCCTTCTCCCTAGCTTTCTCCCTTCCTTGCCTCTCTCTCTCCCACACACACACACACACACACACACACACACACACACACACACACACACACACACACACACACACACACACACACAGGGATACAGTATGCATATACACATAGTCACACGCATGCATACACGCACGCACGTGTACACTCGCATGCACACGCACGCGCACACATGCAACTGCGCGCGCGCGCGCGCACACACACACGCACATGCGCGCGCACACACACACACACACACACATTTGTCCGTCCGTCCAACCATGCGTCTCAGTCTAAACAATGTCTGCATAGCTTTCCCAAGCTAGTGTTTCCCAAGTGTTTTAGACCAAGGACCACTTCTCCCACCTCTTGAAAAAAAAACACCCAAGGACCACTAGCACCCCCCTGCCCAGCCTCCCCCATATGAGGGTAAGAGGACTAATATAAACACATGATGAATTACAGCCTCGCCGCCCTTGACTATAGAAAAGCATAATAGATGATGCATGAGTTACTTACACGTACTGTGCATAGCATAGGCAATTTATGAGGACATGACCAAATAATATTTTAACACAACTCAACACACCTACTTAAAAACGCTGCCTGCAAAGCCAAATGAAGCACGTTATTGGTAATGGTATGATACAGCAGTGTTGAGAATTTTTTATGCATTTTATGCATTTTCTTCTCAGTTGCAAGGTTCGTCACAATTCACAAGCTGAACCGGCAACCTTTGGGCATCCCAATCTATCATGAAGTTGACAGACTCAGAGAGTAAAAGAGTGAGAGATGAATGTGAGGGGAATGAAAGAATGAGAGCTTCCAGACTTACTGTCTGTGCCATTTTCGTTCGGTCTGGCCCTCTGTCTCGATTGCGGAGGAGTGCAATTAATTGACTGAGCCAGATGAAATTGGCTGTCTGTCGCAGTAAAGACAAATGAAGAGAGATATCCCAACTAATTACAGACTAATCCACTGTCATTCTCTGTGTGTTTGTGTGTGTGTGTGTGTGTGTGTGTGTGTGTGTGTGTGTGTGTGTGTGTGTGTGTGTGTGTGTGTGTGTGTGTGTGTGTGTGTGTGTGTGTGTGTGTGTGTGTGTGTGTGTGTGTGTGCGTGTGCGTGCGTGTGTGTGTGTGTGTGCACGTTTGTGTTTGTGCGTGCGAGTGCGTGTGTGCGAGTCCGTGCCATGACTACCCTCTTTCATCAGGTTGGCGGAACATGCATGGGCACATACACACACATGCAGACAGGCATGCACGCGCGTCGCGCGCACACACAACGCTACTCATGAACTCACTTGTCTTCACATTCTTTGAAACACAAAGACACACACACACACACACACACACACACACACACACACACACACACACACACACACACACACACACACACACACACACACACACACACACACACACACACACACACACACACACACACACACACACTCAGTCAGTCAGTCAGTCAGTCAGTCAGTCAGTCAGTCAGTCATATGTAAATGATGGTCATGTCTCTTGTGATCCAGCTCTGCCTCCCAGTGTCCAGTGTTGAAGCTGCTGCTGCTACTGCTGCTCAATGGGGTTAATCACGTAAAGGCATGGGCCCTGCAATACATTTGCTGTTACCAGAATGACAACGACCAATTCGTGATGTACGGTAATACGGACAACTGTTCTGCCCTAGATAGGCAAAGTGGGGTAACTGCACATTTTGTCAAAATTGAGCTTAGACTGAAAATGGTCATTATACCTCCTTTATCTTGAGGGAAAAAAGGCTTATGGTCCAAATGTGTCCAGTTTCCAAGATATTGTTATGTCAGAATTACAGTAATTACAATATTCAACTTACGTGTAACACCAAGACTTTGAAGGCCGTCCTCTCGGTTTCAATGTCAGCGCAGTTACTGCACTGTACCCTGGTAAGGCAGTGTTGTGATGTTGTGGTAGTTTAGCACTATGATAGTGCTGGGTTTTTTTGTCAACGACTGTTTCAGTGTTCCACTGGTGGTTTGGGATGGAAGTAGGATCTTGTTGATTATGACCTCTTTTGTAAGTTGATTTGGATAAAAGTGTCTGCAAAATGCAATGTACAGTGTTTGGGGGACAGCTATGGTGTAATGGCTAGGGATGCCATGCCCCCCTTCCATTCCCCCTTCCATCCCTCCTCCAACAATCAGTAACTATTGCAATGAGAGACTTTTTTTATCTGAATGTTAAATGTGAAATATTTTTTTTGTATGTATGTATGCTACTAGACACCTAAATTTCCTTCAGGATTAATAAATGTTACTCTACTCTACTCTACTATTGTAGATCACAGGATTGCAAGTTCAATTCTCACCCATACCATGCCCTTGAGCAAGGTACATATCCCTGCACTGCTCAATAACCAATATCCTGCAAATGATGTGAGTCGCTTTGGATAAAAGTGTCAGCTATGTGTACAGTAACGTCTTCTTTTATAAGTCATTTTGGGTAAAAGGTTCTGCTAAATGTAATGTCGGGTGTTTGCTGCTCATGGGGCTAACACGGGTTCTCTTCTGCCCCCGAGAGGACCCAGCATAAAGACCACAGTAAGGGTATCACAGTTATATTTGGTTTATAGAACAGAATATGCTGCAGAGAGCAATGCTGTTATCAGCTGACTGTTTATCATTTAGTTGTTGTTCCACTTAAAATGAAAAGGAGAAAAGTAATTTATTCTTTAAACACATCCAGATAAAATCAGCTACCATAAACGGTTGCACCAAGTACGTGTTTATTTTTAAGCTGATTTGAAATTGAAATTTCTGTCGCCCAGGAAAGGATAGGCATGCATAGCACGCTATGATAAATCACTGAATGTGTTTATAGGCAGTTCAGTATGGCGAATTTACATTTGAACATAT
>NC_085866.1:49059142-49064142 GCF_034702125.1 Engraulis encrasicolus | reverse complement strand
TCACACCCTCACCCAGAGACCCAGGCTGATAGGTCACCTTTCTCTGTCTACACACACACACACACACACACACACACACACACACACACACACACACACACACACACACACACACACACACACACACACACACACACTTCACTATTATCATGTAAACAATCTAACTGTACTCCCTTCCTCTCTGAGACATCACTCATCGACTGCCTGTCTCCTCCTGTTCCGCCCTCTTGTCACACACACACACACACACACACACACACACACACACACACACACACACACACACACACACACACACACACACACACACACACACACACACACACACACACACACACACACACACACACACACACACACACACACACACACACCAGTAACGTGCGGTCAACTTTATGGCTGGTGAGGCACTGACTTTTCCAATATCAGATTTTCAAATATATAATACTACAGCTACAGTATAAGTACATTTTTGTAAATTTACCAAATAGGCCTACTGATAAGTTTCATATGTCATAGCTTTCTTAACATAAGGTAGGCCTACAAAATAAAACATGCGGCATTTCCGTAGAAAAAATGTTATTAGATCTCTCACTCTCTCTCTCACACACACACACACACACACACACACACACACACACACACACACACACACACACACACACACACACACACACACACACACACACACACACACACACACACACACACACACACACACACACACACACACACACACACACACACACAGCAGCAATGTGGACAAACAGAAGCATCACGGCAGAGAGAGCTGGAGAGAAGTCAGAGGAGAGGAGAGTAGTGGAGTGGAGAGGAGAGGAGAGGAGAGGAGAGGAGAGGAGAGGAGAGGAGAGGAGAGGAGAGGAGAGAGGAGAGAGGAGGAGAGAAGAGGAGAAAAGAGGAGAGGAGAGGAGAGAAGAGGAGAGGGGAGAGGAGAGGAGAGGAGAGGAGATGGGAAAAGAGAGGAGAGGAGAGGAGAGGAAAGGAAAGGGAAGGAAAGGAGAGGAGGAGGGGAGAGTGGTGAAGAGTGTAGCTCCTTCACAGCCCACTGCTCTCACACACACAGGATTCAAACAGTGGTCTCACATAAACCACATCAGGGGACCATTCCATCATTGGCGCTGAATTCAGCGGCGCTTACGCGCAAAAGCGGAGTTTCAACTAACAGCAGCTTAAACTTGAGGCAGACGCCGTTCCACCACTGAGGATCAGCAGCGTCTTGGCTAGTTTCACTTCAGCCGCACTCATCAAAGCTGGCGTTGCGCTCGTGCACGTTGTACATGGGAAGTCCATATCGATGATTGTCGAAAATGCGATCATGTAGTAGACTCGGGCATGCCTTGTCAAATCCAGTCTTTATCAGAGATATTAGGCGACCATCTGTAGGTGAGCGGTAACGCAACCGCACTTTGATTGAGAGACCAGCGTTCAATCCCCACTATGCGTAATGACAGATCATAATTCAATTACGGTATCTAAGGGAGAGTCTCGTCCGAACCTCGACTGCTATAATTTTAATGCGCAAAAATAAAATGCTTGCATCATCTAAGGTGTTTTAATTTTATCTTTCAGAAGAATTTATTTTATGATAAAAGGCATAGACTAGGTAAAACCTTAGGCAGAGATAATTGAAGCATTGCAATGCAATGCAAACTCCAAGCGTAGGCATCTGCAAGGTGGTTGTGAAGACGTTTTTTTTATTGCCTATGCTGAAAATAGCCTAAAGCAAGGTCTACATTTAAGGTAGGCCTATTGGTAGACCTATTGCTTGACAGCAAATTAAACCAACCACAAAGCGACATCAAATGATAGAATAGGCAAACGTATGTTATAAAGTTTTCAATTCTAACATGTCGCCATGCAAGACTTGAACCCGGGACGACCACTTATTGCACAGCGCACCTGCCCACTGTGCCATTCATGTCTTAATTGTCATAGAAGGAATTGTCCAATATGATCTTAGTAAATCAACACTATAAATGTTTTTAAAAATGTGCTGATTATCAGAAATCCCGCGAAATGAAAGACAATGGTAACTATTGTAGTTTTTACTGGCATTATCACATCATAGACTATTAAAATAGAGTGACTGGTTCGCTTTAATCTCGTAAAATGATGGCGGGAATCAAGCGGAACGTGCCCGTTGTGACAGCTGTTTCCTACACGTGCATGTTTTGTGCAACACTGATTCATTTAGCCTGGTGTTAAACCTGGGAGCTACCAGGTTAACGTTGGAGCATAAATTACCGTGGCAACTCAGCTGAGTTTCAGGTTAGCAAGGCTGATGGAACGGATCTCTGTCTAAAAATAGCTTAGTTTACCGACTTGAGCTCGGATTTGGGGTTACCGCCGTTGATGGAATGGTCCCCAGGGCGGATGCTCAATGAAAGACACACACACACACAGGATTCAAAACATGGTGTCATATAGACCGCTGAGCACCACGGCGAACAAACTGGTGTGGTAGCTTTTGTGATAAGCACCGGATTCTCGTGCAAATGTAGGCCTACATCTACTTGTACGAGGCTACGGCAAACGATGTGGGACAAAGGTGTGGCAGGAAGCGAATGTCAACATTTAAACAGAGATTACTACACAAGCTTCGATATGGTCACCAAATATTTGGGACTGTCATTTATGTTATGCCTACACTTTGGAATTAGATCAGAGTCTTGTAGTTAGGCTACACGGGTATATTTGATTTACCTCAACGCCCTGTACTCAACTTTACAAACAGTTACAGGGCACATGAGAATCCTGTTCAGATCACAAAAGCTACCACCACACCAGACAGAATCACGGCGGATTCTTTATCTCCCCACGGGTCTCACAAACACAGGCTTCACACACATAGGAAACACTGATCTTACCTTTAACTGTACATCAGGTCCAGGCGCCGCTCTTTTCCTTCACTTTTGGCGTTGCGCATGCTAACGTTACTTTAGCCGGCGCTGTTCATCCAAAGCCACATCTATTCGAGACGCCCCAAATGTCCAAAGCAATTTGGCATTGAATATGAATATGAGTAGCCGCAAGGATTTGTTTCGTGAGGCTCCTTAGTCCTTAGTAAATTGTTAAGTCGTGAAATCCCATGCGAATGTTCTTCCACACATTCTCGCCGGTTGCAAACAAGACACAGGGGAAACAAAAAATAGTTTCTGTTGTACCGCTCACTTTGAAATGATCGGGTAGTTGACCGGTCACCTGCAGCAAACCCTTCAGCTCTGTCGGTCCTCCATTCTTTATCACATATTTTCCCCTTGGAAATCCAACTTTGAGAATGGTCTTAGTTTCGTTATGAAATCCACTTGTAGCAGTCAAAGTGAACAAGCTAGCCAACAACACCGACTGACTGTATTGTGAATTTCAGATTCGCTATGACGTAACTGGCCAGCAAGACTCAACGCCAGAAGGAGTCTGCGGCCAGGCTACTGCTGGCCTCACCACTGTATATTTCAGTGGGCGTTCAGAGTAAAGAAATGATAATCACACGTAGAAAATAGTAAAAAAATTATCAGGAAATGAGGGCACACCATACATACTTCTACAAGCGGATTCCGAAAAAGTTGGGACACTTTGTATGTTGTGAATAAAATAAAAATGCTGGCATTTTCAAAACATCCAATATGTTAATAAGGTAGAGCATTATGTACAGACAAGATATCAGTTGTTAAAGTCAAACAGAATTATTGTTTTGAGGTAATTATGTTATAATTAAAAATTTGACCCATGCAACAAATCTCAAAAAAGTTGGGACAGGGCCAAAACATGTTGTAATAGTTGGATAATTCTAAAAATAACACAAGGAAGAATATTTTAAAAGGAACTATATTGACTGCCAACATGAATGCACAAATAAAATACCATCACAGAGAGGCTGTGGCACTCAGAAGCGAAGATTTTGAGGGGCTAATTACTTATCTATTACACAGAAAGATTGAATTATCCAAATTGCAGGCATAAAGGGCCTATTTCCATAATATAGAGTTCTGTGTAATCATTACATGAGTTATGAGATCATGGCATACTCGTCGTCAATAAGCAAACTATGACACTCCAATAATGACAGCTCTCGAAAAAATGACCATAAACACAACACTTGATTAATGCACATGATGCAGACATTAAACAGTGTTGCATGCGGAAAAGCTCATTCTAGATGGACCTAGGAGACATGTGAAACTGTCCTCTGATTACAGAATGGAAAATATTTCATCCTTTTTTAAAATCTTGGAGTCATGCACCCTCCAGGTTATATAGAAAATGAATACTTCAGCTTGATTTAGTGGTCAGTCTGAAAGAGAGCATATATGATGGTAAGGGGGTACAGAGGTGCCTTGGTTATGGTCTTCTTGCTCATGTAGAGCATTAAAATGAATGTTGAATGATATATACAGACTTTAAACAGCATACATAGCTACCAAGGCATGCTATGTTGGAGCACCGCCTTTAGATATTACCCCATAACGGTGGCAAATTTCAATCTCTTCTATGTTCCAACAGTGTGGTTCCATCATAAGAGTAAACAGGTCACAAAATTGTTTTCTTGCAGTCAGGATATGCCACATATTAAGCATAACAAAAAGGTAAACAAGTTGAAGAACACGCCTATCAGTTGAGCTGCTGAAATCATGTCTCGCACATCAAAATATTTAATTTTTGAATAAAATTATGCCATCAGTCAAAGTATTTAACTGTTCAGTCTCATCCTTTGTGTTGTGTTTAGTCTTATCCAATATAAAAAAACATTTTATTGGCCCTGTCCCAACTTTTTTGGGATTTGTTGGAAGGGTGAAATTTTAAATGACCACATAATTACCTCAAAACAATAATTCTGTTTGACTTTAACAACTGATATGTTACCTGTATATGATGTTCTACCTTATTAACATATTGAATGTTTTGAAAATGCCACAATTTTGATTTTATTCACAAAATACAAAGTGTCCCAACTTTTTTGGAATCCGCTTTGTATTAAATGT